>NC_091748.1:37553935-37853935 GCF_043380555.1 Nothobranchius furzeri | reverse complement strand
CCATTAAAACTGTCAGCCCCAAGCCTTGCTTTGACTGAGGAGTACGAAATTTGGTACACTAATGTGGTGTCTCAGGACCTACAAAAAAGTCTCTTGGAGTCAAGTGCGAAGTCGCACAGGAAGTCGGCCATTTTGGTCCAAGTACTGGATTTAGTGGTTTTCGCACACGTTGTTTGGAGAAGGATGCTCCATCACCCTTTTCACCAATCACTTTCAAACATCTGTTATCCACTCTTAAGACATAGATGAAAAAATTCAACCGTCGGATTTTAAATAAGTATAAAGCTGTGGGCGTGGCTAAGCCTCAAACTTTGACCTGTCGCCACGCCACTCTTTTTTTCACAGCTCCCTATTGGGCTCCTTTTAACCAATCACCAGCAATCACTGGCTAATAGCAGCAGACAAGTTGAGGTCACTTGTTCTATAGTACTGGCAGGTTTCGAGTAAAGGCGGGGCTTTGGGAGCATGGCGAATTTCGCCATCACGCCATGGATATATGTTTGTCTCTCATTTCTTCAATTATTGTCACATCGCCACAGAACTTCTGATGAGTGATCCTACTCTGACCCCCAATAGAAATGGACAGCTGAAGTTTGTGGGCGTGGCCTATTTTCTGAAATAGCGCCCCCTAGGACCATTAAAACTGTCAGCCCCAAGCCATGCTTTGACTGAGGATCACGAAATTTGGCACACTAATGTAGTGTCTCAGGACCTACAAAAAAGTCTCTTGGAGCCAAGCGCAATGTCGCACAGGAGGTCGGCCATTTTGGTCCAAGTACGTGATTTAGTGGTTTTCGCACACGTTATTAGGAGAATGATATCTCGTCGCACTTTCCACCGATCACCTTCAAACTCCTGCTATATACTCTTAAGACATAAAGGAAAAAATTCAACCGTCGGATTTTAAATAAGTATAAAGGTGTGGGCGTGGCTAAGCCTCAAACTTTGACCAGTCGCCATTACGTTACTTGACTTAATAACTCCCATGTGCATGATCAGATCAATTTCAAACTTTGTCTGTGTGATCACTGACCACATCTCAAGACAGTGACAATGTGGACAGCTGGCATCACCTAAGCCCCGCCCCCTGACTACAGGAAGTCTACTGTTTTATGGTGAAATGCCCATATTTGTCCCCTCTAATTTAGTCAACATGACACTAAGGTCATGCACTGTCTTCATGATGTTGTAATGACCATTCAGATCTGATAGCTTTTCAGGAAGGGAGGGGCTTTGATGCCATGGCGAATTCTGGCGTGACGCTGTGACCTTACGTTTGACTGTAACTTCCACTAACAGCCTCCGATCTGCCCGAGACTGAACATCACATCACCAGTGTGGTAAAGATAGAGTATCTCCTAGTGGTGAGACGTGTAATGGTGGGCTCAGAGGGGATGCTGAGTCAGGGTGAGGTGTGGACGAGGAGGCCGTTCACGGTTTCTGGTGTCGGGGTGGTTGACTTTCTGTTCTGCCAGACGTGCCCTGGTGCCCCCGGCTGCCGGCCTGGATGGAGAAGCGCTGAGCTGGGTTTGGAGAGTGTCGGGGATGGAGCGGAGGGGGTGCGGAAGGAGGGCGAGCAGCTTCGCTGCGAGGGCCGAACGACGCTGCTTGCAGCTTTAATTCTTCTTTCTTTTTAGGCCCGAGCAGCGAAAGCGCTGCGAAGGCCTCTTGTTTTTGCTCTGTTTATTAGGCCCGAGCAGCGAAAGCGCTGCGAAGGCCTCTTGTTTTTGCTCTGATTATTTTTTGTTATTCCGTGCCCCCTTTGAACAGCTTTTTGGGGACCTTAACATACCCCAAAACTCACAATATTTTGCAAACTTGTCAGGCCTGGTGAAAAATTTGATATTTTAAAGGTCACAAAAAAATCGCAAAGAAAATGGCTGAACAGCGCCCCCTACAAAGTGAAAAAAAACCCCTCTCCATAAAGCTTAGTTTATCGTACAGTTATGAAATTTGGTACATTTATAGTACTAAACAGTCCGCACAGAAAAGTCTCTTGCATGCATGGTCAATATCAAACAGGAAGTCGGCCATTTTGGGTTGAAATGGCGATTTTTTTGCCGTTTTGGCCCTTTTTAGGGTCCGTTTCTGATTGGATTGCTCGATCATTTTTTGCACGATCGTCTCAAAAATTGTGTAAAATTGCTCAGAAGGGATGGGCGAACAAAATGAGACAAAGATTCTGACTTTTCGTACATGTTGAAGGGGCGGGGCCAGGCCTCGAAGTTTGACTACTCGCCAAAAAATTTTAAATTGCTATAACTTCATAACTGAAAGGAATAGAATTACCAAACTTTCTGTGGTCATTCGTCATCCAGCCACAAAGTAAATTGAATGGTCGGATGATGACATCACACAAGCCCCGCCCCCTCAGGACCAAAAAGGTCAAGTTTTACTGTGAAAGGTCCCAAATTGCCCCATTTCACTTAATCACCACAAACTTGTAGCTGTTAACTCAAGACAAGTGGAGGTTGCTTGGCGTCACTTTATGGGAGTTTTCGGCAGAAGGTGGGGCTGTGGCGGCGCGGCGAAGTCAGGCGTACCGCCATGGCCTTACGTTTGCCTTCCATTTCGTCATTTCTAAAGATATCGTCACGAAACTTGTTGTGAGTGATCCTAGTCCGGCCCCTCAAAAGATCTGATGTGAACATCCGGTGGGCGTGGCCTATTTTCTGAAATAGCGCCCCCTAGGACCATTAAAACTGTCAGCCCCAAGCCATGCTTTGACTGAGGAGTACGAAATTTGGTACACTAATGTGGTGTCTCAGGACCTACAAAAAAGTCTCTTGGAGCCAAGTGCAAAGTTGCACAGGAAGTCGGCCATTTTGGTCCAAGTACGCAATTTAGTGGTTTTCGCACACGTTGTTTGGAGAGTGATGCTCCGTCGCCATTTTCACCAATCTCCTTCAAACTTCTGCCATCTGCTCTTAAGACATAGAGGAAAAAATTCAACCGTCGGATTTTTCAAAAGTTGAAAGGTGTGGGCGTGGCTAAGCCTCAAACTTTGACCTGTCGCCGTGCCACTCTTTTTTTCACAGCTCCCTACTGGACTCCTTTTACCCAATCAGCAGGAGTCTCTGGCAAATAGCAGTAGACAACTTGAGGTCACTTGGTCTCCAGTACTGGAAGGTTTCAAAAAAAGGCAGGGCTTTGGGAGCATGGCGAAAATCGCCATCACGCCATGGAAATACGTTTGCCTCTCATTTCTTCATTTATCGTGATATCATTACGAAACTTCTGGTGAGTGATCCTAGTCTGACCCCAAAGAGACATAGACAGCTGAAATATGTGGGCGTGGCCTAATTTCTGAAATAGCGCCCCCTAGGACCATTTAAACTAATAGCCCCAAGCCATGCTTTGACTGAGGATTACGAAATTTGGTACACTAATGTGGTGTCCCAGGGCCTACAAAAAAGTCTCTTGGAGCCAAGCACAAAATTGCACAGGAAGTCGGCCATTTTGGTCCAAGTACGCGATTTAGTGGTTTTCGCACACGTTGTTTGGAGAGTGATGCTCCGTCGCCCTTTTCACCAATCGCCTTCAAACTTCTGCTATATACTCTTAAGGCATAGGGGAAAAAATTCAACCGTCGGATTTTTCAAAAGTTGAAAGGTGTGGGCGTGGCTAAGCCTCAAACTTTGACCTGTCGCCGCGCCACTCTTTTTTTCACAGCTCCCTACTGGACTCCTTTTACCCAATCAGCAGGAGTCTCTGGCAAATAGCAGTAGACAACTTGAGGTCACTTGGTATCCAGTACTGGAAGGTTTCAAAAAAAGGCGGGGCTTTGGGAGCATGGCGAAAATCGCCATCACGCCATGGAAATACGTTTGCCTCTCATTTCTTCATTTATCGTGATATCGTTACGAAACTTCTGGTGAGTGATCCTAGTCTGACCCCAAAGAGACATAGACAGCTGAAATATGTGGGCGTGGCCTAATTTCTGAAATAGCGCCCCCTAGGACCATTTAAACTAATAGCCCCAAGCCATGCTTTCACTGAGGATTACGAAATTTGGTACACTAATGTGGTGTCCCAGGACCTACAAAAAAGTCTCTTGGAGCCAAGCACAAAATTGCACAGGAAGTCGGCCATTTTGGTCCAAGTACGCGATTTAGTGGTTTTCGCACACGTTGTTTGGAGAGTGATGCTCCGTCGCCCTTTTCACCAATCGCCTTCAAACTTCTGCTATATACTCTTAAGGCATAGGGGAAAAAATTCAACCGTCGGATTTTTCAAAAGTTGAAAGGTGTGGGCGTGGCTAAGCCTCAAACTTTGACCTTTCGCCATTACTTGACTTAATAACTCCCATGTGCATGATCAGATCTTTTTCGAACTTTGTCTGTGTGATCATTGACCATATCTGTAAACAATGACAATGTGGACAGCTGACATCATCTAAGCCCCGCCCCCTGACTAAAGGAAGTTATTATTTTATGCTGAAATGCCCATATTTGTCCCCTCTAATTTAGTCAACATGACACCTAGGTCATGCACTGTCTTCATGATGCTGTAATGGCCATTCAAATCTGATAGCTTTCCAGAAAGGGAGGGGCTTTGATGCCATGGCGAATTCTTGCGTATGCCGTAACCTTACAATTCAATTTAATGGTGAGCTCAGAGGGGATGCTTAGTCAGGGTGAGGTGCGGACTAGGAGGCCATTTGCTGTTTCCGGTGACGGGATGATTGACGTTTCTGTTCTGCCAGACATGCCCTGGTGCCCCGGGCTGCCGGCCAGGCCGGAGCGGCGCGGAGCTGCGAGGGCCGAACGACGCTGCTTGCAGCTTTAATTATTTATTATTCTTAGCCCGCTTTGAACGGCTTTTTGGGGACCTTATCATACCCTAAAACTCACAATATTTTGCACACTTGTCAGGCCTGGTGAAAAATTTGATATTTTAAAGGTCCCCAAAAAATCGCAAAGAAAATGGCTGAACAGCGCCCCCTAGAAAGTGAAAAAAAACCCTCTCCATAAAGCTTAGTTTGTCATACATTTATGAAATTTGGTACACTTGTAGTACTCAACAGTCCGCACAGAAAAGTCTCTTGCAAGCATGGTCAATATCACACAGGAAGTCGGCCATTTTGGGTGTAAATGGCGATTTTTAGCCGTTTTTGCCGTTTTTAGGGTCCGTTTCTGATTGGATTGCTCGATCATTTTTCGCACGATCGACTCAAAACTTGTGTAAAATTGCTCAGAAGGGATGGGGGAACAAAATGAGACAAGGATTCTGACTTTTCGTATATGCTGAAGGGGCGGGACCAGGCCTCGAAGTTTGACTACACGCCAAAAAATATAAATTGCTATAACTTCATAACTGAATGTAACAGAGTTACAAAAATTGCTGTGGTCATTCGTCATCGGCCGTCAAAGGAAATTGAGAGGTCGGATGATGACATCACACAAGCCCCGCCCCCTCAGGACCAAAAAGGTTAAGTTTTACTGTGAAAGGTCCCAAATTGTCCCATTTCACTTAATCACCACAAATTTGTAGCTGGTAACTCAAGACAAGTTGGGGTTGCTTGGCGTCACTTTATGGGAGTTTTCGGCAGAGGGCGGGGCTGTGGCGGTGCGGCGAAGTCAGGCGTACCGCTGTGGCCTTACGTTTGCCTCCCATTTCGTCATTTCTAAAGATATCGTCACAAAACTTCTTGTGAGTGATCCTAGTCCGGCCCCCCAAAAGATCTGATGTGAACATCCGGTGGGCGTGGCCTATTTTCTGAAATAGCACCCCCTAGGACATTTAAAACTGTCAGCCCAAAGCCATGCTTTGACTGAGGATTACGAAATTTGGTACACTAATGTGGTGTCTCAGGACCTACAAAAAAGTCTCCAGGACCCAAGTGCAAAGTCGTACAAAAAGTCGGCCATTTTGGTCAAAGTATGCGATTTAGTGGTTTTCGCACACGTTGTTTGGAGAGTGATGCTCCATCGCCCTTTTCACCAATCACCTTCAAACTTCTGCCACATGCTCTTAAGACATAGGGGAAAAAATTCAACCGTCGGATTTTTCAAAAGTTGAAAGGTGTGGGCGTGGCTAAGCCTCAAACTTTGACCTGTCGCCACGCCACTCTTTTTTTCACAGCTCCCTACTGGACTCCTTTTACCCAATCAGCAGGAATCTCTGGCAAATAGCAGTAGTAAACGTGAGGTCACTTGGTATCCAGTAGTGGCAGGTTTCCAAAAAAGGCGGGGCTTTGGGAGCATGGCGAAAATCGCCATAACGCCATGGAAATACGTTTGCCTCTCATTTCTTCAGTTATCGTGATATCGCTACGAAACTTCTGGTGAGTGATGCTAGTCTGACCCCCAAGAGACATAGCCATCTGAAATTTGTGGGTGTGGCCTATATTCTGAAATAGCGCCCCCTAGGTCCATTTAAACTGTCAGCCCCAAGCCATGCTTTGACTGAGGATTACGAAATTTGGTACACTAATGTGGTGTCTGCAGTCCTACAAAAAAGTCTCTTGGAGCCAAGTGCAAAGTCGCACAGGAAGTCGGCCATTTTGGTCCAAGTACGCGATTTAGTGGTTTTCGTACACGTTTGGAGAGTGATGCTCCGTCGCCCTTTTCACCAATCGCCTTCAGACTTCTGCTACATACTCTTAAGACATAGGGGAAAAAATTCAACCGTCGGATTTTTCAAAAGTTGAAAGGTGTGGGCGTGGCTAAGCCTCAAACTTTGACCTTTCGCCACGCCACTCTTATTTTCACAGCTCCCTATTGGACTCCTTTTACCCAATCAGCAGGAATCTCTGGCAAATAGCAGTAGACCACTTGCGATCACTTGGTATCCAGTACTGGCAGGTTTCGAAAAAAGGCGGGGCTTTGGGAGCATGGCGAAAATCACCATCACACCATGGAAATACGTTTGCCTCTCATTTCTTCAGTTACCGTGATATCGTTACGAAACTTCTGGTGAGTGATCCTAGTCTGACCCCAAAGAGACATAGACAGTTGAAATATGTGGGCGTGGCCTAATTTCTGAAATAGCGCCCCCTAGGAACATTTAAACTAATAGCCCCAAGCCATGCTTTCACTGAGGATTACGAAATTTGGTACACTAATGTGGTGTCTCAGGACCTACAAAAAAGTCTCTTGGAGCCAAGCACAAAATTGCACAGGAAGTCGGCCATTTTGGTCCAAGTACGCGATTTAGTGGTTTTCGCACACGTTGTTTGGAGAGTGATGCTCCGTCGCCCTTTTCACCAATCGCCTTCACACTTCTGCTATATACTCTTAAGGAATAGGGGACAAAATTCAACCGTCGGATTTTTCAAAAGTTGAAAGGTGTGGGCGTGGCTAAGCCTCAAACTTTGACCTTTCGCCATTACTTGACTTGACTTAATAACTCCCATGTGCATAATCAGATCTATAACAAACTGTGTCTGTGTTATCACTGACCACATCTGAAGACAATGACAATGTGGGCAGCTAACATCACCTAAGCCCCGTCCCCTGACTACAGGAAGTCTATAGTTTTATGGTGAAATGCCCGTATTGGTCCCCTCTAATTTAGTCAACATGACACTAAGGTCATGCACTGTCTTCATGATGTTGTAATGATCATTCAGATCTGATAGCTTTCCAGAAAGGGAGGGGTTTTGAAGCCATGGCGAATTCTGGCTTGGCGCCGTGACCTTTCAATTCAATTTAATGGTGAGCTCAGAGGGGATGCTGAGTCAGTGTGAGGTGCGGACTAGCAGGCCATTCGCGGTTTCTGGTGTCGGGGTGGTTGATGTTTCTGTTCTGCTGGACGTGCCCTGGTGCCCCGGGCTGCCGGCCAGGCCGGAGCGGCGCAGAGCTGCGAGGGCCGAACGACGCTGCTTGCAGCTTTAATTAGGCCCGAGCAGTGAAGCTGCGAAGGCCTATTGTATCTGCTTCGTTTCTTATTATTTCTTTCTTTCTTTTTCTTCCGCGTCTTTGGATGGCCTTTAGGGGGTCTTAGCATATCCAAAAACTCACCAAACTTTGGCCCAATATAGAAAGTGCGTGAAATTTACATATTTCACTGGCAACGTGAAAGTTGGTAAAAAAATGTTTCAACAGCGCCCCCTGGAAAATTAAAAATACCCCTCCGCTTTGACCTTTTTTCATAGTAGAGTGATGAAATTTGGTACACTTGTAGAAGTCAACAATATGCACAGAAAAGCCTCTTGCACCCATGGTCAATATCAAACAGGAAGTCGGCCATTTTGGACTAAAGTGGCGATTTTGACCCCGTTTTGGCCATTTCTAGGGTCTATATTTGGTTAAACAGTTTGGTCATTTTTCGCACGATCGTCTCAAAAACAGTGTGCAATCGAACAGAAGCGATGGACGATTCAAATGAGAAAATAAAATTGACTTTTCGTAAATACTGAAGGGGCGGGGCCAGGCCTCAAAGTTCGAGCACTCGCCAAAAAAATTCAAATCGCTATAATGTCATAAATGAAAGAATCACAGTTAAAGAAATGTTCTAAGGACAATCGTCATCGCCCTCCGAAGACAAATGAATGGTCGATTGATGATGTCACATAAGCCCCGCCCCCTCAGGACTTAAAAGGTCAAGTTTTACTGGGAAATTTTCCAAAATTCGCCCTTTCCAATAATCACCCCAAATTTGTAGCGGGTAACTGAAGACAAGTTGGGGTTGCTTGGCGTCACTTTATGGGTGTTTTCTGTAGAAGGCGGGGCTGTGGCGGCGTGGCGAAGTCAGGTGTACCGCTTAGGCCTTACGTTTGCCTCCCATTTCGTCATTTCTAAAGATATCGCCACGAAACTTCTTGTGAGTGATCCTAGTCTGGCCCCCCAAAAAATCTGATGTGGAATTCCGGTGGGCGTGGTCTATTTTCTGAAATAGCGCCCCCTAGGACCATTAAAACTGACAGCCCCAAGCCATGCTTTGACTGAGGATTACGAAATTTGGTATACTAATGTGGTGTCTCAGGACCTACAAAAAAGTCTCTTGGAGACAAGTGCAAAGTCGCACAGGAAGTCGGCCATTTTGGTCCAAGTGCGCGATTTAGTGGTTTTCGCACACGTTGTTTGGAGAGTGATGCTCCGTTGCCCTTTTCACCAATCGCCTTCAAACTTCTGCTATATACTCTTAAGACATAGAGGAAAAAATTCAACCGTCGGATTTTAAATAAGTATAAAGGTGTGGGCGTGGCTAAGCCTCAAACTTTGACTTGTCGCCACGCCACTCTTTTTTTCACAGCTCCCTATTGGGCTCTTTTTAACCAATCACCAGCAATCACTGGCTAATAGCAGCAGACAAGTTGAGGTCACTTGGTCTATAGTACTGGCAGGTTTCGAATAAAGGCGGGGCTTTGGGAGCATGGCGAAATTCGCCATCACGCCATGGAAATATGTTTGTCTCTCATTTCTTCAATTATTGTGACATCGCCACACAATTTCTGATGAGTGATCTTACTCTGACCCCTAATAGAATTGGACAGCTGAAGTTTGTGGGCGTGGCCTATTTTCTGAAATAGCGCCCCCTAGGACCATTAAAACTGTCAGCCCCAAGCCATGCTTTGACTGAGGATAACGAAATTTGGCACACTAATGTAGTGTCTCAGGACCTACAAAAAAGTCTCTTGGAGCCAAGCGCAATGTCGCACAGGAGGTCGGCCATTTTGGTCCAAGTACTCGATTTAGTGGTTTTCGCACACGTTATTAGGAGAATGATGTCTCGTCGCCCTTTCCACCGATCACCTTCAAACTCCTGCTATATATTCTTAAGACATAGAGGAAAAAATTCAACCGTCGGATTTTAAATAAGTATAAAGGTGTGGGCGTGGCTAAGCCTCAAACTTTGACCTTTCGCCATTACATTACTTGACTTAACAACTCCCATGTGCATGATCAGATCTATATCAAACTGTGTCTGTGTGATCATTGACCACATCTCAAGACAATAACAATGTGGACAGCTGACATCACCTAAGCCCCGCCCCCTGACTACAGGAAGTCTATTTTTTATGGTGAAATGCCCATATTTGTCCCCTCTAATTTAGTCAACATGACACTAAGGTCATGCACTGTCTTCATGATGTTCTAATGACTATTCAGATCTGCTAGCTTTTCAGAAAGGGAGGGGCTTTGATGCCATGGCGAATTCTGGCGTGTCACTGTGACCTTACGTTTGACTGTAACTTCCACAAACAGCCTCCGATTTAGCCGAGACTGAACATCACATCACCAGTGTGGTAAAGAAAGAGTATCTCCTAGTGGTGAGACGTGTAATGCTGGGCTCAGAGGGGGATGCTGAGTCAGGGTGAGGTGTGGACGAGGAGGCCGTTCACGGTTTCTGGTGTCGGGGTGGTTGACGTTTCTGTTCTGCCAGACGTGCCCTGGTGCCCCCGGCTGCCGGCCAGGACGGAGCGGCGCGGAGCTGGGTTTGGAGAGCATCGGGGATGGAGCGGAGGGGGTGCGGACGGAGGGCGAGCAGCTTCACTGCGAGGGCCGAACGACGCTGCTTGCAGCTTTAATTAGGCCCGAGCAGCGAAGCGCTGCGAAGGCCTATTGTATCTGCTCCGTTTCTTTTTTTTTTTCTTTCTTTCTTTCTTTTTTTT
This sequence comes from Nothobranchius furzeri, assembly GCF_043380555.1. Classification (NCBI taxonomy): domain Eukaryota; kingdom Metazoa; phylum Chordata; class Actinopteri; order Cyprinodontiformes; family Nothobranchiidae; genus Nothobranchius; species Nothobranchius furzeri. The sequence continues at coordinate 37,843,377 of NC_091748.1, read as the reverse complement.
TTTTTTCTTATTTTTTCTTCCGCGTCTTTGGACGGCCTTTAGGGGGTCTTAGCATATCCAAAAACTCACCAAATTCTGGCCCAATATAGAAAGTGCGTGAAATTTACGTATTTCACTGGCAACGTGAAAGTTGGTATAAAAGTGTTTCAACAGCGCCCCCTGGAAAATTAAAAATACCCCTCCGCATTGACCTTTTTTCATAGTAGAGTGATGAAATTTGGTACACTTGTAGAACTCAACAATACGCACAGAAAAGCCTCTTGCACCCATGGTCAATATCAAACAGGAAGTCGGCCATTTTGGACTAAAGTGGCCATTTTGACCCCGTTTTGGCCATTTCTAGGGTCTATATTTGGTTGAACAGTTTGGTCATTTTTCGCACGATCGTCTCAAAAATAGTGTGCGATCGAACAGAAGCGATGGACGATTAAAATGAGACAATAAAATTGACTTTTCGTAAATACTGAAGGGGCGGGACCAGGCCTCAAAGTTCGAGCACTCGCCAAAAAAATTCAAATTGCTATAGATTCATAAATGAAAGAATTACAGTTAAAGAAATGTTCTATGGACAATCGTCGTCGCCCTCCGAAGACAAATGAATGGTCGATTGATGATGTCACATAAGCCCCGCCCCCTCAGGACTTAAAAGGTCAAGATTTACTGGGAAATTTTCCAAAATTCGCCCTTTCCAATAATCACCCCAAATTTGTAGCGGGTAACTGAAGACAAGTTGGGGTTGCTTGGCGTCACTTTATGGGAGTTTTCTCCAGAAAGCGGGGCTGTGGCGGCGCGGCGAAGTCAGGCGTACCGCTTAGGCCTTACGTTTGCCTCCCATTTCGTCATTTCTAGAGATAGCGCCACAAAACCTCTTGGGAGTGATCCTAGTTCAGCCCCCCACAAAATGTGATGTGAACATCCGGTGGGCGTGGCCTATTTTCTGAAATAGCGCCCCCTAGGACCATTACAACTGTCAGCCCCAAGACATGCTTTGACTGAGGATTATGAAATTTGGCACACTAATGTGGTGTCTCAGGACCTACAAAAAAGTCTCTTGGAGCCAACTGCAAAGTCGTACAGGAAGTCGGCCAGTTTGGTCCAAGTACTCGATTTAGTGGTTTTCGCACACGTTGTTTGGAGAGTGATGCTCCATCGCCCTTTTCACCAGTCGCCTTCAAACTTCTGCTATAGACTCTTAAGACATAAAGGAAAAAATTCAACCGTCGGATTTTAAATAAGTATAAAGGTGTGGGCGTGGCTAAGCCTCAAACTTTGACCTGTCACCACGCCACTCTTTTTTTCACAGCTACCTATTGGACTTCTTTTACCCAATCGCCAGCAATCTCTGGCGAATATCAGCTGACAAGTTGAGGTCACTTAGTCTCCAGTACTGGCAGGTTTTGAAAAAAGGCGGGGCTTTGGGAGCATGGCAAAATTCACCATCACGCCATGGCAATACGTTTGCCTCTCATTTCTTCAATTATCGTGCCATGGCCACAAAATGTCTGGTGAGTGATCCTAGTCTGACCCCCAATAGATTTGGACAGCTGTAGTTTGTGGGCGTGGCCTATTTTCTGAAATGGCGCCCCCTAGGACCATTAAAACTGTCAGCCCCAAGCCAGGATTTGACTGAGGAGTACAAAATTTGGTACACTATTGTGGTGTCTCAGGACCTACAAAAAAGTCTCTTGGAGCCAAGTGCAAAGTCGCACAGGAAGTCGGCCATTTTGGTCCAAGTACTCGATTTAGTGGTTTTCGCACACGTTGTTTGGAGAGTGTTACACCATTGCCCTTTTCACCAATCACCTTCAAACTTCTGCTATAGACTCTTAAGACAAAGGGGAAAAAATGCAACCAACGGATTTTAAATAAGTGTAAAGGTGTGGGCGTGGCTAAGCCTCAAACTTTGACCTGTCGCCACGCCACTCTTTTTTTCACAGCTCCCTATTGGACTCCTTTTAACCAATCACCACCAATCACTGGCAAATAGCAGCAGACAAGTTGAGGTCACTTGGTCTATAGTACTGGCAGGTTTCGAATAAAGGCGGGGCTTTGGGAGCATGGCGAAATTCACCATCACCCCATGGAAATACGTTTGTCTCTCATTTCTTCAATCATTGTGACATCGCCACACAATTTCTGATGAGTGATCCTACTCTGACCCCTAATAGAATTGGACAGCTGAAGTTTGTGGGCGTGGCCTATTTTCTGAAATAGCGCCCCCTAGGACCATTAAAACTGTCAGCCCCAAGCCATGCTTTGACTGAGGATCACGAAATTTGGCACACTAATGTAGTGTCTCAGGACCTACAAAAAAGTCTCTTGGAGCCACGTGCAATGTCGCACAGGAGGTCGGCCATTTTGGTCCAAGTACTCGATTTAGTGGTTTTCGCACACGTTATTAGGAGAATGATGTCCCGTCGCCCTTTCCACCGATCACCTTCAAACTCCTGCTATATACTCTAAAGACATAGAGGAAAAAATTCAACCGTCGGATTTTAAATAAGTATAAAGGTGTGGGCGTGGCTAAGCCTCAAACTTTGACCAGTCGCCATTACGTTACTTGACTCAATAACTCCCTTGTGCATGATCAGATCAATTTCAAACTTTGTCTGTGTGATCACTGACCACATCTGAAGACAGTGACAATGTGGACAACTGGCATCACCTAAGCCCCGCCCCCTGACTACAGGAAGTCTACTGTTTTATGGTGAAATGCCCATATTTGTCCCCTCTAATTTAGTCAACATGACACTAAGGTCATGCACTGTCTTCATGATGTTGTAATGACTATTCAGATCTGATAGCTTTTCAGAAAGGGAGGAGCTTTGATGCCATGGCGATTTCTGGCGTGACGCTGTGACCTTACGTTTGACTGTAACTTCCACAAACAGCCTCCGATTTGCCCGAGACTGAACATCACATCACCAGTGTGGTAAAGATAGAGTATCTCCTAGTGGTGAGACGTGTAATGCTGGGCTCAGAGGGGATGCTGAATCAGGGTGAGGTGTGGACGCGGAGGCCGTTCACGGTTTCTGGTGTCGGGGTGGTTGACTTTCTGTTCTGCCAGACGTGCCCTGGTGCCCCCGGCTGCCGGCCAGGATGGACAAGCGCGGAGCTGGGTTTGGAGAGCGTCGGGGATGAAGTGGAGGGGGTGCGGAAGGAGGGCGAGCAGCTTCGCTGCGAGGGCCGAACGACGCTGCTTGCAGCTTTAATTATTTATTATTCTTAGCCCGCTTTGAATGGCCTTTTGGGGACCTTAACATACACCAAAACTCACAATATTTTGCAAACTTGTCAGGCCTGGTGAAAAATTTGATATTTTAAAGGTTCCAAAAAAATCGCAAAGAAAATGGCTGAACAGCGCCCCCTAGAAAGTGAAAAAAACCCCTCTCCATAAAGCTTAGTTTATCGTACAGTTATGAAATTTGGTACACTTGTAGTACTCAACAGTCCGCACAGAAAAGTCTCTTGCAAGCATGGTCAATATCAAACAGGAAGTCGGCCATTTTGGGTTGAATTGGCGATTTTTAGCCGTTTTTGCCGTTTTTAGGGTCCGTTTCTGATTGGATTGCTCGATCATTTTTCGCATGATCGTCTCAAAAATGGTGTAAAATTGCTCAGAAGGGATGGGCAAACAAAATGAGACAATAAAATTGACTTTTCGTAAATACTGAAGGGGCGGGGCCAGGCCTCGAAGTTTGACTACTCACCAAAAAAATTTAAATTGCTATAACTTCATAAACGAATGAAATAGTGTTACCAAACTTTCTGTGGTCATTCGTCATCCACCCACAAAGTAAATTGAATGGTCGGATGATGACATCACACAAGCCCCGCCCCCTCAGGACCAAAAAGGTCAAGTTTTACTGTGAAAGGTCCCAAAATACCCCATTTCACTTACTCACCACAAATTTGTAGCTGATAACTCAAGACAAGTGGGGGTTGCTTGGCGTCACTTTATGGGAGTTTTCGGCAGAGGGCGGGGCTGTGGCGGCGCGGCGAAGTCAGGCGTACCGCCGTGGCCTTACGTTTGCCTCCCATTTCGTCATTTCTAAAGATATCGTCACGAAACTTCTTGTGAGTGATCCTAGTCCGGCCCCCCAAAAGATCTGATGTGAACATATGGTGAACGTGGCCTATTTTCTGAAATAGCGCCCCCTAGGACCATTAAAACTGTCAGCCCCAAGCCATGCTTTGACTGAGGATTACGAAATTTGGTACACTAATGTGGTGTCTCAGGACCTACAAAAAAGTCTCTTGGAGCCAAGTGCAAAGTCGCACAGGAAGTCGGCCATTTTGGTCCAAGTGCGCGATTTAGTGGTTTTCACACACGTTGTTTGGAGAGTGATGCTCCGTCGCCCTTTTCACCAATCGCCTTCAGACGTCTGCTATATACTCTTAAGACATGGAGGAAAAAATTCAACCGTCGGATTTTAAATAAGTATAAACGTGTGGGCGTGGCTAAGCCTCAAACTTTGACCTTTCGCCACGCCACTCTTTTTTTCACAGCTCCCTATTGGACTCCTTTTACCCAATTACAGGGAATCTCTGGTAAATAGCAGCAGACAAGTTGAGGTCACTTGGTCTCCAGTACTGGAAGGTTTTGAAAAAAGGCGGGGCTTTGGGAGCATGGCGAAATTCGCCATCACACCATGAAAATACGTTTGCCTCTCATTTCTTCATTTATCGTGATATCACCTCGAAATTTGTTGTGAGTGATCCTAGTCTGACCCCCAATAGAAATGGTCAGCTTAAGTTTGTGGGCGTGGCCTATTGTCTGAATTAGCGCCCCCTAGGACCATTAAAACTGTCAGCCCCAAGCCATGCTTTGACTGAGGACTACGAAATTTGGTACACTAATGTGGTGTCTTAGGACCTACAAAAAAGTCTCTTGGAGCCAAGTGCAAGGTCGCACAGGAAGTCGGCCATTTTGGTCCAAGTGCGCGATTTAGTTGTTTTCACACACGTTGTTTGGAGAGTGATGCTCCGTCGCCCTTTTCACCAATCGCCTTCAGACGTCTGCTATATACTCTTAAGACATAGAGGAAAAAATTCAACCGTCGGATTTTAAATAAGTATAAAGGTGTGGGCGTGGCTAAGCCTCAAATTTTGACCTTTCGCCACGCCACTCTTTTTTTCACAGCTCCCTATTGGACCCATTTTACCCAATCACCAGGAATCTCTGGTAAATAGCAGCAGACAAGTTGAGGTCACTTGGTCTCCAGTACTGGAAGGTTTTGAGAAAAGGCGGGGCTTTGGGAGCATGGCGAAATTCGCCATCACGCCATGGCTATACGTTTGCCTCTCATTTCTTCAATTATCGTGACATCGCCACAAAATGTCTGGTGAGTGATCCGAGTCTGACCCCCAATAGAACTGGACAGTTGAAGTTTGTGGGCGTGGCCTATTTTCTGAAATAGCGCCCCCTGGGACCATTAAAACTGTCAGCCCCAAGCCAAGCTTTAACTGAGGATCACGAAATTTGGTACACTAATGTAGTGTCTCAGGACCTACAAAAAAGTCTCTTGGAGCCAAGTGCAAAGTGGTTCAGGAGGTCGGCCATTTTGGTCCAAGTACTTGATTTAGTTGGTTTTCGCACATGTTGTTTGGACCTTGATGCCCCGTCGCCCTTTTCACCGATCACCTTCAAACATCTGCTATGTACTCTTAAGACAAAGGGGAAAAAATTCAACCGTCGGATTTTAAATAAGTGTCAAGGTGTGGGCGTGGCTAAGCCTCAAACTTTGACCTTTCGCCATTACATTACCTGACTTAACTCCCATGTGCATGATCAGATCGTATATCAAACGTTGTCTGTGTGATCACTGACCACATCTGAAGACAATGATAATGTGGACAGCTGACATCACCTAAGCCCCGCCCCCTGACTATTGGAAGTCTATTGTTTTATGGTGAAATGCCCATATTTGTCCCCTTTAATTTAGTCAACATGACACTAAGGTCATGCACTGTCTTCATGATGTTGTAATGACCATTCAGATCTGATAGCTTTCTAGATAGGGAGGGACTTTGATGCCATGGCGAATTCTGGCGTGACGCCATGACCTTACGTTTGACTGTAACTTCCACAAACAGCCTCCGATCTGCCCGAGACTGAACATGGCAATGAACAATCATGCCCTTTAGCCAACGAGGCACAAACAGTTGGAGAACGTTGTGTAATATCACCACATCGCCCCCTACATACCTTTAAAACTGTAACAACTCCTACAGAAGAGGTCGTAATTGCATCAAACTTGCCATATGTCATCACACAAAGGAACCCAACACAATCATGTGGTAATTGGTGGATATAGCTTTAGCTCCGCCCCTTGACAGATATTAGGCCCTGAATAACACATGCATGATGCAATTCACACCAAACGGCACACAAATGACTGTTATCAACCTACAAACTTCTTCATGGAATATTTCCTAAATTTGGAACAGCACCCCCTAGATACGATAAAACCTTTGTTACTTCTGTAAAAAAGCTCCAAACTATATTAAACTTGATGGGAGTCATCACACAACTGCAATCAACACATGTATGTGCTCACTTGTTCAAATCACTTTAACTCTGCCCAGTTACAGCCTTTTGTCTCTAGATGACACATGCAACAATTGATTGATGCCAAACCATCTTTGATGAGAAAAGATACCTCGATGGGATTTAGTTGTAAATGGTCACAGCACCCCAAGATAGGTTCAAACTTTATTAACTTCTAAAGACAAAGTCAGAATGGCAATTTACTTGGCTTGTGATATCACGTGACTGCACCAAACACATTGATGTGGTTGTTGGTTTTAATCCCTGTAGCTCTGCCCCTTTCAGCTCACTGGTTCTAGAAAGAACACACAGTGTCTGATTGATGTCAAAATAACAGAAAACCATCTTTGTCAACCAAAGCTGACCTCAACGGGATTTTTCTGTGGTTGGTCACAACACCCTCTAGATAAATTTAACCTACAATAACTTAAAAAACCTGGTCAGAAAAGCATTAAAGTTTGTCTCTGTCATCACACCACCAGTGTGGTAAAGATAGAGTATGCCCTAGTGGTGAGACGTGTAATATAATGGTGGGCTCAAAGGGGATGCTGTGTCAGGGTGAGGTGCGGATGAGGTGACCGTTAGCAGTTTCTGGTGTCGGGGTGGTTGACGTTTCTGTTTCGCAGACGTAGCCTGGTGCCCCGGGCTGCCGGCCAGGCCGGAGCGGCGCGGAGCTGCGAGGGCCGAACGACGCTGCTTGTTAGGCCCGAGCAGCGAAAGCGCTGCGAAGGCCTCTTGTTTTTGCACTGTTTATTAGGCCCGAGCAGCGAAAGCGCTGCGAAGGCCTCTTGTTTTTGCTCTGTTTATTCTTTCTTTTTTATTATTCTCGTGCCCCTTTGAACGGCTTTTTGGGGACCTTAACATACCCCAAAACTCACAATATTTTGCAAACTTGTCAAGCCTGGTGAAAAATTTGATATTTTAAAGGTCCCAAAAAAATCGCAAAGAAAATGGCTGAACAGCGCCCCCTACAAGGTGAAAAATACCCCTCTCCATAAAGCTTAGTTTATCGTACAGTTATGAAATTTGGTACACTTGTAGTACTCAACAGACCGCACAGAAAAGTCTCTTACAACCATGGTCAATATCAAACAGGAAGTCGGACATTTTGGGTTGAAATGGCGATTTTTAGCCATTTTTGCCGTTTTTAGGGTCTGTTTCTGATTGGATTGCTCGATCATTTTTCGCACGATCATCTCAAAAATTGTGTAAAATTGCTCAGAAGGGATGGGCGAACAAAATGAGACGAGGATTCTGAGTTTTCGTATATGTTGAAGGGGCGGGGCCAGGCCTCGAAGTTTGACTACTCGCCAAAAAAATTTAAATTGCTATAACTTCATAACTGATTGGAATATAGTTACCAAACGTTCTGTGGTCATTCATCATCCACCCACAAAGTAATTTGAATGGTCGGATTATGACATCACACAAGCCCCGCCCCCTCAGGGCCAAAAAGGTCAAGTTTTACTGTGAAAGGTCCCAAAGTGTCCCATTTCACTTAATCACCACAAAACTGTAGCTGGTAAGTCACGACAAGTGGAGGTTGCTTGGCGTCACTTTATGGGAGTTTTCGGCAGAGGGCGGGGCTGCGGTGGCGCGGCGAAGTCAGGCGTACCGCCGTGGCCTTACGTTTGCTTCTCATTTGGTCAATTCTAAAGATATCGCCACAAAACTTCTTGTGAGTGATCCTAGCCCAGCCCCCCAAAAAATCTGACGAGAACATCCGGTGGGCGTGGCCTATTGTCTGATATAGCGCCCCCTAGGACCATTAAAACTGTCAGCCCCAAGCCATGCTTTGACTGAGGATTACGAAATTTGGTACACTAATGTGGTGTCACAGGACCTACAAAAAAGTCTCTTGGAGCCAAGTGCAAAGTCGCACAGGAAGTCGGCCATTTTGGTCCAAGTGCGCGATTTAGTGGTTTTCACACACGTTGTTTGGAGAGTGATGCTCCATCGCCCTTTTCATCAATCGCCTTCAAACTTCGGCGATATACTCTTACGACATAGAGGAAAAAATTCAACCGTCGGATTTTAAATAAGTTTAAAGGTGTGGGCGTGGCTAAGCCTCAAACTTTGAACTGTCGCCACGCCACTCTTTTTTTCACAGCTCCCTATGGGACTCCTTTTACTCAATCACCAGGAATCTCTGGCAAATAGCAGCAGACTAGTTGAGGTCACTTGGTCTCCAGTACTGGCAGGTTTTGAAAGAAGGCGGGGCTTTGGTAGCATGGTGAAATTCGCCATCACGCCATGGAAATACGTTTGTCTCTCATTTCTCCATTTATCGTTATATCACCTCGAAATTTGTTGTGAATGATCGTAGTCGGACCCCCGATAGAAATAGACAGCTGACTTTTGTGGGCGTGGCCTATTTTTTTAAATAGCGCCCCCTAGGACCACTAAAACTTTCAGCCCCAAGCCATGCTTTGAATGAGGATTACGAAATTTGGTACACTAATGTGGTGTCTCAGGATCTACAAAAAAGTCTCTTGGAGCCAAGTGCAAAGTCGCACAGGAAGTCGGCCATTTTGGTCCGAGTACTCGATTTAGTGGTTTTCGCACACGTTGTTTGGAGAGTGATGCTCCGTTGCCCTTTTCACCAATCGCCTTCAAACTTCTGCTATATACTCTTAAGACATAGAGGAAAAAATCCAACCGTCGGATTTTAAATAAGTATAAAGGTGTGGGCGTGGCTAAGCCTCAAAGTTTGACCTTTCGCCATTACATTACTTGACTTAATAACTCCCATGTGCATGATCAGATCTATATCAAACTTTGTCTGTGTGATCACTGACCACATCTCAAGACAATGACAATGTGGAAAGCTGACATCACCTAAGCCCCGCCCCCTGAATACAGGAAGTCTATTGTTTTATGCTGAAATGCCCATATTTGTCACCTCCAATTTAGTCAACATGACACTAAGGTCATGCACTGTCTTCATGATGCTGTAATGACCATTCAGATCTGATAGCTTTTCAGATAGGGAGGGGCTTTGATGCCATGGCGAATTCTAGCGTGAAGCCGTGACCGTACGTTTGACTGCAACTTCCACAAACAGCCTCCGATCTGTCCGAGACTGAACATGGCAATGAACAATCATGCCCTTTAGCCAACGAAGCAAAAACGGTTGGTGAATGTTGTATGATATCACCACAGCGCCCCCTACATACCTTTAAAACAGTAATAACTCCTACAGACGAGGTCCTAACTGCACCAAACTTCCTATGTGTCATCACACAAAGGCACCCAACACAATCCTGTAGTAATTGGTTCATATCACTTTAGCTCCGCCCCTGACAGATATTAGGCCCTGAATAACACATGCATGATGCAATTCACATGATGCAATTCACACCAAACTGCACACAAATGACTGTTATCAACCTACAAACTTCTTCATGGAATATTTCCTAAATTTTGGACAGTGCCCCCTAGATTCAAAAAACCTTTGTAACTTCTGCAAAAAAGCTCCAACCTATATCAAACTTGGTGAGAGTCATCACACAACTGCAATCAACACATTGTATGTGCTCACTTGTTCAATTCACTTTAACACCGCCCACTTACAGCTTTTTGTCTCTAGATGACCCATGCAACGTTTGATTGATGCCAAATTGACAGAAAACCATCATTGATGACCAAAGATGACCTCTATGGCATTTAGTTGTAAATGGTCACAGCCTCCCCTAGATGGGTTCAAACTTTATTAACTTCTAAAGACAAAGTCAGAATGGCATTATACTTGGCTTGTGATATCACGTGACTGCACCAAACACATTGATGTGGTTGTTGGTTCAAACCCCTGTAGCTCCGCCCCTTTCAGCTCACTGGCTTTAGATAACACACACAACGTCTGATTTATGGCAAGAAAACAGAAAACCATCTATGTCAACCAAAGCTGACCTCAATGGGACTTTTCTGTAGTTGCTCACAGCGCCCCCTAGTGAACTTTAACCTTCGATAACTTTAACAAACGTGGTCAGAATAGCATAAAATTGGGTCACTGTCATCACACCACCAGTGAGGTAAAGATAGATGGTATGCCTTAGTGGTGAGACAATGGTGGGCTCAGAGGGGATGCTGAGTCAGGGTGAGGTGCGGACGTGGTGACCGTTAGCGGTTTCTGGTGTCGGGGTGGTCGACGTTTCTGTTCCGCGGACGTGCCCTGGTGTCCCGGGCTGCCGGGCAGGCCGGAGCGGCGCGGAGCTGCGAGGGCCGAACGACGCTGCTTGCAGCTTTAATTCTTCTTTCTTTTTATTTATTATTCTTAGCCCGCTTTGAATGGCCTTTTGGGGACCTTAACATACACCAAAACTCACAATATTTTGCAAACTTGTCAGGCCTGGTGAAAAATTTGATATTTTAAAGGTCCCAAAAAAATCGCAAAGAAAATGACTGAACAGCGCCCCCTACAAAGTAAAAAAAAACCCTCTCCATAAAGCTTAGTTTATCGTACAGTTATGAAATTTGATACACTTGTAGTACTCAACAGTCCGCACAGAAATGTCTCTTGCAAGCATGGTCAATATCAAACAGGAAGTCGGCCATTTTGGGTTGAAATGGCGATTTTTAGCCGTTTTTGCCGTTTTTAGGGTCAGTTTCTGATTGGATTGCTCGATCATTTTTCGCATGATCGTCTCAAAAATGGTGTAAAATTGCTCAGAAGGGATGGGCAAACAAAATGAGACAGTAAAATTGACTTTTCGTAAATACTGAAGGGGCGGGGCCAGGCCTCGAAGTTTGACTACTCACCAAAAAAATTTAAATTGCTATAACTTCATAAACGAATGAAATAGTGTTACCAAACTTTCTGTGGTCATTCGTCATCCACCCACAAAGTAAATTGAATGGTCGGATGATGACATCACACAAGCCCCGCCCCCTCAGGACCAAAAAGGTCAAGTTTTACTGTGAAAGGTCCCAAAATTCCCCATTTCACTTACTCACCACAAATTTGTAGCTGATAACTCAAGACAAGTGGGGGTTGCTTGGCGTCACTTTATGGGAGTTTTCGGCAGAGGGCGGGGCTGTGGCGGCACGGCAAAGTCAGGCGTACCGCCGTGGCCTTACGTTTGCCTCCCATTTCGTCATTTCTAAAGATATCGTCACGAAACTTCTTGTGAGTGATCCTAGTCCGGCCCCCCAAAAGATCTGATGTGAACATCGGGTGGGCGTGGCCTATTTTCTGAAATAGCGCCCCCTAGGACCATTAAAACTGTCAGCCCCAAGCCATGCTTTGACTGAGGATTACGAAATTTGGTACACTAATGTGGTGTCTCAGGACCTACAAAAAAGTCTCTTGGAGCCAAGTGCAAAGTCGCACAGGAAGTCGGCCATTTTGGTCCAAGTGCGCGATTTAGTGGTTTTCACACACGTTGTTTGGAGAGTGATGCTCCGTCGCCCTTTTCACCAATCGCCTTCAAACTTCTGCTATGTACTCTTAAGTCAAAGAGGAAAAAATTCAACCGTCGGATTTTAAATAAGTATAAACGTGTGGGCGTGGCTAAGCCTCAAACTTTGACCTTTCGCCATGCCACTCTTATTTTCACAGCTCTCTATTGGACACCTTTTACCCAATCACCAGGAATCTCTGGTAAATAGCAGCAGACAAGTTGAGGTCACTTGGTCTCCAGTACTGGCAGGTTTTGAAGAAAGGCGGGGCTTTGGGAGCATGACGAAATTTGCCATCACGCCATGGAAATACGTTTGCCTCTCATTTCTTCAATTATCGTGATCTCACCTCGAAATTTGTTGTGAGTGATCCTAGTCTGACCCCCAATAGAAATGGGCAGCATTGGTTTGTGGGCGTGGCCTATTTTCTGAATTAGCGCCCCCTAGGACCATTAAAACTGTCAGCCCCAAGCCATGCTTTGACTGAGGATTACGATATTTGGTACACTAATGTGGTGTCTCAGGACCTACAAAAAAGTCTCTTGGAGCCAAGTGCAAAGTCGCACAGGAAGTTGGCCATTTTGGTCCAAGTACTCGATTTAGTGGTTTTTCGCACACGTTTGGAGAGTGATGCTCCATCGCCCTTTTCACCAATCACCTTCAAACTTCTGCTATATACTCTTAAGACATAGAGGAAAAAATTCAACCGTCGGATTTTAAATAAGTATAAAGGTGTGGGCGTGGCTAAGCCTCAAACTTTAACCTGTCGCCATTACATTACTTGACTTAATAACTCCCATGCGCACGATCAGATCTATACCAAACTTAGTCTGTGTGATCACTGACCACATCTGAAGACATTGACAATGTGGACAGCTGACATCCCCTAAGTCCCGCCCCCTACTACAGGAAGTCTATTGTTTTATGGTGAAATGCCCATATTTGTAATGATCTGAAAGCTTTCCAGCGCCCCTAGATAAGTTTAACCTTCAATAACTTCAAAAAACGTGGTCAGAAAGGCATTACAGTTGGTCTGTGTCATCACACCACCAGAGTCGTAAAGGTAGAGTATGCCCTAGTTGTGAGACGTGTAATATAATGGTGGGATAAGAGGTGATGCTGAGTCAGGGTGAGGTGCGGATGAGGTGATCGTTTGCGGTTTCTGGTGTCGGGGTGGTCAATGTTTCTTTTCCGCGGACGTGCCCTGGTGCCCAGGGCTGCCAGCCAGGCCAGAGCGGCGCGGAGCTGCGAGGGCCGAACGACGCTGCTTGCAGCTTTAATTAGGCCCGAGCAGCGAAAGCGCTGCGAAGGCCTCTTGTTTTTGCTCTGTTTATTCTTTCTTTCTTTTTTATTATTCTCGTGCCCCTTTGAACGGCTTTTTGGGGACCTTAACATACCCCAAAACTCACAATATTTTGCAAACTTGTCAAGCCTGGTGAAAAATTTGATATTTTAAAGGTCCCAAAAAAATCGCAAAGAAAATGGCTGAACAGCGCCCCCTACAAGGTGAAAAATACCCCTCTCCATAAAGCTTAGTTTATCGTACAGTTATGAAATTTGGTACACTTGTAGTACTTAACAGACCGCACAGAAAAGTCTCTTGCAACCATGGTCAATATCAAACAGGAAGTCGGCCATTTTGGGTTGAAATGGCGATTTTTAGCCATTTTTGCCATTTTTAGGGTCTGTTTCTGATTGGATTGCTCGATCATTTTTCGCACGATCATCTCAAAAATTGTGTAAAATTGCTCAGAAGGGATGGGCGAACAAAATGAGATGAGGATTCTGAGTTTTCGTATATGGTGAAGGGGCGGGGCCAGGCCTCAAAGTTTGACTACTCGCCAAAAAAATTTAAATTGCTATAACTTCATAACTGATTGGAATATAGTTACCAAACGTTCTGTGGTCATTCATCATCCACCCACAAAGTAATTTGAATGGTCGGATTATGACATCACACAAGCCCCGCCCCCTCAGGGCCAAAAAGGTCAAGTTTTACTGTGAAAGGTCCCAAAGTGTCCCATTTCACTTAATCACCACAAAACTGTAGCTGGTAACTCACGACAAGTGGAGGTTGCTTGGCGTCACTTTATGGGAGTTTTCGGCAGAGGGCGGGGCTGCGGTTGCGCGGCGAAGTCAAGCGTACCGCCGTGGCCTTACGTTTGCTTCTCATTTGGTCAATTCTAAAGATATCGCCACGAAACTTCTTGTGAGTGATCCTAGCCCAGCCCCCCAAAAAATCTGACGAGAACATCCGGTGGGCGTGGCCTATTGTCTGATATAGCGCCCCCTAGGACCATTAAAACTGTCAGCCCCAAGCCATGCTTTGACTGAGGATTACGAAATTTGGTACACTAATGTGGTGTCACAGGACCTACAAAAAAGTCTCTTGGAGCCAAGTGCAAAGTCGCACAGGAAGTCGGCCATTTTGGTCCAAGTGCGCGATTTAGTGGTTTTCACACACGTTGTTTGGAGAGTGATGCTCCATCGCCCTTTTCATCAATCGCCTTCAAACTTCGGCGATATACTCTTACGACATAGAGGAAAAAATTCAACCGTCGGATTTTAAATAAGTGTAAAGGTGTGGGCGTGGCTAAGCCTCAAACTTTGAACTGTCGCCACGCCACTCTTTTTTTCACAGCTCCCTATGGGACTCCTTTTACTCAATCACCAGGAATCTCTGGCAAATAGCAGCAGACTAGTTGAGGTCACTTGGTCTCCAGTACTGGCAGGTTTTGAAAGAAGGCGGGGCTTTGGTAGCATGGTGAAATTCGCCATCACGCCATGGAAATACGTTTGTCTCTCATTTCTCCATTTATCGTTATATCACCTCGAAATTTGTTGTGAATGATCGTAGTCGGACCCCCGATAGAAATAGACAGCTGACTTTTGTGGGCGTGGCCTATTTTTTTAAATAGCGCCCCCTAGGACCACTAAAACTTTCAGCCCCAAGCCATGCTTTGAATGAGGATTACGAAATTTGGTACACTAATGTGGTGTCTCAGGATCTACAAAAAAGTCTCTTGGAGCCAAGTGCAAAGTCGCACAGGAAGTCGGCCATTTTGGTCCGAGTACTCGATTTAGTGGTTTTCGCACACGTTGTTTGGAGAGTGATGCTCCGTCGCCCTTTTCACCAATCGCCTTCAAACTTCTGCTATATACTCTTAAGACATAGAGGAAAAAATTCAACCGTCGGATTTTAAATAAGTATAAAGGTGTGGGCGTGGCTAAGCCTCAAAGTTTGACCTTTCGCCATTACATTACTTGACTTAATAACTCCCATGTGCATGATCAGATCTCTATCAAACTTTGTCTGTGTGATCACTGACCACATCTCAAGACAATGACAATGTGGAAAGCTGACATCACCTAAGCCCCGCCCCCTGAATACAGGAAGTCTATTGTTTTATGCTGAAATGCCCATATTTGTCACCTCCAATTTAGTCAACATGACACTAAGGTCATGCACTGTCTTCATGATGCTGTAATGACCATTCAGATCTGATAGCTTTTCAGATAGGGAGGGGCTTTGATGCCATGGCAAATTCTAGCGTGACGCCGTGACCGTACGTTTGACTGCAACTTCCACAAACAGCCTCCGATCTGTCCGAGACTGAACATGGCAATGAACAATCATGCCCTTTAGCCAACGAAGCAAAAACGGTTGGTGAATGTTGTATGATATCACCACAGCGCCCCCTACATACCTTTAAAACAGTAATAACTCCTACAGACAAGGTCCTAACTGCACCAAACTTCCTATGTGTCATCACACAAAGGCACCCAACACAATCCTGTAGTAATTGGTTCATATCACTTTAGCTCCGCCCCTGACAGATATTAGGCCCTGAATAACACATGCATGATGCAATTCACATGATGCAATTCACACCAAACTGCACACAAATGACTGTTATCAACCTACAAACTTCTTCATGGAATATTTCCTAAATTTTGGACAGTGCCCCCTAGATTCAAAAAACCTTTGTAACTTCTGCAAAAAAGCTCCAACCTATATCAAACTTGGTGAGAGTCATCACACAACTGCAATCAACACATTGTATGTGCTCACTTGTTCAATTCACTTTAACACCGCCCACTTACAGCTTTTTGTCTCTAGATGACCCATGCAACGTTTGATTGATGCCAAATTGACAGAAAACCATCATTGATGACCAAAGATGACCTCTATGGCATTTAGTTGTAAATGGTCACAGCCTCCCCTAGATGGGTTCAAACTTTATTAACTTCTAAAGACAAAGTCAGAATGGCATTATACTTGGCTTGTGATATCACGTGACTGCACCAAACACATTGATGTGGTTGTTGGTTCAAACCCCTGTAGCTCCGCCCCTTTCAGCTCACTGGCTTTAGATAACACACACAACGTCTGATTTATGGCAAGAAAACAGAAAACCATCTATGTCAACCAAAGCTGACCTCAATGGGACTTTTCTGTAGTTGCTCACAGCGCCCCCTAGTGAACTTTAACCTTCGATAACTTTAACAAACGTGGTCAGAATAGCATAAAATTGGGTCACTGTCATCACACCACCAGTGAGGTAAAGATAGATGGTATGCCTTAGTGGTGAGACAATGGTGGGCTCAGAGGGGATGCTGAGTCAGGGTGAGGTGCGGACGTGGTGACCGTTAGCGGTTTCTGGTGTCGGGGTGGTCGACGTTTCTGTTCCGCGGACGTGCCCTGGTGTCCCGGGCTGCCGGGCAGGCCGGAGCGGCGCGGAGCTGCGAGGGCCGAACGACGCTGCTTGCAGCTTTAATTAGGCCCGAGCAGCGAAAGCGCTGCGAAGGCCTCTTGTTTTTGCTCCGATTATTATTAGGCCCGAGCAGCGAAAGCGCTGCGAAGGCCTCTTGTTTTTGCTCTGATTATTATTAGGCCCGAGCAGCAAAAGCGCTGCGAAGGCCTCTTGTTTTTCCTCCGTTTATTCTTTTTTTTTTTATTTATTATTCCGGTGCCGCTTTGAATGGCTTTTTGGGGACCTTAACATACCCCAAAACTCACAATATTTTGCAAGCTTGTCAGGCCTGGTGAAAAATTTGATATTTTAAAGGTCCCAAAAAAATCGCAAAGAAAATGGCTGAACAGCGCCCCCTACAAGGTGAAAAATACCCCTCTCCATAAAGCTTAGTTTATTGTACAGTTATGAAATTTGGTACACTTGTAGTCCTCAACAGTCCGCACAGAAAAGTCTCTTGCAACCATGGTCAATATCAAACAGGAAGTCGGCCATTTTGGGTTGAAATGGCGATTTTTAGCGGTTTTTGCCGTTTTTAGGGTCCGTTTCTGATTGGATTGCTCGATCATTTTTTGCACGATCATCTCAAAAATTGTGTGAAATTGCTTAGACGGGATGGGCGAACAAAATGAGATGAGAATTCTGAGTTTTCGTATATGTTGAAGGGGCGGGGCCAGGCCTCGAAGTTTGACTACACGCCAAAAATATTTAAATTGCTATAACTTCATAACTGAATAGAATAGAGTTACCAAACTTTCTGTGGTCATTTGTCATCCGCCCACAAAGGAAATTGAATGGTCAGATGATGACATCACTCAAGCCCCGCCCCCTCAGGACCAGAATGATCAAGTTTTACTGTGAAAGGTCCCAAATTGCCCCATTTCACTTAATCACCACGAATTTGTAGCTGGTAACTCAAGACAAGTGGGGGTTGCTTGGCGTCACTTTATGGGAGTTTTCGGTAGAGGGCGGGGCTTTGGCGGCGCGGCGAAGTCAGGCGTACCGCCGTGGCCTTACGTTTGCCTCCCATTTCGTCATTTCTAAAAATATCGTCACGAAACTTCTTGTGAGCGATCCTAGTCCGGCCCCCCAAAAGATCTGATGTGAACATCCGGTGGGCGTGGCCTATTTTCTGAAATAGCGCCCCCTAGGACCATTAAAACTGTCAGCCCCAAGCCATGCTTTGACTGAGGATTACGAAATTTGGTCCACTAATGTGGTGTCTCAGGACCTACAAAAAAGTCTCTTGGAGCCAAGTGCAAAGTCGCACAGGAAGTCGGCCATTTTGGTCCAAGTACTCGATTTAGTGGTTTTCGCACACGTTGTTTGGAGAGTGATGCTCCATCGCCCTTTTCACCAATCACCTTCAAACTTCTGCTATATCCTCTTAAGACATAGAGGAAAAAATTCAACCGTCGGATTTTAAATAAGTATAAAGGTGTGGGCGTGGCTAAGCCTCAAACTTTGACCTTTCGCCACGCCACTCTTTTTTTCACAGCTCCCTATTGGACTCCTTTTACCCAATCACCTGGAATCTCTGGTAAATAGCAGCTGACAAGTTGAGGTCACTTGGTCTACAGTACTGGCAGGTTTTGAAAAAAGGCGGGGCTTTGGGAGCATGGCGAAATTCGCCATCACGCCATGGCAATACGTTTGCCTCTCATTTCTTCAATTATCGTGACATCGCCACAAAATGTCTGGTGAGTGATCCTAGTCTGACCCCCAATAGAAATGGGCATCTGAGATTTGTGGGCGTGGCCTATATTCTGAAATAGCGCCCCCTAGGACCATTAAAACTGTCAGCCCCAAGACAAGGTTTGACTGAGGATTACGAAAATTGGTACACTCATGTAGGGTCTCTGGCCCTACAAAAAAGTCTCTTGGAGCCAAGCGCAATTTCGCACAGGAGGTCGGCCATTTTGGTCCAAGTACTCGATTTAGTGGTTTTCGCACACGTTGTTTGGACATTGATGGCCCGTTGCCCTTTACACCGATTACCTTCAAACTTATGCTATGTACTTTTAAGTCAAAGGGGAAAAAATTCAACCGTCGGATTTTAAATAAGTATAAAGGTGTGGGCGTGGCTAAGCCTCAAACTTTGACCTTTCGCCATGACATTACTTGACTTAATAACTCCCATGTGCATGATCAGATCTAATTCAAACTTTGTCTGTGTGATCACTGACCACATCTCAAGACAACGTCATTGTGGACAGCTGACATCACCTAAGCCCCGCCCCCTGACAACAGGAAGTCTATTGTTTTATGGTGAAATGCCCATATTTGTCCCCTCTAATTTAGTCAACATGACACTAAGGTCATGCATTGTCTTCATGATGTTGTAATGACCATTCAGATCTGATAGCTTTCCAGATAGGGAGGGGCTTTGATGCCATGGCGAATTCTGGCATGACGCCGTGACCTTACAATTCAATTTAATGGTGAGCTCAGAGGGGATGCTGAGTCAGGGTGAGGTGCGGACTAGGAGGCCATTTGCGGTTTCTGGTGTCGGGGTGGTTGATGTTTCTGTTCTGCCAGACGTGCCCTGGTGCCCCGGGCTGCCGGCCAGGCCGGAGCGGCGCGGAGCTGCGAGGGCCGAACGATGCTGCTTGCAGCTTTAATTAGGCCCGAGCAGCGAAAGCGCTGCGAAGGCCTCTTGTTTTTGCTCTGTTTATTATTTATTATTCTTAGCCCGCTTTGAACGGCTTTTTGGGGACCTTATCATACCCCAAAACTCACAATATTTTGCACACTTGTCATGCCTGGTGAAAAATTTGATATTTTAAAGGTCCCAAAAAAATCGCAAAGAAAATGGCTGAACAGCGCCCCCTAGAAAGTGAAAAAAAAACCTCTCCATAAAGCTTAGTTTGTCGTACAGTTATGAAATTTGGTACACTTGTAGTACTCAACAGTCCGCACAGAAAAGTCTCTTGCAGGCATGGTCAATATCAAACAGGAAGTCGGCCATTTTGGGTTGAAATGGCGATTTTTAGCCGTTTTTGCCGTTTTTAGGGTCCGTTTCTGATTGGATTGCTCGATCATTTTTCGCACGATCGACTCAAAACTTGTGTAAAATTGCTCAGAAGGGATGGGCGAACAAAATGAGACAAGGATTCTGACTTTTCGTATATGTTGAAGGGGCGGGGCCAGGCCTCAAAGTTTGACTACTCGCCAAAAAAATATAAATTGTTATAACTTCATAACTGAATGTAACAGAGTTACAAAAAGTGCTGTGGTCATTCGTCATTGGCCGACAAAGGAAATTGAGTGGTCGGATGATGACATCACACAAGCCCCGCCCCCTCAGGAGCAAAAAGGTCAAGTTTTACTGTGAAAGGTCCCAAATTGCCCCATTACACTTAATCACCACAAATTTGTAGCTGGTAACTCAAGACAAGTTGGGGTTGCTTGGCGTCACTTTATGGGAGTTTTCGGCAAAGGGCGGGGCTGTGGCGGCGCGGCGAAGTCAGGCGTACCGCCGTGGCCTTACATTTGCCTCCCATTACGTCATTTCTAAAGATATCGTCACGAAACTTCTTGTGAGTGATCCTAGTCTGGCCCCTCAAACAATTTGATGTCAACATCCGGTGGGCGTGGCCTATTTTCTGAAATAGAGCCCCCTAGGACCATTAAAACTGTCAGCCCCAAGCCATGCTTTGACTGAGGATTACGAAATTTGGTACACTAATGTGGTATCTCAGGACCTACAAAAAAGTCTCCTGGAGCCAAGTGTAAAGTCGCACAGGAAGTCGGCCATTTTGGTCCAAGTGCGCGATTTAGTGGTTTTCGCACACGTTGTTTGGAGAGTGATGCTCCGTCGCCCTTTTCACCAATCTCCTTCAAACTTCTGCTATATACTCTTAAGACATAGGGGAAAAAATTCAACCGTCGGATTTTTCAAAAGTTGAAAGATGTGGGCGTGGCTAAGCCTCAAACTTTGACCTGTCGCCACGCCACTCTTTTTTTCACAGCTCCCTACTGGACTCCTTTTACCCAAACACCAGGATTCTGTGGCAAACAGCAGTAGACAAGTTGAGGTTACATTGTCTCCAGTACTGGCAGGTTTCGAAAAAAGGTGGGGCTTTGGGAGCATGGCGAAAATCGCCATCACGCCATGGAAATACGTTTGCCTCTCATTTCTTAAGTTATCGAGATATCACCTCGAAATTTGTTGTGAGTGATCCTAGTCTGACCCCCAATAGAAATGGACAGCTAAAATTTGTGGGCGTGGCCAATTTTCTGAAATAGCGCCCCCTAGGACCATTAAAACTGTCAGCCCCAAGCCATGCTTTGACTGAGGATTACGAAATTTGGTACACTAATGAGGTGTCTCAGGACCTACAAAAAAGTCTCTTGGAGCCAAGGGCAAAAACGCACAGGAAGTCGGCCATTTTGGTCCAAGTGCGCGATTTAGTGGTTTTCGCACACGTTGTTTGGAGAGTGATGCTCCGTCGCCCTTTTCACCAATCTCCTTCAAACTTCTGCTATATACTCTTAAGACATAGGGGAAAAAATTCAACCGTCGGATTTTTCAAAAGTTGAAAGATGTGGGCGTGGCTAAGCCTCAAACTTTGACCTGTCTCCACGCCACTCTTTTTTCACAGCTCCCTACTGGACTCCTTTTACCCAAACACCAGGATTCTGTGGCAAACAGCAGTAGACAAGTTGAGGTTACTTTGTCTCCAGTACTGGCAGGTTTCGAAAAAAGGCGGGGCTTTGGGAGCATGGCGAAAATCGCCATCACGCCATGGAAATACGTTTGCCTCTCATTTCTTAAGTTATCGAGATATCACCTCGAAATTTGTTGTGAGTGATCCTAGTCTGACCCCCAATAGAAATGGACAGATAAAATGTGTGGGCGTGGCCAATTTTCTGAAATAGCGCCCCCTAGGACCATTAAAACTGTCAGCCCCAAGCCATGCTTTGACTGAGGATTACGAAATTTGGTACACTAATGTGGTGTCACAGGACCTACAAAAAAGTCTCTTGGAGCCAAGTGCAAAGTCGCACAGGAAGTCGGCCATTTTGGTCCAAGTGCGCGATTTAGTGGTTTTCACACACGTTGTTTGGAGAGTGATGCTCCATCGCCCTTTTCATCAATCGCCTTCAAACTTCGGCGATATACTCTTACGACATAGAGGAAAAAATTCAACCGTCGGATTTTAAATAAGTGTAAAGGTGTGGGCGTGGCTAAGCCTCAAACTTTGAACTGTCGCCACGCCACTCTTTTTTTCACAGCTCCCTATGGGACTCCTTTTACTCAATCACCAGGAATCTCTGGCAAATAGCAGCAGACTAGTTGAGGTCACTTGGTCTCCAGTACTGGCAGGTTTTGAAAGAAGGCGGGGCTTTGGTAGCATGGTGAAATTCGCCATCACGCCATGGAAATACGTTTGTCTCTCATTTCTCCATTTATCGTTATATCACCTCGAAATTTGTTGTGAATGATCGTAGTCGGACCCCCGATAGAAATAGACAGCTGACTTTTGTGGGCGTGGCCTATTTTTTTAAATAGCGCCCCCTAGGACCACTAAAACTTTCAGCCCCAAGCCATGCTTTGAATGAGGATTACGAAATTTGGTACACTAATGTGGTGTCTCAGGATCTACAAAAAAGTCTCTTGGAGCCAAGTGCAAAGTCGCACAGGAAGTCGGCCATTTTGGTCCGAGTACTCGATTTAGTGGTTTTCGCACACGTTGTTTGGAGAGTGATGCTCCGTCGCCCTTTTCACCAATCGCCTTCAAACTTCTGCTATATACTCTTAAGACATAGAGGAAAAAATTCAACCGTCGGATTTTAAATAAGTATAAAGGTGTGGGCGTGGCTAAGCCTCAAAGTTTGACCTTTCGCCATTACATTACTTGACTTAATAACTCCCATGTGCATGATCAGATCTCTATCAAACTTTGTCTGTGTGATCACTGACCACATCTCAAGACAATGACAATGTGGAAAGCTGACATCACCTAAGCCCCGCCCCCTGAATACAGGAAGTCTATTGTTTTATGCTGAAATGCCCATATTTGTCACCTCCAATTTAGTCAACATGACACTAAGGTCATGCACTGTCTTCATGATGCTGTAATGACCATTCAGATCTGATAGCTTTTCAGATAGGGAGGGGCTTTGATGCCATGGCAAATTCTAGCGTGACGCCGTGACCGTACGTTTGACTGCAACTTCCACAAACAGCCTCCGATCTGTCCGAGACTGAACATGGCAATGAACAATCATGCCCTTTAGCCAACGAAGCAAAAACGGTTGGTGAATGTTGTATGATATCACCACAGCGCCCCCTACATACCTTTAAAACAGTAATAACTCCTACAGACAAGGTCCTAACTGCACCAAACTTCCTATGTGTCATCACACAAAGGCACCCAACACAATCCTGTAGTAATTGGTTCATATCACTTTAGCTCCGCCCCTGACAGATATTAGGCCCTGAATAACACATGCATGATGCAATTCACATGATGCAATTCACACCAAACTGCACACAAATGACTGTTATCAACCTACAAACTTCTTCATGGAATATTTCCTAAATTTTGGACAGTGCCCCCTAGATTCAAAAAACCTTTGTAACTTCTGCAAAAAAGCTCCAACCTATATCAAACTTGGTGAGAGTCATCACACAACTGCAATCAACACATTGTATGTGCTCACTTGTTCAATTCACTTTAACACCGCCCACTTACAGCTTTTTGTCTCTAGATGACCCATGCAACGTTTGATTGATGCCAAATTGACAGAAAACCATCATTGATGACCAAAGATGACCTCTATGGCATTTAGTTGTAAATGGTCACAGCCTCCCCTAGATGGGTTCAAACTTTATTAACTTCTAAAGACAAAGTCAGAATGGCATTATACTTGGCTTGTGATATCACGTGACTGCACCAAACACATTGATGTGGTTGTTGGTTCAAACCCCTGTAGCTCCGCCCCTTTCAGCTCACTGGCTTTAGATAACACACACAACGTCTGATTTATGGCAAGAAAACAGAAAACCATCTATGTCAACCAAAGCTGACCTCAATGGGACTTTTCTGTAGTTGCTCACAGCGCCCCCTAGTGAACTTTAACCTTCGATAACTTTAACAAACGTGGTCAGAATAGCATAAAATTGGGTCACTGTCATCACACCACCAGTGAGGTAAAGATAGATGGTATGCCTTAGTGGTGAGACAATGGTGGGCTCAGAGGGGATGCTGAGTCAGGGTGAGGTGCGGACGTGGTGACCGTTAGCGGTTTCTGGTGTCGGGGTGGTCGACGTTTCTGTTCCGCGGACGTGCCCTGGTGTCCCGGGCTGCCGGGCAGGCCGGAGCGGCGCGGAGCTGCGAGGGCCGAACGACGCTGCTTGCAGCTTTAATTAGGCCCGAGCAGCGAAAGCGCTGCGAAGGCCTCTTGTTTTTGCTCCGATTATTATTAGGCCCGAGCAGCGAAAGCGCTGCGAAGGCCTCTTGTTTTTGCTCTGATTATTATTAGGCCCGAGCAGCAAAAGCGCTGCGAAGGCCTCTTGTTTTTCCTCCGTTTATTCTTTTTTTTTTTTATTTATTATTCCGGTGCCGCTTTGAATGGCTTTTTGGGGACCTTAACATACCCCAAAACTCACAATATTTTGCAAGCTTGTCAGGCCTGGTGAAAAATTTGATATTTTAAAGGTCCCAAAAAAATCGCAAAGAAAATGGATGAACAGCGCCCCCTACAAGGTGAAAAATACCCCTCTCCATAAAGCTTAGTTTATTGTACAGTTATGAAATTTGGTACACTTGTAGTCCTCAACAGTCCGCACAGAAAAGTCTCTTGCAACCATGGTCAATATCAAACAGGAAGTCGGCCATTTTGGGTTGAAATGGCGATTTTTAGCGGTTTTTGCCGTTTTTAGGGTCCGTTTCTGATTGGATTGCTCGATCATTTTTTGCACGATCATCTCAAAAATTGTGTGAAATTGCTTAGACGGGATGGGCGAACAAAATGAGATGAGAATTCTGAGTTTTCGTATATGTTGAAGGGGCGGGGCCAGGCCTCGAAGTTTGACTACACGCCAAAAATATTTAAATTGCTATAACTTCATAACTGAATAGAATAGAGTTACCAAACTTTCTGTGGTCATTTGTCATCCGCCCACAAAGGAAATTGAATGGTCAGATGATGACATCACTCAAGCCCCGCCCCCTCAGGACCAGAATGATCAAGTTTTACTGTGAAAGGTCCCAAATTGCCCCATTTCACTTAATCACCACGAATTTGTAGCTGGTAACTCAAGACAAGTGGGGGTTGCTTGGCGTCACTTTATGGGAGTTTTCGGTAGAGGGCGGGGCTTTGGCGGCGCGGCGAAGTCAGGCGTACCGCCGTGGCCTTACGTTTGCCTCCCATTTCGTCATTTCTAAAAATATCGTCACGAAACTTCTTGTGAGCGATCCTAGTCCGGCCCCCCAAAAGATCTGATGTGAACATCCGGTGGGCGTGGCCTATTTTCTGAAATAGCGCCCCCTAGGACCATTAAAACTGTCAGCCCCAAGCCATGCTTTGACTGAGGATTACGAAATTTGGTCCACTAATGTGGTGTCTCAGGACCTACAAAAAAGTCTCTTGGAGCCAAGTGCAAAGTCGCACAGGAAGTCGGCCATTTTGGTCCAAGTACTCGATTTAGTGGTTTTCGCACACGTTGTTTGGAGAGTGATGCTCCATCGCCCTTTTCACCAATCACCTTCAAACTTCTGCTATATCCTCTTAAGACATAGAGGAAAAAATTCAACCGTCGGATTTTAAATAAGTATAAAGGTGTGGGCGTGGCTAAGCCTCAAACTTTGACCTTTCGCCACGCCACTCTTTTTTTCACAGCTCCCTATTGGACTCCTTTTACCCAATCACCTGGAATCTCTGGTAAATAGCAGCTGACAAGTTGAGGTCACTTGGTCTACAGTACTGGCAGGTTTTGAAAAAAGGCGGGGCTTTGGGAGCATGGCGAAATTCGCCATCACGCCATGGCAATACGTTTGCCTCTCATTTCTTCAATTATCGTGACATCGCCACAAAATGTCTGGTGAGTGATCCTAGTCTGACCCCCAATAGAAATGGGCATCTGAGATTTGTGGGCGTGGCCTATATTCTGAAATAGCGCCCCCTAGGACCATTAAAACTGTCAGCCCCAAGACAAGGTTTGACTGAGGATTACGAAAATTGGTACACTCATGTAGGGTCTCTGGCCCTACAAAAAAGTCTCTTGGAGCCAAGCGCAATTTCGCACAGGAGGTCGGCCATTTTGGTCCAAGTACTCGATTTAGTGGTTTTCGCACACGTTGTTTGGACATTGATGGCCCGTTGCCCTTTACACCGATCACCTTCAAACTTATGCTATGTACTTTTAAGTCAAAGGGGAAAAAATTCAACCGTCGGATTTTAAATAAGTATAAAGGTGTGGGCGTGGCTAAGCCTCAAACTTTGACCTTTCGCCATGACATTACTTGACTTAATAACTCCCATGTGCATGATCAGATCTAATTCAAACTTTGTCTGTGTGATCACTGACCACATCACAAGACAACGTCATTGTGGACAGCTGACATCACCTAAGCCCCGCCCCCTGACAACAGGAAGTCTATTGTTTTATGGTGAAATGCCCATATTTGTCCCCTCTAATTTAGTCAACATGACACTAAGGTCATGCATTGTCTTCATGATGTTGTAATGACCATTCAGATCTGATAGCTTTCCAGATAGGGAGGGGCTTTGATGCCATGGCGAATTCTGGCATGACGCCGTGACCTTACAATTCAATTTAATGGTGAGCTCAGAGGGGATGCTGAGTCAGGGTGAGGTGCGGACTAGGAGGCCATTTGCGGTTTCTGGTGTCGGGGTGGTTGATGTTTCTGTTCTGCCAGACGTGCCCTGGTGCCCCGGGCTGCCGGCCAGGCCGGAGCGGCGCGGAGCTGCGAGGGCCGAACGACGCTGCTTGCAGCTTTAATTAGGCCCGAGCAGTGAAGCTGCGAAGGCCTATTGTATCTGCTCCGTTTATTATTTTTTTTTTCTTTCTTTCTTTCTTTTTTTTTCTTCCGCGTCTTTGGATGGCCTTTAGGGGGTCTTAGCATATCCAAAAAGTCACCAAATTCTGGCCCAATATAGAAAGTGCGTGAAATTTACATATTTCACTGGCAACCTGAAAGTTGGTAAAAAAATGTTTCAACAGCGCCCCCTGGAAAATTAAAAATACCCCTCCGCTTTGACCTTTTTTCATAGTAGAGTGATGAAATTTGGTACACTTGTAGAACTCAACAATACGCACAGAAAAGCCTCTTGCACCCATGGTCAATATCAAACAGGAAGTCGGCCATTTTGGACTAAAGTGGCCATTTTGACCCCGTTTTGGCCATTTCTAGGGTCTATATTTGGTTTAACAGTTTGGTCATTTTTCGCACGATCGTCTCAAAAATAGTGTGCGATCGAACAGAAGCGATGGACGATTAAAATGAGACAATAAAATTGACTTTTCGTAAATACTGAAGGGGCGGTACCAGGCCTCAAAGTTCGAGCACTCGCCAAAAAAATTCAAATTGCTATAGATTCATAAATGAAAGAATTACAGTTAAAGAAATGTTCTAAGGACAATCGTCGTCGCCCTCCGAAGACAAATGAATGGTCGATTGATGATGTCACATAAGCCCCGCCCCCTCAGGACTTAAAAGGTCAAGATTTACTGGGAAATTTTCCAAAATTCGCCCTTTCCAAAAATCACCCCAAATTTGTAGCGGGTAACTGAAGACAAGTTGGGGTTGCTTGGCGTCACTTTATGGGAGTTTTCTCCAGAAGGCGGGGCTGTGGCGGCGCGGCGAAGTCAGGCGTACCGCTTAGGCCTTACGTTTGCCTCCCATTTCGTCATTTCTAGAGATATCGCCACAAAACCTCTTGGGAGTGATCCTAGTTCAGCCCCCCACAAAATGTGATGTGAACATCCGGTGGGCGTGGCCTATTTTCTGAAATAGCGCCCCCTAGGACCATTAAAACTGTCAGCCCCAAGTCATGCTTTGACTGAGGATTATGAAATTTGGCACACTAATGTGGTGTCTCAGGACCTACAAAAAAGTCTCTTGGAGCCAAGTGCAAAGTCGCACAGGAAGTCGGCCATTTTGGTCCAAGTACTCGATTTAGTGGTTTTCGCACACGTTGTTTGGAGAGTGATGCTCCATCGCCCTTTTCACCAATCGCCTTCAAACTTCTGCTATAGACTCTTAAGACATAAAGGAAAAAATTCAACCGTCGGATTTTAAATAAGTATAAAGGTGTGGGCGTGGCTAAGCCTCAAACTTTGACCTGTCACCACGCCACTCTTTTTTTCACAGCTACCTATTGGACTCCTTTTACCCAATTGCCAGCAATCTCTGGCGAATAGCAGCTGACAAGTTGAGTTCACTTAGTCTCCAGTACTGGAAGGTTTTGAAAAAAGGCGGGGCTTTGGGAGCATGGCAAAATTCACCATCACGCCATGGCAATACGTTTGCCTCTCATTTCTTCAATTATCGTGCCATCACCACAAAATGTCTGGTGAGTGATCCTAGTCTGACCCCCAATAGATTTGGACAGCTGTAGTTTGTGGGCGTGGCCTATTTTCTGAAATGGCGCCCTCTAGGACCATTAAAACTGTCAGCCCCTAGCCATGCTTTGACTGAGGAGTACGAAATCTGGTACACTAATGTGGTGTCTCCGGTCCTACAAAAAAGTCTCTTGGAGCCAAGTGCAAAGTCGCACAGGAAGTCGGCCATTTTGGTCCAAGTAGTCGATTTAGTGGTTTTCGCACACGTTGTTTGGAGAGTGTTACACCATTGCCCTTTTCACCAATCACCTTCAAACTTCTGCTATAGACTCTTAAGACAAAGGGGAAAAAATTCAACCTACGGATTTTAAATAAGTATAAAGGTGTGGGCGTGGCTAAGCCTCAAACTTTGACCTGTCGCCACGCCACTCTTTTTTTCACAGCTCCCTATTGGACTCCTTTTAACCAATCACCAGCAATCACTGGCAAATAGCAGCAGACAAGTTGAGGTCACTTGGTCTATAGTACTGGCAGGTTTCGAATAAAGTCGGGGCTTTGGGAGCATGGCGAAATTCGCCATCACGCCATGGAAATACGTTTGTCTCTCATTTCTTCAATCATTGTGACATCGCCACACAATTTCTGATGAGTGATCCTACTCTGACCCCTAATAGAATTGGACAGCTGAAGTTTGTGGGCGTGGCCTATTTTCTGAAATAGCGCCCCCTAGGACCATTAAAACTGTCAGCCCCAAGCCGTGCTTTGACTGAGGATCACGAAATTTGGCACACTAATGTAGTGTCTCAGGACCTACAAAAAAGTCTCTTGGAGCCAAGCGCAATGTCGCACAGGAGGTCGGCCATTTTGGTCCAAGTACTCGATTTAGTGGTTTTCGCACACGTTATTAGGAGAATGATGTCTCGTCGCCCTTTCCACCGATCACCTTCAAACTCTTGCTATATACTCTTAAGACATAGAGGAAAAGATTCAACCGTCGGATTTTAAATAAGTATAAAGGTGTGGGCGTGGCTAAGCCTCAAACTTTGACCAGTCGCCATTACGTTACTTGACTCAATAACTCCCTTGTGCATGATCAGATCAATTTCAAACTTTGTCCGTGTGATCACTGACCACATCTGAAGACAGTGACAATGTGGACAGCTGGCATCACCTAAGCCCCGCCCCCTGACTACAGGAAGTCTTCTGTTTTATGGTGAAATGCCCATATTTGTCCCCTCTAATTTAGTCAACATGACACTAAGGTCATGCACTGTCTTCATGATGTTGTAATGACTATTCAGATCTGATAGCTTTTCAGAAAGGGAGGAGCTTTGATGCCATGGCGATTTCTGGCGTGACGCTGTGACCTTACGTTTGACTGTAACTTCCACAAACAGCCTCCGATTTGCCAGAGACTGAACATCACATCACCAGTGTGGTAAAGATAGAGTATCTCCTAGTGGTGAGACGTGTAATGCTGGGCTCAGAGGGGATGCTGAATCAGGGTGAGGTGTGGACGAGGAGGCCGTTCACGGTTTCTGGTGTCGGGGTGGTTGACTTTCTGTTCTGCCAGACGTGCCCTGGTGCCCCCGGCTGCCGGCCAGGATGGACAAGCGCGGAGCTGGGTTTGGAGAGCTTCGGGGATGGAGCGGAGGGGGTGCGGAAGGAGGGCGAGCAGCTTCGCTGCGAGGGCCGAACGACGCTGCTTGCAGCTTTAATTATTTTTTATTATTCTTAGCCCGCTTTGAACAGCTTTTTGGGGACCTTAACATACCCCAAAACTCACAATATTTTGCAAACTTGTCAGGCCTGGTGAAAAATTTGATATTTTAAAGGTCCCAAAAAAATCGCAAAGAAATTGGCTGAACAGCGCCCCCTAGAAAGTGAAAAAAAGCCCTCTCCATAAAGCTTAGTTTATCGTACAGTTATGAAATTTGGTACGCTTGTAGTACTCAACAGTCCGCACAGAAAAGTCTCTTGCAAGCATGGTCAATATCAAACAGGAAGTCGGCCATTTTGGGTTGAAATGGCGATTTCTCGCCGTTTTTGCCGTTTTTAGGGTCCGTTTCTGATTGGATTGCTCGATCATTTTTCGCACGATCATCTCAAAAATTGTGTAAAATTGCTCAGAAGGGATGGGCGAACAAAATGAGACAAAGATTCTGACTTTTCGTATATAGTGAAGGGGCGGGGCCAGGCCTCGAAGTTTGACTACTCGCCAAAATTTTTTAAATTACTATAACTTCATAACTGAATGGAATAGAGTTACCAAACTTTCTGTGGTCATTCGTCATTTACCCACAAAGTAAATTGAATGGTTGGATGATGACGTCACACAAGCCCCGCCCCTTCAGTACCAAAAAGGTCAAGTTTTACTGTGAAAGGTCCCAAATTGCCCCATTTGACTTAATCACCACGAATTTGTAGCTGGTAACTCAAGACAAGTGGGAGTTGCTTGGCGTCACTTTATGGGAGTCTTCGGCAGAGGGCGGGGCTTTGGCGGCGCAGTGAATTCAGGCGTACCGCCGTGGCCTTACGTTTGCCTCCCATTTCGTCATTTCTAAAGATATCGTCACGAAACTTCTTGTGAGTGATCCTAGTCTGGCCCCCCAAAAGATGTGATGTGAACATCCGGTGGGCGTGGCCTATTTTCTGAAATAGCGCCCCCTAGGACCATTAAAACTGTCAGCCCCAAGCCATGCTTTGACTGAGGATTACGAAATCTGGTACACTAATGTGGTGTCTCAGGACCTACAAAAAAGTCTCTTGGAGCCAAGTGCAAAGTCGCACAGGAAGTCGGCCATTTTGGTCCAAGTGCGCAATTTAGTGGTTTTCACACACGTTGTTTGGAGAGTGATGCTCCGTCGCCCTTTTCACCAATCGCCTTCAAACTTCTGCTATATACTCTTAAGACATAGAGGAAAAAATTCAACCGTCGGATTTTAAATAAGTATAAAGGTGTGGGCGTGGCTAAGCCTCAAACTTTGACCTTTCGCCACGCCACCCTTTTTTTCACAGCTCCCTATTGGACTCCTTTTACCCAATCACCAGGAATCTCTGGGAAATAGCAGCAGGCAAGTTGAGGTCACTTGGTCTCCAGTACTGGAAGGTTTTGAAAAAAGGCGGGGCTTTGGGAGCATGGCGAAATTCGCCATCACGCCATGGAAATACGTTTGCCTCTCATTTCTTCATTTATCGTGATATCACCTCGAAATTTGTTGTGAGTGATCTTAGTCTGACCCCCAATAGAAATGGTCAGCTTAAGTTTGTGGGCGTGGCCTATCTTCTGAATTAGCGCCCCCTAGGACCATTAAAACTGTCAGCCCCAAGCCATGCTTTGACTGAGGATTACGAAATCTGGTACACTAATGTGGTTTCTCAGGACCTACAAAAAAGTCTCTTGGAGCCAAGTGCAAAGTCGTACAGGAAGTCGGCCATTTTGGTCCAAGTACTCGATTTAGTGGTTTTCGCACACCTTGTTTGGAGAGTGATGCTCCATCGCCCTTTTCACCAATCACCTTCAAACTCCTGCTAAATACTCTTAAGTCATACAGGAAAAAATTCAACCGTCGGATTTTAAATAAGTATAAAGGTGTGGGCGTGGCTAAGCCTCAAACTTTGACCTTTCGCCACGCCTCCCTTTTTTTCACAGCTCCCTATTGGACTCCTTTTACCCAATCACCAGGAATCTCTGGTAAATAGCAGCAGACAAGTTGAGGTCACTTGGTCTCCAGTACTGGAAGGTTTTGAGAAAAGGCGGGGCTTTGGGAGCATGGCGAAATTCGCCATCACGCCATGGCTATACGTTTGCCTCTCATTTCTTCAATTATCGTGACATCGCCACAAAATGTCTGGTGAGTGATCCGAGTCTGACCCCCAATAGAACTGGACAGTTGAAGTTTGTGGGCGTGGCCTGTTTTCTGAAATAGCGCCCCCTGGGACCATTAAAACTGTCAGCCCCAAGCCAAGCTTTAACTGAGGATCACGAAATTTGGTACACTAATGTAGTGTCTCAGGACCTACAAAAAAGTCTCTTGGAGCCAAGTGCAAAGTCGTTCAGGAGGTCGGCCATTTTGGTCCAAGTACTTGATTTAGTTGGTTTTCGCACATGTTGTTTGGACCTTGATGCCCCGTCGCCCTTTTCACCGATCACCTTCAAACATCTGCTATGTACTCTTAAGACAAAGGGGAAAAAATTCAACCTTCGGATTTTAAATAAGTATCAAGGTGTGGGCGTGGCTAAGCCTCAAACTTTGACCTTTCGCCATTACATTACCTGACTTAACTCCCATGTGCATGATCAGATCGTATATCAAACGTTGTCTGTGTGATCACTGACCACATCTGAAGACAATGATAATGTGGACAGCTGACATCACCTAAGCCCCGCCCCCTGACTATTGGAGGTCTATTGTTTTATGGTGAAATGCCCATATTTGTCCCCTTTAATTTAGTCAACATGACACTAAGGTCATGCACTGTCTTCATGATGTTGTAATGACCATTCAGATCTGATAGCTTTCTAGATAGGGAGGGACTTTGATGCCATGGCGAATTCTGGCGTGACGCCATGACCTTACGTTTGACTGTAACTTCCACAAACAGCCTCCGATCTGCCCGAGACTGAACATGGCAATGAACAATCATGCCCTTTAGCCAACGAGGCACAAACAGTTGGAGAATGTTGTGTAATATCACCACAGCGCCCCCTACATACCTTTAAAACTGTAACAACTCCTACAGAAGAGGTCGTAATTGCATCAAACTTGCCATATGTCATCACACAAAGGAACCCAACACAATCATGTGGTAATTGGTGGATATAGCTTTAGCTCCGCCCCTTGACAGATATTAGGCCCTTAATAACACATGCATGATGCAATTCACACCAAACGGCACACAAATGACTGTTATCAACCTACAAACTTCTTCATGGAATATTTCCTAAATTTGGAACAGCACCCCCTAGATACGATAAAACCTTTGTTACTTCTGTAAAAAAGCTCCAAACTATATTAAACTTGATGGGAGTCATCACACAACTGCAATCAACACATGTATGTGCTCACTTGTTCAAATCACTTTAACTCTGCCCACTTACAGCCTTTTGTCTCTAGATGACACATGCAACAATTGATTGATGCCAAACCATCTTTGATGAGCAAAGATACCTCTATGGGATTTAGTTGTAAATGGTCACAGCACCCCAAGATAGGTTCAAACTTTATTAACTTCTAAAGACAAAGTCAGAATGGCAATATACTTGGCTTGTGATATCACGTGACTGCACCAAACACATTGATGTGGTTGTTGGTTTTAATCCCTGTAGCTCTGCCCCTTTCAGCTCACTGGTTCTAGAAAGAACACACAGTGTCTGATTGATGTCAAAATAACAGAAAACCATCTTTGTCAACCAAAGCTGACCTCAACGGGATTTTTCTGTGGTTGGTCACAACACCCTCTAGATAAATTTAACCTACAATAACTTAAAAAACCTGGTCAGAAAAGCATTAAAGTTTGTCTCTGTCATCACACCACCAGTGTGGTAAAGATAGAGTATGCCCTAGTGGTGAGACGTGTAATATAATGGTGGGCTCAAAGGGGATGCTGTGTCAGGGTGAGGTGCGGATGAGGTGACCGTTAGCAGTTTCTGGTGTCGGGGTGGTTGACGTTTCTGTTTCGCAGACGTAGCCTGGTGCCCCGGGCTGCCGGCCAGGCCGGAGCGGCGCGGAGCTGCGAGGGCCGAACGACGCTGCTTGCAGCTTTAATTAGGCCCGAGCAGCGAAAGCGCTGCGAAGGCCTCTTGTTTTTGCTCTGATTATTATTAGGCCCGAGCAGCGAAAGCGCTGCGAAGGCCTCTTGTTTTTGCTCTGTTTATTTTTATTTATTATTCTTAGCCCGCTTTGAATGGCTTTTTGGGGACCTTATCATACCCCAAAACTCACAATATTTTGCAAAGATGTCAGGGCTGGTGA
Organism: Nothobranchius furzeri; assembly: GCF_043380555.1. Lineage (NCBI taxonomy): Eukaryota > Metazoa > Chordata > Actinopteri > Cyprinodontiformes > Nothobranchiidae > Nothobranchius > Nothobranchius furzeri. The sequence goes on along the minus strand of NC_091748.1, from coordinate 37,809,165 downwards.
AAAATTTGATATTTTAAAGGTCCCAAAAAAATCGCAAAGAAAATGGCTGAACAGCGCCCCCTAGAAAGTGAAAAAAACCCCTCTCCATAAAGCTTAGTTTATCGTACAGTTATGAAATTTGGTACACTTGTAGTACTCAACAGTCCGCACAGAAAAGTCTCTTGCAAGCATGGTCAATATCAAACAGGAAGTCGGCCATTTTGGGTTGAAATGGCGATTTTTAGCCATTTTTGCCGTTTTTAGGGTCCGTTTCTGATTGGATTGCTCGATCATTTTTTGAACCATCATCTCACAAATTGTGTAGAATTGCTCAGAAGGGATGGGCGAACAAAATGAGACAAGGATTCTGAGTTTTCGTATATGATGAAGGGGCGGGGCCAGGCCTCAAAGTTTGACTACTCGCCAAAAATATTTAAATTGCTATAACTTCATAACTGAATGGAATAGAGTTACCAAACTTTCTGTGGTCATTCGTAATCCACCCACAAAGTAAATTGAATGGTCGGATGATGACATCACACAAGCCCCTCCCCCTCAGGACCAAAAAGATCAAATTTTACTGTGAAAGGTCCCAAATTGCCCCATTTCACTTAATCACCACGAATTTGTAGCTGGTAAGTCAAGACAAGTGGGGGTTGCTTGGCGTCACTTTATGGGAGTTTTCGGCAGAGGGCGGGGCTGCGGCGGCGCGGCGAAGTCAGGCGTACCGCCGTTGCCTTACGTTTGCCTCCCATTTCGTCATTTCTAAAGATATCGTCATGAAACTTCTTGTGAGTGATCCTAGTCCGGCTCCCCAAAAAATCTGATGAGAACATCCGGTGGGCGTGGCCTATTTTCTGAAATAGCGCCCACTAGGTCCATTAAAACTGTCAGCCCCAAGCCATGCTTTGACTGAGGATTACGAAATTTGGTACAGTAATGTGGTGTCTCAGGACCTACAAAAAAGTCTCTTGGAGCCAAGTGCAAAGTCGCACAGGAAGTCGGCCATTTTGGTCCAAGTACGCGATTTAGTGGTTTTCACACATGTTGTTTGGAGAGTGATGCTCCGTCGCCCTTTTCTCCAATCGCCTTCAAACTTCTGCTATATACTCTTAAGACGTAGAGGAAAAAATTCAACCGTCGGATTTTAAATAAGTATAAAGGTGTGGGCGTGGCTAAGCCTCAAACTTTGACCTGTCGCCACGCCACTCTTTTTTTCACAGCTCCCTATTGGACTCCTTTTACCCAATCACCAGGAATCTCTGGCAAATATCAGCACAAAAGTTGAGGTCACTTGATCTCCAGTACTGGCAGGTTTTGAAAAAAGGCGGGGCTTTGGGAGCATGGCGAAATTCGCCATCACGCCATGAAAATGCGTTTGCCTCTCATTTCTTCATTTATCGTGATATCACCTCGAAATTCGTTGTGAGTGATCCTAGTCTGACCACCGATAGAAATAGATAGCTGAAGTTTGTGGGCGTGGCCGACATTTTGAAATAGCGCCCCCTAGGACCATTTAAACTGTCAGCCCCAAGCCATGCTTTGACTGAGGATTACGAAATTTGGTACACTAATGTGGTGTCTCAGGACCTACAAAAAAGTCTCTTGGAGCCAAGTGCAAAGTCATACAGGAAGTCGGCCATTTTGGTCCAAGTACTCGATTTAGTGGTTTTCGCACAAGTTGTTTGGAGAGTGATGCTCCGTCGCCCTTTTCACCAATCGCCTTCAAACTTCTGCTATGTACTCTTAAGACAAAGGGGAAAAAATTCAACCGTCGGATTTTAAATAAGTATAAAGGTGTGGGCGTGGCTAAGCCTCAAACTTTGACCTTTCGCCAATACATTACTTGACTTAATAACTCCCATGTGCATTATCAGATCTACATCAAACTTTGTCTGTGTGATCACTGACCACATCTCAACACAATGACAATGTGGACAGCTGACATCACCTAAGCCCCGCCCCCTGAATACAGGAAGTCTATTGTTTTATGCTGAAATGCCCATATTCGTCCCCTCTAATTTAGTGAACATGACACTAAGGTCATACACTGACTTCATGACGTTGTAATGACCATTCAGATCTGATAGCTTTCCAAAAAGGGAGGGGCTTTGATGCCATGGTGAATGCTGGCGTGACGCCATGACCTTTCATTTGACTGTAATTTCCACAAACGGCCTCCGATTTGCCCTAAACTGAACATGGCAATGAACAATCATGCCCTTTAGCCAAGGAGGCACAAATGGTTGGTGAATGTTATATAATGTCACCAAAGCTGACCTCAATGGGACTTTTCTGTAGTTGGTCACAGCGCCCCCTAGATAGTTACCCTTCGATAACTTTAAAAAACATGGTCAGAATAGCATTAAAGTATGTCACTATCATCACACCACCAGTGTGGTAAAGATAGAGGATTCCCTAGTGGTGAGACATAAAATATAATGGTGGGCTCAAGGGGATGCTGAGTCAGGGTGAGGTGAGGCAGAGGTGACCGTTAGCAGTTTCTGGTGTCGGGGTGGTCGACGTTTCTGTTTCGCAGATGTAGCCTGGTGCCCCGGGCTGCCGGCCAGGCCGGAGCGGCACGGAGCTGCGAGGGCCGAACGACGCTGCTTGCAGCTTTAATTAGGCCCGAGCAGCGAAAGCGCTGCGAAGGCCTCTTGTTTTTGCTCTGATTATTTTTTGTTATTCCGTGCCCCCTTTGAACAGCTTTTTGGGGACCTTAACATACCCCAAAACTCACAATATTTTGCAAACTTGTCAGGCCTGGTGAAAAATTTGATATTTTAAAGGTCACAAAAAAATCGCAAAGAAAATGGCTGAACAGCGCCCCCTAGAAAGTGAAAAAAAACCCTCTCCTTAAAGCTTAGTTTATCGTACAGTTATGAAATTTGGTACACTTGTAGTACTCAACAGTCCGCACAGAAAAGTCTCTTGCAAGCATGGTCAATATCAAACAGGAAGTCGGCCATTTTGGGTTGAAATGGCGATTTTTAGCCGTTTTTGCCGTTTTTAGGGTCCGTTTCTGATTGGATTGCTCGATCATTTTTCGCACGATCAACTCAAAAATTGTGTAAAATTGCTCAGAAGGGATGGGCGAACAAAATGAGACAAGGATTCTGACTTTTCGTATATGTTGAAGGGGCGGGGCAAGGCCTCGAAGTTTGACTACTCGCCAAAAAAATTTAAATTGCTATAACTTCATAACTGAATGGAGTAGAGTTACCAAGCTTTCTGTGGTCATTTGTCATCCACCCACAAAGTAAGTTGAATAGTCGGATGATGACATCACACAAGCCCCGCCCCCTCAGGACCAAAAAGGTCAAGTTTTACTGTGAAAGGTCCCAAATGGCCCCATTTCACTCAATCACCACAAATTTGAAGCTGGTAACTCAAGACAAGTGGGGGTTGCTTTGTGTCACTTCATGGGAGTTTTCGGCAGAGGGCGGGGCTGTGGCGGCGCGGCGAAGTCAGGCGTACTGCCGTGGCCTTACGTTTGCCTCCCATTTCGTCACTTCTAAAGATATCGCCACGAAACTTCTTGTGAGTGATCCTAGTCCTCCCCCACAAAATATCTGATGTGAACATCCGGTGGGCGTGGCCTATTTTCTGAAATAGCGCCCCCTAGGACCATTAAAACTGTCAGCCCCAAGCCATGCTTTGACTGAGGATTACGAAATTTGGTACACTAATGCGGTGTCTCAGGACCTACAAAAAAGTCTCTTGGAGCCAAGTGCAAAGTCGCACAGGAAGTCGGCCATTTTGGTCCAAGTGCGCGATTTAGTGGTTTTCGCACACGTTGTTTGGAGAGTGATGCTCCGTCGCCCTTTTCACCAATCTCCTTCAAACTTCTGCTATATACTCTTAAGACATAGGGGAAAAAATTCAACCGTCGGATTTTTCAAAAGTTGAAAGATGTGGGCGTGGCTAAGCCTCAAACTTTGACCTGTCGCCACGCCACTCTTTTTTTCACAGCTCCCTACTGGACTCCTTTTACCCAAACACCAGGATTCTGTGGCAAACAGCAGTAGACAAGTTGAGGTTACATTGTCTCCAGTACTGGCAGGTTTCGAAAAAAGGTGGGGCTTTGGGAGCATGGCGAAAATCGCCATCACGCCATGGAAATACGTTTGCCTCTCATTTCTTAAGTTATCGAGATATCACCTCTAAATTTGTTGTGAGTGATCCTAGTCTGACCCCCAATAGAAATGGACAGCTAAAATTTGTGGGCGTGGCCAATTTTCTGAAATAGCGCCCCCTAGGACTATTAAAACTGTCAGCCCCAAGCCATGCTTTGACTGAGGATTACGAAATTTGGTACACTAATGTGGTGTCTCAGGACCTACAAAAAAGTCTCTTGGAGCCAAGGGCAAAAACGCACAGGAAGTCGGCCATTTTGGTCCAAGTGCGCGATTTAGTGGTTTTCGCACACGTTGTTTGGAGAGTGATGCTCCGTCGCCCTTTTCACCAATCTCCTTCAAACTTCTGCTATATACTCTTAAGACATAGGGGAAAAAATTCAACCGTCGGATTTTTCAAAAGTTGAAAGATGTGGGCGTGGCTAAGCCTCAAACTTTGACCTGTCGCCACGCCACTCTTTTTTCACAGCTCCCTACTGGACTCCTTTTACCCAAACACCAGGATTCTGTGGCAAACAGCAGTAGACAAGTTGAGGTTACTTTGTCTCCAGTACTGGCAGGTTTCGAAAAAAGGCGGGGCTTTGGGAGCATGGCGAAAATCGCCATCACGCCATGGAAATACGTTTGCCTCTCATTTCTTAAGTTATCGAGATATCACCTCGAAATTTGTTGTGAGTGATCCTAGTCTGACCCCCAATAGAAATGGACAGCTAAAATGTGTGGGCGTGGCCAATTGTCTGAAATAGCGCCCCCTAGGACCATTAAAACTGTCAGCCCCAAGCCATGCTTTGACTGAGGATTACGAAATTTGGTACACTAATGTGGTGTCTCAGGACCTACAAAAAAGTCTCTTGGAGCCAAGGGCAAAAACGCACAGGAAGTCGGCCATTTTGGTCCAAGTGCGCGATTTAGTGGTTTTCGCACACGTTGTTTGGAGAGTGATGCTCCGTCGCCCTTTTCACCAATCTCCTTCAAACTTCTGCTATATACTCTTAAGACGTAGGGGAAAAAATTCAACCGTCGGATTTTTCAAAAGTTGAAAGGTGTGGGCGTGGCTAAGCCTCAAACTTTGACCTTTCGCCATGCCACTCTTATTTTCACAGCTCCCTATTGGACTCCTTTTACCCAATCACCAGGAATCTCAGGCAAATAGCAGTAGACCACTTGAGATCACTTGGTATGCAGTACTGGCAGGTTTCGAAAAAAGGCGGGGCTTTGGGAGCATGGCGAAAATCGCCATCACGCCATGGCAATACGTTTGCCTCTCATTTCTTCAGTTATCGTGATATTGCTACTAAACTTCTGGTGAGTGATCCTATTCTGACCCCCAAGAGAAATTCACAGCTGTGTTTGTGGGCGTGGCCTATTTTCTCAAATAGCGCCCACTAGAGCCATTAAAACTGTCAGCCCCAAGCCAAGCTTTGACTGAGGTTTACGAAATTTGGTACACTAATGTGGTGTCTCAGGACCTACAAAAAAGTCTCCTGGAGCCAAGCGCAAAGTCGCACAGGAAGTCGGCCATTTTGGTCCAAATACTCGATTTAGTGGTTTTCTCACACATTGTATGGACAGTGATGCTCCATCGTCCTTTTCACCAATCTCCTTCAAATTTCTGCTATATACTCTTAAGACATAGAGGAAAAAATTCAACCGTCGGATTTTTCAAAAGTTGAAAGGTGTGGGCGTGGCTAAGCCTCAAACTTTAACCTTTCGCCATTACATTACATGACTTAATAACTCCCAAGTGCATGAACAGATCTATTTCAAACTTTGTCTGTGTGATCACTGACCACATCTCAAGACAACGACAATGTGGACAGCTGACATCACCTAAGCCACGCCCCCTGACAACAGGAAGTATATTGTTTTATGGTGAAATACCCATATTTGTCCCATCTAATTTAGTGAACATGACACTAAGGTCATACACTGTCTTCATGATGTTGTAATGACCATTCAGATCTGATAGCTTTCCAGAAAGGGAGGGGATTTGATGCCATGGTGAATGCTGGCATGACGCCATGACCGTATATTTGACTGTAACTTCCACAAACGGCCTCCGATTTGCCCGAGACTGAACATGGCAATGAACAATCATGCCCTTTAGCCAATGAGGCACAAACGGTTGGTGAATGTTATATAATGTCACCAAAGCTGACCTCAATGGGACTTTTCTGTAGTTGGTCACAGCGCCCCCTAGATAACGTTATCCTTCAAAAACTTTAAAAAACATGGTCAGAATAGCATTAAAGTTGGTCACTGTCATCACATCACCAGTGTGGTTAAGATAGAGGATTCCCTAGTGGTGAGACATAAAATATAATGGTGGGCTCAAAGGGGATGCTGAGTCAGGGTGAGGTGCGGACGAGGTGGCCGTTAGCAGTTTCGGGTGTCGGGGTGGTCGATGTTTCTGTTTCGCAGACGTAGCCTGGTGCCCCGGGCTGCCGGCCAGGCCGGAGCGGCGCGGAGCTGCGAGGGCCGAACGACGCTGCTTGCAGCTTTAATTAGGCCCGAGCAGCGAAAGCGCTGCGAAGGCCTCTTGTTTTTGCTCTGATTATTAGGCCCGAGCAGCGAAAGCGCTGCGAAGGCCTCTTGTTTTTGCTCTGATTATTATTATTTTTTGTTATTCCGTGCCCCCTTTGAACAGCTTTTTGGGGACCTTAACATACCCCAAAACTCACAATATTTTGCACACTTGTCAGGCCTGGTGAAAAATTTGATATTTTAAAGGTCCCAAAAAAATCGCAAAGAAAATGGCTGAACAGCGCCCCCTACAAAGTGAAAAAAAACCCTCTCCATAAAGCTTAGTTTATCGTACAGTTATGAAATTTGGTACACTTGTAGTACTCAACAGTCCGCACAGAAAAGTCTCTTGCAACCATGGTCAATATCAAACAGGAAGTCGGCCATTTTGGGTTGAAATGGCGATTTTTTGCCGTTTTTGCCGTTTTTAGGGTCCGTTTCTGATTGGATTGCTCGATCATTTTTCGCACGATCGTCTCAAAAATTGTGTAAAATTGCTCAGAAGGGATGGGCGAACAAAATGAGATAAGGATTCTGAGTTTTCGTATATGTTGAAGGGGCGGAGCCAGGCCTCGAAGTTTGACTACTCGCCAAAAATATTTAAATTGCTATAACTTCATAACTGAATGGAATAGAGTTACCAAACTTTCTGTGGTCATTCGTCATCCACCCACAAAGTAAATTGAAAGGTCGGATGATGACATCACACAAGCCCCGCCCCCTCAGGACCAAAAAGATCAAGTTTTACTGTGAAAGGTCCCAAATTGCCCCATTTCACTTAATCACCACAAATTTGTAGCTGGTAACTCAAGACAAGTGGGGGTTGCTTGGCGTCACTTTATGGGAGTTTTCGGCAGAGGGCGGGGCTGTGGTGGCGCGGCGAATTCAGGCGTACCGCCTTGGCCTTACGTTTGCCTCCCATTTCGTCATTTCCAAAGATATCGTCACGAAACTTCTTGTGAGTGATCCTAGTCCGGCCCCCCAAAAGATCTGATGTGAACATCTGGTGGGCGTGGCCTATTTTCTGAAATAGCGCCCCCTAGGACCATTAAAACTATTAGCCCCAAGCCATGCTTTGACTGAGGATTACGAAATTTGGTACACTAATGTGGTGTCTCAGGACCTACAAAAAAGTCTCTTGGAGTCAAGTTCAAAGTCGCACAGGAAGTCGGCCATTTTGGATCAAGTACGCGATTTAGTGGTTTTCGCACACGTTGTTTGGAGAGTGATGCTCCGTCGCCCTTTTCACCAATCTCCTTCAAACTTCTGCTATATACCCTTAAGACATAGGGGAAAAAATTCAACCGTCGGATTTTTCAAAAGTTGAAAGGTGTGGGCGTGGCTAAGCCTCAAACTTTGACCTGTCGCCACGCTACTCTTTTTTTCACAGCTCCCTACTGGACTCCTTTTACCCAATCACCAGGATTCTGTGGCAAACAGCAGTAGACAAGTTGAGGTTACTTGGTCTCCAGTACTGGCAGGTTTTGAAAAAAGGCGGGGCTTTGGGACCATGGCGAAAATCGCCATCACGCCATGGAAATACGTTTGTCTCTCATTTCTTCAGTTATCGTGATATTGCTACGAAACTTCTGGTGAGTGATCCTAGTCTGAGCTCCAAGAGAAATAGACAGCTGAATTTTGTGGGCGTGGCCTATGTTTTGAAATAGCGCCCCCTAGGACCATTTAAACTATTAGCCCCAAGCCATGCTTTGACTGAGGATTACGAAATTTGGTACACTAATGTGGTGTCTCAGGACCTACAAAAAAGTCTCTTGGAGTCAAGTTCAAAGTCGCACAGGAAGTCGGCCATTTTGGATCAAGTACGCGATTTAGTGGTTTTCGCACACGTTGTTTGGAGAGTGATGCTCCGTCGCCCTTTTCACCAATCTCCTTCAAACTTCTGCTATATACCCTTAAGACATAGGGGAAAAAATTTAACCGTCGGATTTTTCAAAAGTTGAAAGGTGTGGGCGTGGCTAAGCCTCAAACTTTGACCTGTCGCCACGCTACTCTTTTTTTCACAGCTCCCTACTGGACTCCTTTTACCCAATCACCAGGATTCTGTGGCAAACAGCAGTAGACAAGTTGAGGTTACTTGGTCTCCAGTACTGGCAGGTTTTGAAAAAAGGCGGGGCTTTGGGACCATGGCGAAAATCGCCATCACGCCATGGAAATACGTTTGTCTCATTTCTTCAGTTATCGTGATATTGCTACGAAACTTCTGGTGAGTGATCCTAGTCTGAGCTCCAAGAGAAATAGACAGCTGAAGTTTGTGGGCGTGGCCTATATTCTTAAATAGCGCCCCCTAGAGCCATTAAAACTTTCAGCCCCAAGCCATGCTTTGACTGAGGATTACGAAATTTGGTACACTAATGTGGGGTCTCAGGACCTACAAAAAAGTCTCTTGGAGCCAAGCGTAAAGTCGCACAGGAAGTCGGCCATTTTGGTGCAAGTACGTGATTTAGTGGTTTTCGCACACATTGTTTGGAGAGTGATGCTCCGTCGCCCTTTTCACCAATCACCTTCAAACTTCTGCAATACACTCTTAAGACATAGGGGAAAAAATTCAACCGTCGGATTTTTCAAAAGTTGAAAGGTGTGGGCGTGGCTAAGCCTCAAACGTTGACCTTTCGCCATTACTTTACTTGACTTAATAACTCCCATGTGCATGATCAGATCTTTTTCGAACTTTGTCTGTGTGATCATTGACCATATCTGTAAACAATGACAATGTGGACAGCTGACATCACCTAAGCCCCGCCCCCTGACTAGAGGAATTTATTTTTTATGCTGAAATGCCCATATTTGTCCCCTCTAATTTAGTCAACATGACCCTAAGGTCATGCACTGTCTTCATGATGCTGTAATGACCATTCAGATCTGATAGCTTTCCAGAAAGGGAGGGGCTTTGATGCCATGGCGAATTCTGGCGTAACGCCGTAATCTTAATATTCAATTTAATGGTGAGCTCAGAGGGGATGCTGAGTCAGGGTGAGGTGCAGACTAGGAGGCCATTCGCGGTTTCTGGTGTCGGGGTGGTTGACGTTTCTGTTCTGTCAGACGTGCACTGGTGCCCCGGGCTGCCGTCCAGACCGGAGCGGCGCGGAGCTGCGAGGGCCGAACGACGCTGCTTGCAGCTTTAATTCTTTTTTTGTTATTCCGTGCCCCCTTTGAACGGCTTTTTGGGGACCTTAACATACCCCAAAACTCACAATATTTTGCAAACTTGTCAGGCCTAGTGAAAATTTTGATATTTTAAAGGTCCCAAAAAAATCTCAAAGAAAATGGCTGAACAGCGCCCCCTACAAAGTGAAAAAAACCCCTCTCCATAAAGCTTAGTTTATTGTACAGTTATGAAATTTGGTACACTTGTAGTACTCACCAGTCCGCACAGAAAAGTCTCTTGCAAGCATGGTCAATATCAAACAGGAAGTCGGCCATTTTGTGTTGAAATGGCGATTTTTAGCCGTTTTTGCCGTTTTTAGGGTCCGTTTCTGATTGGATTGCTCGATCATTTTTCGCACGATCGTCTCAAAACTTGTGTAAAATTGCTCAGAAGGAATGGGCGAACAAAATGAGACAAGGATTCTGAGTTTTCGTATATGTTGAAGGGGCGGGGCCAGGCCTCGAAGTTTGACTACTCGCCAAAAAATTTTAAATTGCTATAACTTCATAACTGAAAGGAATAGAATTACCAAACTTTCTGTGGTCATTCGTCATCCAGCCACAAAGTAAATTGAATGGTCGGATGATGACATCACACAAGCCCCGCCCCCTCAGGACCAAAAAGGTCAAGTTTTACTGTGAAAGGTCCCAAATTGCCCCATTTCACTTAATCACCACAAACTTGTAGCTGTTAACTCAAGACAAGTGGAGGTTGCTTGGCGTCACTTGATGGGAGTTTTCGGCAGAAGGTGGGGCTGTGGCGGCGCGGCGAAGTCAGGCGTACCGCCATGGCCTTACGTTTGCCTTCCATTTCGTCATTTCTAAAGATATCGTCACGAAACTTGTTGTGAGTGATCCTAGTCCGGCCCCTCAAAAGATCTGATGTGAACATCCGGTGGGCGTGGCCTATTTTCTGAAATAGCGCCCCCTAGGACCATTAAAACTGTCAGCCCCAAGCCATGCTTTGACTGAGGAGTACGAAATTTGGTACACTAATGTGGTGTCTCAGGACCTACAAAAAAGTCTCTTGGAGCCAAGTGCAAAGTTGCACAGGAAGTCGGCCATTTTGGTCCAAGTACGCAATTTAGTGGTTTTCGCACACGTTGTTTGGAGAGTGATGCTCCGTCGCCATTTTCACCAATCTCCTTCAAACTTCTGCCATCTGCTCTTAAGACAGAGAGGAAAAAATTCAACCGTCGGATTTTTCAAAAGTTGAAAGGTGTGGGCGTGGCTAAGCCTCAAACTTTGACCTGTCGCCGCGCCACTCTTTTTTTCACAGCTCCCTACTGGACTCCTTTTACCCAATCAGCAGGAGTCTCTGGCAAATAGCAGTAGACAACTTGAGGTCACTTGGTCTCCAGTACTGGAAGGTTTCAAAAAAAGGCAGGGCTTTGGGAGCATGGCGAAAATCGCCATCACGCCATGGAAATACATTTGCCTCTCATTTCTTCATTTATCGTGATATCATTACGAAACTTCTGGTGAGTGATCCTAGTCTGACCCCAAAGAGACATAGACAGCTGAAATATGTGGGCGTGGCCTAATTTCTGAAATAGCGCCCCCTAGGACCATTTAAACTAATAGCCCCAAGCCATGCTTTGACTGAGGATTACGAAATTTGGTACACTAATGTGGTGTCCCAGGGCCTACAAAAAAGTCTCTTGGAGCCAAGCACAAAATTGCACAGGAAGTCGGCCATTTTGGTCCAAGTACGCGATTTAGTGGTTTTCGCACACGTTGTTTGGAGAGTGATGCTCCGTCGCCCTTTTCACCAATCGCCTTCAAACTTCTGCTATATACTCTTAAGGCATAGGGGAAAAAAATCAACCGTCGGATTTTTCAAAAGTTGAAAGGTGTGGGCATGGCTAAGCCTCAAACTTTGACCTGTCGCCGCGCCACTCTTTTTTTCACAGCTCCCTACTGGACTCCTTTTACCCAATCAGCAGGAGTCTCTGGCAAATAGCAGTAGACAACTTGAGGTCACTTGGTATCCAGTACTGGAAGGTTTCAAAAAAAGGCGGGGCTTTGGGAGCATGGCGAAAATCGCCATCACGCCATGGAAATACGTTTGCCTCTTATTTCTTCAGTTATCGTGATATCGCTACGAAACTTCTGGTGAGTGATCCTAGTCTGACCCCCAAGAGAAATAGATAGCTGAAGTTTGTGGGCGTGGCCTATTCTCTTAAATAGCGCCCCCTAGGACCATTTAAACTAATAGCCCCAAGCCATGCTTTGACTGAGGATTACGAAATTTGGTACACTAATGTGGTGTCTCAGGACCTACAAAAAAGTCTCTTGGAGCCAAGGACAAAGTCGCACAGGAAGTCGGCCATTTTGGTCCAAGTACGCGATTTAGTGGTTTTCGCACACGTTGTTTGGAGAGTGATGCTCCGTCGCCCTTTTCACCAATCACTTTCAAACTTCTGCTGTATACTCTTACGACGTAGGGGGAAAAATTCAACCGTCGGATTTTTCAAAAGTTGAAAGGTGTGGGCGTGGCTAAGCCTCAAACTTTGACCTTTCGCCATTACTTTACTTGACTTAATAACTCCCATGTGCATGATCAGATCTTTTTCAAACTTTGTCTGTGTGATCATTGACCATATCTGTAAAAAATGACAATGTGGACAGCTGACATCACCTAAGCCCCGCCCCCTGACTACAGGAAGTCTATTTTTTATGCTGAAATACCCATATTTGTCCCCTCTAATTTAGTGAACATGACACTAAGGTCATACACTGTCTTCATGATGTTGTAATGACCATTCAGATCTGATAGCTTTCCAGAAAGGGAGGGGCTTTGATGCCATGGTGAATTCTGGCATGACGTCGTGACCTTACAATTCAATTTAATGGTGAGCTCAGAGGGGATGCTGAGTCAGGGTGAGGTGCGGACTAGGAGGCCATTTGCGGTTTCTGGTGTCGGGGTGGGTGACGTTTCTGTTCTGCCAGACGTGCCCTGGTGCCCCGGGCTGCCGGCCAGGCCGGAGCGGCGCGGAGCTGCGAGGGCCGAACGACGCTGCTTGCAGCTTTAATTATTATTTATTATTCCGTGCGCGAAAAGAATGGCTTTTTGGGGACCTTAACATACCCCAAAACTCACAATATTTTGCACACTTGTCAGGCCTGGTGAAAAATTTGATGTTTTAAAGGTCCCAAAAAAATCGCAAAGAAAATGGCTGAACAGCGCCCCCTACAAAGTGAAAAAAAACCCTCTCCATAAAGCTTAGTTTATCGTACAGTTATGAAATTTGGTACACTTGTAGTACTCAACAGTCCGCACAGAAAAGTCTCTTGCAAGCATGGTCAATATCAAACAGGAAGTCGGCCATTTTGGGTTGAAATGTCGATTTTTGGCCGTTTTTGCCGTTTTTAGGGTCAGTTTCTGATTGGATTGCTCGATCATTTTTCGCACGATCGTCTCAAAAAAGGTATAAAATTGCTCAGAAGAAATGGACGAACAAAATGAGACAAGGATTCTGAGTTTTCGTATATGTTGAAGGGGCGGGGCCAGGCCTCGAAGTTTGACTACTCGCCAAAAAAATTAAAACTGCTATAACTTCATAATTGAATGGAATAGAGTTACCAAACTTTCTGTGGTCATTCGTCATTCACCCACAAAGTAAAATGAATGGTCGGATGATGACATCACACAAGCCCCGCCCCCTCAGGACCAAGAAGGTCAAGTTTTACTATGAAAGGTCCCAAATGGCCCCATTTCACTCAATCCCCACAAATTTGTAGCTGTTAACTCAAGACAAGTGGGGGTTGCTTGGCGTCACTTTATGGGAGTTTTCGACAGAGGGCGGGGCTGTGGCGGCGCGGCGAAGTCAGGCGTACCGCCGTGGCATTACGTTTGCCTCCCATTTTGTCATTTCTAAAAATATCGTCACGAAACTTCTTGTGAGTGATCCTAGTCCGGCCCCCCAAAAGATCTGATGTGAACATCCGGTGGGCGTGGCCTATTTTCTGAAATAGCGCCCCCTAGGACCATTAAAACTGTCAGCCCCAAGCCATGCTTTGACTGAGGATTACGAAATTTGGTACACTAATGTGGTGTCTCAAGACCTACAAAAAAGTCTCTTGGACCAAAGTGCAAAGTCGTACAGGAAGTCGGCCATTTTGGTCCAAGTACGCGATTTAGTGGTTTTCGCACACGTTGTTTGGAGAGTGATGCTCCGTCGCCCTTTTCACCAATCTCCTTCAAACTTCGGCTATATAATACTAAGACATAGAGGAAAAAATTCAACCGTCGGATTTTTCAAAAGTTGAAAGATGTGGGCGTGGCTAAGCCTCAAACTTTGACCTTTCGCCATGCCACTCTTTTTTTCACAGCTCCCTATTGGACTCCTTTTACCCAATCACCAGGATTCTCTGGCAAATAGCAGTAGACAACTTGAGGTTACTTGGTCTCCAGTACTGGCAGGTTTTGAAAAAAGGCGGGGCTTTGGGAGCATGGCTAAAATCGCCATCATGCCATGGAAATACGTTTGCCTCTCATTTCTTCAGTTATCGTGATATCGCTACGAAACTTCTGGAGAGTGATCCTAGTCCGACCCCCAAGAGAAATAGACAGCTGAAGTTTGTGGGCGTGGCCTATTCTCTTAAATAGCGCCCCCTAGGACCATTTAAACTAATAGCCCCAAGCCATGCTTTGACTGAGGATTATTAAATTTGGTACACTAATGTGGTGTCTCAGGACCTACAAAAAAGTCTCTTGGACCCAAGCACAAAGTCGCACAGGAAGTTGGCCATTTTGGTCCAAGTACGAGATTTAGTGGTTTTCGCACACGTTGTTTGGAGAGTGATGCTCCGTCGCCCTTTTCACCAATCGCCTTCAAACTTCTGCTATATTCTCTTAAGACATAGCGGAAAAAATTTAACCGTCGGATTTTTCAAAAGTTGAAAGGTGTGGGCGTGGCTAAGCCTCAAACTTTGACCTGTCGCCACGCCACTCTTTTTTTCACAGCTCCCTACTGGACTCCTTTTACCCAATCACCAGGATTCTGTGGCAAACAGCAGTAGACAAGTTGAGGTTACTTGGTCTCCAGTACTGGCAGGTTTCGAAAAAATGCGGGGCTTTGGGACCATGGCGAAAATCGCCATCACGCCATAGAAATACGTTTGCCTCTCATTTCTTCAGTTATTGTGATAGCGCTACGAAACTTCTTGTAAGTGATCCTAGCCTGAGCCCCAAGAGATATCCATAGCTGAAATTTGTGGGCGTGGCCTATTTTCTTAAATAGCGCCCCCTAGGACCATTTAAACTAATAGCCCCAAGCCATGCTTTGACTGAGGATTACGAAATTTAGTACACTAATGTGGGGTCTCAGGACCTACAAAAAAGTCTCTTGGAGCCAAGCGTAAAGTCGCACAGGAAGTCGGCCATTTTGGTCCAAGTACTCGATTTAGTGGTTTTCGCACACGTTGTTTGGAGAGTGATGCTCCGTCGCCCTTTTCACCGATCACCTTCAAACTTCTGTTATATCTTCTTAAGACATAGGTGAAAAAATTAAACCATCGGATTTTAAATAAGTATAAAGGTGTGGGCGTGGCTAAGCCTCAAACTTTGACCTTTCGCCATTACATTACTTGACTTATTAACTCCCATGTGCACGATCAGATCTATATCAAACTTTGTATGTGTGATCACTGACCACATCTCAAGGCAACGTCATTGTGGACAGCTGACATCACCTAAGTCGCGCCCCCTGAACACAGGAAGTCTATTGTTTTATGGTGAAATGCCCATATTTGTCCCCTCTAATTTAGTCAACATGACACTAAGGTCATGCACTGTCTTCATGATGTTGTAATGACCATTCAGATCTGATAGCTTTCCAGATAGGCAGGGGCTTTGATGCCATGACGAGTTCTGGCATGACGCCGTGACCTTACAATTCAATTTAATGGTGAGTTCAGAGGGGATGCTGAGTCAGGGTGAGGTGCGGACTAGGAGGCCATTTGCGGTTTCTGGTGTCGGGGTGGTTGACGTTTCTGTTCTGCCAGACGTGCCCTGGTGCCCCGGGCTGCCGGCCAGGCCGGAGCGGCGCGGAGCTGCGAGGGCCGAACGACGCTGCTTGCAGCTTTAATTAGGCCCGAGCAGCGAAAGCGCTGCGAAGGCCTCTTGTTTTTGCTATGTTTATTTAGGCCCGAGCAGTGAAGCTGCGAAGGCCTATTGTATCTGCTCCGTTTATTATTATTATTATTTATTAGGCCCGAGCAGCGAAAGCGCTGCGAAGGCCTCTTGTTTTTGCTCCGTTTATTATTAGGCCCGAGCAGCGAAAGCGCTGCGAAGGCCTCTTGTATTTGCTCTGTTTATTCTTTTTTATTTATTATTCTTAGCCCGCTTTGAACGGCTTTTTGGGGACCTTAACATACCCCAAAACTCACAATATTTTGCACACATGTCAGGCCTGGTGAAAAATTTGATATTTTAAAGGTCCCAAAAAAATCGCAAAGAAAATGGCTGAACAGCGCCCCCTACAAAGTGAAAAAAAACCCTCTCCATAAAGCTTAGTTTATCGTACAGTTATGAAATTTGGTGCACTTGTAGTACTCAACAGTCCGCACAGAAAAGTCTCTTGCAAGCATGGTCAATATCAAACAGGAAGTCGGCCATTTTGGGTTGAAATGGCGATTTTTTGCCGTTTTTGCCGTTTTTAGGGTCCGTTTCTGATTGGATTGCTCGATCATTTTTCGCACGATCGTCTCAAAAGTGGTGTAAATTTGCTCAGAAGAGATGGGCGAACAAAATGAGACAAGGATTCTGAGTTTTCGTATATGTTGAAGGGGCAGGGCCAGGCCTCGAAGTTTGACTACTCGCCAAAAAAATTTAAATTGCTATAACTTCATAATTGAATAAAATAGAGTTACCACACTTTCTGTGGTCATTCGTCATCCACCCACAAAGTAATTTGAATGGTCGATTTATGACATCACACAAGCCCCGCCCCCTCAGGACCAAAAAGGTCAAGTTTTACTGTGAAAGGTCCCAAATTGCCCCATTTAACTTAATCACCACAACTTTGTAGCTGGTAGTTTAAGACAAGTGGGGGATGCTTGGCGTCACTTTATGGGAGTTTTCGGCAGAAGGCGGGGCTGCGGCGGCGCGGCAAAGTCAGGCGTACCGCCGTGTCCTTACGTTTGCCTCCCATTTCGTCATTTCTAAAGATATCATCACGAAACTTCTTGTGAATGATCCTAGTCCGACCCCCAAAAGGATCTGATGGGAACATCCGGTGGGCGTGGCCTAATGTCTGAAATAGCGCCCCCTAGGACCATTAAAACTGTCAGCCCCAAGCCATGCTTTGACTGAGGATTACGAAATTTGGTACACTAATGTAGTGTCTCAGGATCTACAAAAAAGTCTCTTGGACCCAAGTGCAAAGTCGCACAGGAAGTCGGCCATTTTGGTCCAAGTACGCGATTTAGTGGTTTTCGCACACGTTGTTTGGAGAGTGATGCTCCGTCGCCCTTTTCACCAATCGCCTTCAAACTTCTGCTATATACTCTAAAGACATAGGGTAAAAAATTCAACCGTCGGATTTTTCAAAAGTTGAAAGGTGTGGGCGTGGCTAAGCCTCAAACTTTAACCTGTCGCCACACCACTCTTTTTTTCACAGCTCCCTACTGGACTCCTTTTACCCAATCACCAGGAATCTCTGGCAAATAGCAGTAGACAACTTGAGGTCACTTGGTCTCCAGTACTGGCAGGTTTCGAAAAAAGGCGGGGCTTTGGGAGCATGGCGAAAATCGCCATCACGCCATGGAAATACGTTTGCCTCTCATTTCTTCAGTTATCGTGATATCGCTACGGAACTTCTGGTGAGTGATCCTAGTCTGACCCCCAAGAGACATTGACAGCTGAAATATGTGGGCGTGGCTTATTTTCTGAAATAGCGCCCCCTAGGACCATTTAAACTAATAGCCCCAAGCCACGCTTTCACCGAGGACTACGAAATTTGGTACACTAATGTGGTGTTTCAGGACCTACAAAAAAGTCTCTTGGAGCAAGGCGCAAAGTCGCACAGGAAGTCGGCCATTTTGGTCCAAGCACGCGATTTAGTGGTTTTCGTACACGTTGTTTGGAGAGTGATGCTCCGTCGCCCTTTTCACCAATCCCCTTCAAACTTCTGCTATATATTCTTAAGACATAGGGGGAAAAATTCAACCGTCGGATTTTTCAAAAGTTGAAAGGTGTGGGCGTGGCTAAGCCTCAAACTTTGACCTGGCGCCACGCCACTCTTTTTTTCACAGCTCCCTACTGGACTCCTTTTACCCAATCAGCAGGAATCTCTGTTAAATAGCAGTTGACAAGTTGAGGTTACTTGGCGTCCAGTACTGGCAGGTTTCAAAAAAAGGCGGGGCTTTGGGAGCATGGCGAAAATTGCCATCACGCCATGGAAATACGTTTGCCTCTCATTTCTTCAGTTATCGTGATATCGCTACGGAACTTCTGGTGAGTGATCCTAGTCTGACCCCCAAGAGAAATAGACAGCTGAAATTTGTGGGCGTGGCCTATTTTCTTAAATAGCGCCCCCTAGAGCCATTAAAACTGTCAGCCCCAAGCCATGCTTTGACTGAGGATTACGAAATTTGGTACACTAATGTGGTGTCTCAGGAACTACAAAAAAGTCTCTTGGAGCCAAGTGCAAAGTTGCACAGGAAGTCGGCCATTTTGGTCCAAATACTCGATTTAGTGGTTTTCGCACACATTGTTTGGACAGCGATGCTCCATCGTCCTTTGCACCAATCTCCTTCAAACTTCTGCTATATACTCTTAAGACATAGAGGGAAAAATTCAACCGTCGGATTTTTCAAAAGTTGAAAGGTGTGGGCGTGGCTAAGCATCAAACTTTAACCTTTCGCCATTACATTACATGACTTAATAACTCCCAAGTGCATGATCAGATCTATTTCAAACTTTGTCTGTGTGATCACTGACCACATCTCAAGACAACGACAATGTGGACAGCTGACATCACCTAAGCCCCGCCCCCTGACAACAGGAAGTCTATTGTTTTATGGTGAAATGCCCATATTTGTCCCCTCTAATTTAGTGAACATGACACTAAGGTCATACACTGTCTTCATGATGTTGTAAAGACCATTCAGATCTGATAGCTTTCCAGAAAGGGAGGGGCTTTGATGCCATGGTGAATGCTGGTGTGACGCCATGACCTTACATTTGTCTGTAACTTCTAGAAACGGCCTGCGATTTGCCCGGGACTGAACATGGCAATGAACAATCATGCCCTTTAGCCAATGAGGCACAAACTGTTGGTGAATGTTATATAATGTTACCAAAGCTGACCTCAATGGGACTTTTCTGTAGTTGGTCACAGCGCCCCTTAGATAACGTTATCCTTCGATAACTTTAAAAGACATGGTCAGAATAGCATTAAAGGTGGTCACTGTCATCACACCACCAGTGTGGTAAAGATAGCGGATTCCCTAGTGGTGAGACGTAAAATATAATGGTGGGCTCAAAGGGGATGCTGAGTCAGTGTGAGGTGCGGACAAGGTGGCCGTTAGCAGTTTCTGGTGTCGGGGTGGTCGACGTTTCTGTTTCGCAAATGTAGCCTGGTGCCCCGGGCTGCCGGCCAGGCCGGAGCGGCGCGGAGCTGCGAGGGCCGAACGACGCTGCTTGCAGCTTTAATTATTTTTTTTATTTATTATTCCGGTGCCGCTTTGAATGGCTTTTTGGGGATCTTAACATACCCCAAAACTCACAATATTTTGCACACTTGTCAGGCCTGGTGAAAAATTTGATATTTTAAAGGTCCCAAAAAAATCGCAAAGAAAATGGCTGAACAGCGCCCCCTACAATGTGAAAAAAACCCCTCTCCTTAAAGCTTAGTTTATCGTACAGTTATGAAATTTGGTACACTTGTAGTACTCAACAGTCCGCACAGAAAAGTCTCTTGCAAGCATGGTCAATATCAAACAGGAAGTCGGCCATTTTGGGTTGAAATGGCGATTTTTTGCAGTTTTGGCCGTTTTTAGGGTCCGTTTCTGATTGGATTGCTCGATCATTTTTTGCACGATCATCTCAAAAATTGTGTAAAATTGCTCAGAAGAGATGGGCGAACAAAATGAGACAATAAAATTGACTTTTCGTAAATACTGAAGGGGCGGGGCCAGGCCTCGAAGTTTGACTACTCGCCAAAATTTTTTAAATTGCTATAACTTCATAACTGAATGGAATAGAGTTACCAAACTTTCTGTGGTCATTCGTCATCACCTCACAAAGTAAATTGAATGGTCGCATGATGACATCACACAAGCCCCGCCCCCTCAGGACCAAAAAGGTTAAGTTTTACTGTGAAAGGTCCCAAATTGCCCCATTTCACTAAATCACCACAAATTTGTAGCTGGTAACTCAAGACAAGTGGGGGTTGCTTGGCGTCACATTATGTGAGTTTTCGGCAGAGGGCGGGGCTGTGGCGGCGCGGCGAAGTCAGGCGTACCACCGTGGCCTTACGTTTGCCTCCCATTTCGTCATTTCTAAAGATATCATCACGAAACTTCTTGTGAGTGATCCTAGTCTCGCCCCCCAAAAGATCTGATGTGAACATCCGGTGGGCGTGGCCTATTTTCTGAAATAGCGCCCCCTAGGACCATTAAAACTGTCAGCCCCAAGCCATGCTTTGACTGAGGATTACGAAATTTGGTACACTAATGTGGTGTCTCAGGACCTACACAAAAGTCTCTTGGACCCAAGTGCAAAGTCGCACAGGAAGTCGGCCATTTTGGTCCAAGTACGCGATTTACTGGTTTTCGCACACCTTGTTTGGAGAGTGATGCTCCGTCGCCCTTTTCACCAATCTCCTTGAAACGTCTGCTATATACTCTTAAGACAAAGAGGAAAAAATTCAACCGTCAGATTTTTCAAAAGTTTAACGGTGTGGGCGTGGCTAAGCCTCAAACTTTCACCTGTCGCCACGCCACTCATTTTTTCACAGCTCCCTACTGGACTCCTTTTACCCAATCAGCAGGAATCTCTGGCAAACAGCAGTAGACAACTTGAGGTCACTTGGTATCCAGTACTGGCAGGTTTCAAAAAAAGGCGGGGCTTCAGGAGTATGGCGAAAATCGCCATCACTCCATGGAAGTATGTTTGCCTCTCATTTCTTCAGTTATCGTGATATCGCTACGAAACTTCTGGTGCGTGATCCTAGTCTGACCCCCAAGCGACATAGACATCTGAAATTTGTGGGCGTGGCCTATTTTCTTAAATAGCGCCCCCTAGGACCATTTAAACTAATAGCCCCAAGCTATGCTTTGACTGAGGATTACGAAATTTGGTACACTAATGTAGTGTCTCAGGACCTACAAAAAAGTCTCTTGGAGCCAAGCGCAAAGTCGCACAGGAAGTCGGCCATTTTGGTCCAAGTACGCAATTTAGTGGTTTTCGCACACGTTGTTTGGAGAGTGATGCTCCGTTGCTCTTTTCACCAATCACTTTCACACTTCTGCTATATACTCTTAAGACGAAGGGGAAAAAATTTCAACCGTCGGATTTTTCAAAAGTTGAAAGGTGTGGGCGTGGCTAAGCCTCAAACTTTGACCTTTCGCCACGCCACTCTTTTTTTCACATCTCCCTATTGGACTCCTTTTACCCAATCAATAGGAATCTCTGGCAAATAGCAGTAGACAAGTTGAGGTCACTTGGTATCCAGTACAGTTAGGTTTCGAAAAAAGGCGGGGCTTTGGGAGCATGGCGAAAATCGCCATCACGCCAAGGAAATACGTTTGCCTCTCATTTCTTCAGTTTTCGTGATATCGCTACGAAACTTCTGGTGAGTGATCCTAGTCTGAGCCCCAAGAGAAATAGACAGCTGAAGTTTGTGGGCGTGGCCTATTTTCTTAAATAGCGCCCCCTAGAGCCATTAAAACTGTCAGCCCCAAGCCATGCTTTGACTGAGGATTACGAAATTTGGTACACTAATGTGGTGTCTCAGGACCTACAAAAAAGTCTCTTGGAGCCAAGAACAAAGTCGCACAGGAAGTCGGCCATTTTGGTCCAAGTACTCGAATTAGTGGTTTTCGCACACGTTGTTTGGAGAGTGATGCTCCGTCGCCCTTTTCACCAATCGCCTTCAAACTTCTGCCATGTACTCTTAAGACGTAGGGGAAAAAATTCAACCGTCGGATTTTTCAAAAGTTGAAAGGTGTGGGCGTGGCTAAGCCTCAAACTTTGACCTTTCGCCACACCACTCTTTTTTTCCACAGCTTCCTATTGGACTCCTTTTACCCAATCACCCATAATCTCTGGCAAATAGCAGTAGACAACTTGAGGTCACTTGGTATCCAGTACTGGCAGGTTTCGAGTAAAGGCGGGGCTTTGGCAGCATGGCGAAAATCGCCATCACGCCATGGAAATACGTTTGCCTCTCATTTCTTCAGTTATTGTGATAGCGCTACGAAACTTCTTGTAAGTGATCCTAGCCTGAGCCCCAAGAGATATCCATAGCTGAAGTTTGTGGGCGTGGCCTATTGTCTTAAATAGCGCCTCTAGGACCATTTAAACTATCAGCCCCAAGCCATGCTTTGACTGAGGATTACGAAATTTGGTACACTAATGTGGTGTCTCAGGACCTACAAAAAAGTCTCTTGGAGCCAAGCACAACATTGCACAGGAAGTCGGCCATTTTGGTCCAAGTACGCGATTTAGTGGTTTTCGCACACGTTGTTTGGAGAGTGATGCTCCGTCGCCCTTTTCACCAATCGCCTTCAAACTTCTGCTATATACTCTTAAGACATAGGGGAAAAAATTCAACCGTCGGATTTTTCAAAAGTTGAAAGATGTGGGCGTGGCTAAGCCTCAAACTTTGACCTTTCGCCATTACTTTACTTGACTTAATAACTCCCATGTGCATGATCAGATCTTTTTCGAACTTTGTCTGTGTGATCATTGACCATATCTGTAAACAATGACAATGTGGACAGCTGACATCACCTAAGCCCCGCCCCCTGACTACAGGAAGCCTATTGTTTTATGGTGAACTGCCCATATTTGTCCCCTCTAATTTAGTCAACATGAAACAAAGGTCATGCACTGTCTTCATGATGCTGTAATGACCATTCAGATCTGATAGCTTTTCAGAAAGGGAGGGGCTTTGATGCCATGGCGAATTCTGGCGTAACGCCGTAATCTTAATATTCAATTTAATGGTGAGCTCAGAGGGGATGCTGAGTCAGGGTGAGGTGCGGACTAGGAGGCCATTCGCGGTTTCTGGTGTCGGGAGGGTTGACGTTTCTGTTCTGTCAGACGTGCACTGGTGCCCCGGACCTCCGTCCAGACCGGAGCGGCGCGGAGCTGCGAGGGCCGAACGACGCTGCTTGCAGCTTTAATTATTATTATTATTTTTTTTTTTTTTCTTCCGCGTCTTTGACTGGCACTTAGGGGGTCTTAGCATATCCAAAAAGTCACCAAAATCTGGCCCAATATAGAAAGTGCGTGAAATTTACGTATTTCCTTGGCGATGTGAAAGTTGATAAGAAAGTGGCTCGACAGCGCCCCCTAAAAAGTGAAAAATACCCCTCTCCTTAAAGCTTAGTTTATCGTACAGTTATGAAATTTGGTACACTTGTAGTACTCAGCAGTCCGCACAGAAAAGTCTCTTGCACCCATGGTCAATATCAAACAGGAAGTCGGCCATTTTGGACTAAAGTGGCCATTTTGACCCCGTTTTGACCATTTCTAGGGTCTATATTTGGTTCAACAGTTTGGCCATTTTTCGCACGATCGTCTCAAAAATAGTGTGCGATCGAACAGAAGCGATGGACGAATCAAATGAGACAATAAAATTGACTTTTCGTAAATACTGAAGGGGCGGGACCAGGCCTCAAAGTTCGAGCACTCGCCAAAAAAATTCAAATTGCTATAATTTCATAAATGAAAGAACTACAGTTAAAGAAATGTTCTATGGACAATCGTCATCAACCTCCGAAGACAAATGAATGGTCGATTGATTTTGTCACATAAGCCCCGCCCCCTCAGGACTTAAAAGGTCAAGTTTTACTGGGAAATTTTCCAAAATTCGCCTATTCAAATAATCACCCCAAATTTGTAGCAGGTAACTGAAGACAAGTTGGAGTTGCTTGGCGTCACTTTATGGGAGTTTTCTGCAGAAGGCGGGGCTGTGGCGGCGCGGCAAAGTCAGGCGTACCGCTTAGGCCTTACGTTTGCCTCCCATTTCATCATTTCTAAAGATATCGCCACGAAACTTCTTGGGAGTGATCCTAGTCCTGCCCCCCAAAAAATATGATGTGAAAATCCGGTGGGCGTGGCCTATTTTCTGAAATAGCGCCCCCTAGGACCATTAAAACTGTCAGCCCCAAGCCATGCTTTGACTGAGGATTACGAAATTTGGTACACTAATGTGGTGTCTCAGGACCTACAAAAAAGTCTCTTGGAGCCAAGCACCAAGTCGCACAGGAAGTCGGCCATTTTGGTCCAAGTACTCGATTTAGTGGTTTTCGCACACGTTGTTTGGAGAGTGTTGCACCATCGCCCTTTTCACCAATCACCTTCAAACTTCTGCTATAGACTCTTAAGACAAAGGGGAAAAAATTCAACCTACGGATTTTAAATAAGTATAAAGGTGTGGGCGTGGCTAAGCCTCAAACTTTGACTTGTCGCCACGCCACTCTTTTTTTCACAGCTCCCTATTGGACTCCTTTTAACCAATCACCAGCAATCACTGGCAAATAGCAGCAGACAAGTTGAGGTCACTTGGTTTATAGTACTGGCAGATTTCGAATAAAGGCGGGGCTTTGGGAGCATGGCGAAATTCACCATCAAGCCATGGAAATACGTTTGTCTCTCATTTCTTCAATCATTGTGACATCACCACACAATTTCTGATGAGTGATCTTACTCTGACCCCTAATAGAATTGGACAGCTGAAGTTTGTGGGCGTGGCCTATTTTCTGAAATAGCGCCCCCTAGGACCATTAAAACTATCAGCCCCAAGCGATGCTTTGACTGAGGATCACGAAATTTGGCACACTAATGTAGTGTCTCAGGACCTACAAAAAAGTCTCTTGGAGCCAAGTACAATGTCGCACAGGAGGTCGGCCATTTTGGTCCAAGTACTCGATTTAGTGGTTTTCGCACACGTTATTAGGAGAATGATGTCTCGTCGTCCTTTCCACCGATCACCTTCAAACTCCTGCTATATACTCTTAAGACATAGAGGAAAAAATTCAACCGTCGGATTTTAAATAAGTATAAAGGTGTGGGCGTGGCTAAGCCTCAAACTTTGACCAGTCGCCATTACGTTACTTGACTTAATAACTCCCATGTGCATGATCAGATCAATTTCAAACTTTGTCTGTGTGATCACTGACCACATCTGAAGACAGTGACAATGTGGACAGCTGACATCACCTAAGCCCCGCCCCCTGACTACAGGAAGTCTACTGTTTTATGGTGAAATGCCCATATTTGTCCCCTCTAATTTAGTCAACATGACACTAAGGTCATGCACTGTCTTCATGATGTTGTAATGACCATTCCGATCTGATAGCTTTTCAGAAAGGGAGGGGCTTTGATGCCATGGCGATTTCTGGCGTGACGCTGTGACCTTACGTTTGCCTGTAACTTCCACAAACAGCCTCCGATTTGCCCGAGACTGAACATCACATCACCAGTGTGGTAAAGATAGAGTGTATCCTAGTGGTGAGACGTGTAATGGTGGGCTAAGAGGGGATGCTGAGTCAGGGTGAGGTGTGGACGAGAAGGCCGTTCACGGTTTCTGGTGTCGGGGTGGTTGACTTTCTGTTCTGCCAGACGTGCCCTGGTGCCCCCGGCTGCCGGCCAGGATGGAGAAGCGTGGAGCTGGGTTTGGAGAGCGTCGGGGATGGAGTGGAGGGGGTGCGGAAGGAGGGCGAGCAGCTTCGCTGCGAGGGCCGAACGACGCTGCTTGCAGCTTTAATTAGGCCCGAGCAGCGAAAGCGCTGCGAAGGCCTCTTGTTTTTGCTCTGTTTATTATTATTTTTATTTATTATTCCGGTGCCGCTTTGAATGGCTTTTTGGGGACCTTAACATACCCCAAAACTCACAATATTTTGCATACTTGTCAGGCCTGGTGAAAAATTTGATATTTTAAAGGTCCCAAAAAAATCGCAAAGAAATTGGCTGAACAGCGCCCCCTAGAAAATGAAAAAAAACCCTCTCCATAAAGCTTAGTTTATCGTACCGTTATGAAATTTGGTACACTTATAGTACTCAATAGTCCGCACAGAAAAGTCTCTTGCAAGCATGGTCAATATCAAACAGGAAGTCGGCCATTTTGGGTTGAAATGGCGATTTTTTGCCGTTTTGGCCGTTTTTAGGGTCCGTTTCTGATTGGATTGCTCGATCATTTTTTGCACGATCATCTCAAAAATTCTGTAAAATTGCTCAGAAGAGATGGGCGAACAAAATGAGACAATAAAATTGACTTTTCGTAAATACTGAAGGGGCGGGGCCAGGCCTCGAAGTTTGACTACTCGCCAAAAAATTTTAAATTGCTATAACTTCATAACTGAATGGAATAGAGTTACCAAACTTTCTGTGGTCATTCGTCATCACCTCACAAAGTAAATTGAATGGTCGCATGATGACATCACACAAGCCCCGCCCCCTCAGGACCAAAAAGGTTAAGTTTTACTGTGAAAGGTCCCAAATTGCCCCATTTCACTAAATCACCACAAATTTGTAGCTGGTAACTCAAGACAAGTGGGGGTTGCTTGGTGTCACATTATGTGAGTTTTCGGCAGAGGGCGGGGCTGTGGCGGCGCGGCGAAGTCAGGCGTACCGCCGTGGCCTTACGTTTGCCTCCCATTTCGTCATTTCTAAAGATATCATCACGAAACTTCTTGTGAGTGATCCTAGTCTGGCCCCCCAAAAGATCTGATGTGAACATCCGGTGGGCGTGGCCTATTTTCTGAAATAGCGCCCCCTAGGACCATTAAAACTGTCAGCCCCAAGCCATGCTTTGACTGAAGATTACGAAATTTGGTACACTAATGTGGTGTCTCAGGACCTACAAAAAAGTCTCTTGGACCCAAGTGCAAAGTCGCACAGGAAGTCGGCCATTTTGGTCCAAGTACGCGATTTACTGGTTTTCGCACACCTTGTTTGGAGAGTGATGCTCCGTCGCCCTTTTCACCAATCTCCTTGAAACGTCTGCTATATACTCTTAAGACAAAGAGGAAAAAATTCAACCGTCGGATTTTTCAAAAGTTTAACGGTGTGGGCGTGGCTAAGCCTCAAACTTTGACCTGTCGCCACGCCACTCATTTTTTCACAGCTCCCTACTGGACTCCTTTTACCCAATCAGCAGGAATCTCTGGCAAACAGCAGTAGACAACTTGAGGTCACTTGGTATCCAGTACTGGCAGGTTTCAAAAAAAGGCGGGGCTTCAGGAGCATGGCGAAAATCGCCATCACGCCGTGGAAGTATGTTTGCCTCTCATTTCTTCAGTTATCGTGATATTGCTACGAAACT
The DNA here is from genome assembly GCF_043380555.1 of Nothobranchius furzeri. Taxonomy (NCBI): domain Eukaryota; kingdom Metazoa; phylum Chordata; class Actinopteri; order Cyprinodontiformes; family Nothobranchiidae; genus Nothobranchius; species Nothobranchius furzeri. The sequence goes on along the minus strand of NC_091748.1, from coordinate 37,781,858 downwards.
TCTGGTGCGTGATCCTAGTCTGACCCCCAAGCGACATAGATATCTGAATTTAGTGGGCGTGGCCTATTTTCTTAAATAGCGCCCCCTAGGACCATTTAAACTAATAGCCCCAAGCTATGCTTTGACTGAGGATTACGAAATTTGGTACACTAATGTGGTGTCTCAGGACCTACAAAAAAGTCTCTTGGAGCCAAGCGCAAAGTCGCACAGGAAGTCGGCCATTTTGGTCCAAGTGCGCGATTTAGTGGTTTTCGCACACGTTGTTTGGAGAGTGATGCTCCGTCGCCCTTTTCACCAATCTCCTTCAAACTTCTGCTATATACTCTTAAGACATAGGGGAAAAAATTCAACCGTCGGATTTTTCAAAAGTTGAAAGATGTGGGCGTGGCTAAGCCTCAAACTTTGACCTGTCGCCACGCCACTCTTTTTTTCACAGCTCCCTACTGGACTCCTTTTACCCAAACACCAGGATTCTGTGGCAAACAGCAGTAGACAAGTTGAGGTTACTTTGTCTTCAGTACTGGAAGGTTTTGAAAAAAGGCGGGGCTTTGGGAGCATGGCGAAAATCGCCATCACGCCATGGAAATACGTTTGCCTCTCATTTCTTAAGTTATCGAGATATCACCTCGAAATTTGTTGTGAGTGATCCTAGTCTGACCCCCAATAGAAATGGACAGCTAAAATTTGTGGGCGTGGCCATTTTTCTGAAATAGCGCCCCCTAGGACCATTAAAACTGTCAGCCCCTAGCCATTCTTTGACTGAGGATTACGAAATTTGGTACACTAATGAGGTGTCTCCGGACCTACAAAAAAGTCTCTTGGAGCCAAGTGCAAAGTCGCACAGGAAGTCGGGCATTTTGGTCCAAGTACGCGATTTAGTTGTTTTGGCACACGTTGTTTGGAGAGTGATGCTCCGTTGCCCTTTTCACCAATCGCCTTCAAACTTCTGCTATTTACTCTTAAGACATAGGAGAAAAAATTCAACCGTCGGATTTTTCAAAAGTTGAAAGGTGTGGGCGTGGCTAAGTCTCAAACTTTGACCTTTCGCCATTACTTTACTTGACTTAATAACTCCCATGTGCATGATCAGATCTTTTTCGAACTTTGTCTGTGTGATCATTGACCATATCTTTAAACAATGACAATGTGGACAGCTGACATCACCTAAGCCCCGCCCCCTGAATACAGGAAGTCTATTGTTTTATGCTGAAATGCCCATATTTGTCCCCTCTAATTTAGTCAACATGACACTAAGGTCATGCACGGTCTTCATGATGCTGTAATGACCATTCAGATCTGATAGCTTTCCAGATAGGGAGGGGCTTTGATGCCATGGCGAATTCTGGCGTAACGCCGTAACCTTACAATTCAATTTAATGGTGAGCTCAGAGGGGATGCTGAGTCAGGGTGAGGTGCGGACGAGGAGGCCATTTGCGGTTTCTGGTGTCGGGGTGGTTGACGTTTCTGTTCTGCCAGACGTGCCCTGGTGCCCCGGGCTGCCGGCCAGGCCGGAGCGGCGCGGAGCTGCGAGGGCCGAACGACGCTGCTTGCAGCTTTAATTAGGCCCGAGCAGCGAAAGCGCTGCGAAGGCCTCTTGTTTTTGCTCTGTTTATTATTTTTTATTATTCCGTGTCCGCTTTGAACGGCTTTTTGGGGACCTTAACATACCCCAAAACTCACAATATTTTGCACACTTGTCAGGCCTGGTGAAAAATTTGATATTTTAAAGGTCCCAAAAAAATCGCAAAGAAAATGGCTGAACAGCGCCCCCTAGAAAGTGAAAAAAACCCCTCTCCATAAAGCTTAGTTTATTGTACAGTTATGAAATTTGGTACACTTGTAGTACTCAACAGTCCGCACAGAAAAGTCTCTTGCAAGCATGGTCAATATCAAACAGGAAGTCAGCCATTTTGGGTTGAAATGGCGATTTTTTGGCGTTTTGGCCGTTTTTAGGGTCCGTTTCTGATTGGATTGCTTGATCATTTTTCGCACGATCGTCTCAAAAATGGTGTACAATTGCTCAGAAGGGATGGGCGAACAAAATGAGACAATAAAATTGACTTTTTGTAAATACTGAAGGGGCGGGGCCAGGCCTCGAAGTTTGACTACTCGCCATAAAAATTTAAACTGCTATAACTTCATAACTGAATTGAATAGAGTTACCAAACTTTCTGTGGTCATTTGTCATCCACCCACAAAGTAGATTGAATGGTCGGATGATGACATCACACAAGCCCCGCCCCCTCAGGACCAAGAAGATCAAGTTTTACTGTGAGAGGTCCCAAATTGCCCCATTTCACTTAAACGCCACGCATTTGTAGCTGGTAACTCAAGAAAAGTGGGGGTTGCTTGGCATCACTTTATGGGAGTTTTCGGCAGAAGGCGGGGCTGTGGCGGCGCGGCGAAGTCAGGCGTACCGCCGTGGCCTTACGTTTGCCTCCCATTTCGTCATTTCTAAAGAAATCGTCACCAAACTTCTTGTGAGTGATCCTAGTCCGGCCCCCCAAAAGACCTGATGTGAACATCCGGTGGGCGTGGTCTATTTTCTGAAATAGCGCCCCCTAGGACCATTAAAACTGTCAGCCCCAAGCCAGGCTTTGACTGAGGATTACGAAATTTGGTACACTAATGTGGTGTCTCAGGACCTACAAAAAAGTCTCTTGGAGCCAAGTGCAAAGTCGCACAGGAAGTCGGCCATTTTGGTCCAAGTACGTGATTTAGTGGTTTTCGCACACGTTGTTTGGAGAGTGATGCTCTGTCGTCCTTTTCACCAATCGCCTTCAAACTTCTGCTATATACTCTTAAGACATAGAGGAAAAAATTCAACCGTCGGATTTTAAATAAGTATAAAGGTGTGGGCGTGGCTAAGCCTCAAACTTTGACCTTTCGCCAGGCCACTCTTTTTTTCACAGCTCCCTATTGGACTCCTTTTACCCAATCACCAGGAATCTCTGGTAAATAGCAGCAGACAAGTTGAGGTCACTTGGTCTCCAGTACTGGAAGGTTTTGAAAAAAGGCGGGGCTTTGGGAGCATGGCGAAATTCGCCATCACGCCATGGAAATACGTTTGCCTCTCATTTCTTCAATTATCGTGCCATCGCCACAAAATGTCTGGTGAGTGATCCTAGTCTGACCCCAAATAGATTTGGACAGCTGTAGTTTGAGGGCGTGGCCTATTTTCTGAAATGGCGCCCCCTAGGACCATTAAAACTGTCAGCCCCTAGCCATGCTTTGACTGAGGAGTACGAAATCTGGTACACTAATGTGGTGTCTCCGGACCTACAAAAAAGTCTCTTGGAGCCAAGTGCAAAGTCGCACAGGAAGTCGGCCATTTTGGTCCAAGTAGTCGATTTAGTGGTTTTCGCACACGTTGTTTGGAGAGTGTTACACCATTGCCCTTTTCACCAATCACCTTCAAACTTCTGCTATAGACTCTTAAGACAAAGGGGAAAAAATTCAACCTACGGATTTTAAATAAGTATAAAGGTGTGGGCGTGGCTAAGCCTCAAACTTTGACCTGTCGCCACGCCACTCTTTTTTTCACAGCTCCCTATTGGACTCCTTTTAACCAATCACCAGCAATCACTGGCAAATAGCAGCAGACAAGTTGAGGTCACTTGGTCTATAGTACTGGCAGGTTTCGAATAAAGGCGGGGCTTTGGGAGCATGGCGAAATTCGCCATCACGCCATGGAAATACGTTTGTCTCTCATTTCTTCAATCATTGTGACATCGCCACACAATTTCTGATGAGTGATCCTACTCTGACCCCTAATAGAATTGGACAGCTGAAGTTTGTGGGCGTGGCCTATTTTCTGAAATAGCGCCCCCTAGGACCATTAAAACTGTCAGCCCCAAGCCGTGCTTTGACTGAGGATCACGAAATTTGGCACACTAATGTAGTGTCTCAGGACCTACAAAAAAGTCTCTTGGAGCCAAGCGCAATGTCGCACAGGAGATCGGCCATTTTGGTCCAAGTACTCGATTTAGTGGTTTTCGCACACGTTATTAGGAGAATGATGTCTCGTCGCCCTTTCCACCGATCACCTTCAAACTCTTGCTATATACTCTTAAGACATAGAGGAAAAGATTCAACCGTCGGATTTTAAATAAGTATAAAGGTGTGGGCGTGGCTAAGCCTCAAACTTTCACCAGTCGTCATTACGTTACTTGACTCAATAACTCCCTTGTGCATGATCAGATCAATTTCATACTTTGTCCGTGTGATCACTGACCACATCTGAAGACAGTGACAATGTGGACAGCTGGCATCACCTAAGCCCCGCCCCCTGACTACAGGAAGTCTTCTGTTTTATGGTGAAATGCCCATATTTGTCCCCTCTAATTTAGTCAACATGACACTAAGGTCATGCACTGTCTTTATGATGTTGTAATGACTATTCAGATCTGATAGCTTTTCAGAAAGGGAGGAGCGTTGATGCCATGGCGATTTCTGGCGTGACGCTGTGACCTTACGTTTGACTGTAACTTCCACAAACAGCCTCCGATTTGCCAGAGACTGAACATCACATCACCAGTGTGGTAAAGATAGAGTATCTCCTAGTGGTGAGACGTGTAATGCTGGGCTCAGAGGGGATGCTGAATCAGGGTGAGGTGTGGACGAGGAGGCCGTTCACGGTTTCTGGTGTCGGGGTGGTTGACTTTCTGTTCTGCCAGACGTGCCCTGGTGCCCCCGGCTGCCGGCCAGGATGGACAAGCTCGGAGCTGGGTTTGGAGAGCGTCGGGGATGGAGCGGAGGGGGTGCGGAAGGAGGGCGAGCAGCTTCGCTGCGAGGGCCGAACGACGCTGCTTGCAGCTTTAATTTTATTTATTATTCTTAGCCCGCTTTGAATGGCTTTTTGGGGACCTTATCATACCCCAAAACTCACAATATTTTGCAAAGATGTCAGGCCTGGTGAAAAATTTGATATTTTAATGGTCCCAAAAAAATTGCAAAGAAAATGGCTGAACAGCGCCCCCTAGAAAGTGAAAAAAACCCCTCTCCATAAAGCTTAGTTTATCGTACAATTATGAAATTTGGTACACTTGTAGTACTCACCAGTCCGCACAGAAAAGTCTCTTGCAAGTATGGTCAATATCAAACAGGAAGTCGGCCATTTTGGGTTTAAATGGCGATTTTTAGCCGTTTTTGCCGTTTTTAGGGTCCGTTTCTGATTGGATTGCTCGATCATTTTTCGCACGATCGTCTCAAAAATTGTGTAAAATTGCTAAGAAGGGATGGGCGAACAAAATGAGATGAGAATTCTGAGTTTTCGTATATGTTGAAGGGGCGGGGCCAGGCCTCGAAGTTTGACTACTCGCCAAAAATATTTAAATTGCTATAACTTCATAACTGAATGGAATAGAGTTACCAAACTTTCTGTGGTCATTCGTCATCCACCCACAAAGTTAATTGAATGGTCGGATGATGACATCACACAAGCCCCGCCCCCTCAGGACCAAAAAGATCAAGTTTTACTGTGAAAGGTCCCAAATTGCCCCATTTCACTTAATCACCACAAATTTGTAGCTGGTAACTCAAGACAAGTGGGGGTTGCTTGGCGTCACTTTATGGGAGTTTTCGGCAGAGGGCGGGGCTGTGGCGGCGCGGCGAATTCAGGCGTACCGCCGTGGCCTTACGTTTGCCTCCCATTTCGTCATTTCCAAAGATATCGTCACGAAACTTCTTGTGAGTGATCCTAGTCCGGCCCCCCAAAAGATCTGATGTGAACATCTGGTGGGCGTGGCCTATTTTCTGAAATAGCGCCCCCTAGGACCATTAAAACTGTCAGCCCCAAGCCATGCTTTGACTGAGGATTACGAAATTTGGTACACTAATGTGGTGTCTCAGGACCTACAAAAAAGTCTCTTGGAGCCAAGTGCAAAGTCGCACAGGAAGTCGGCCATTTTGGTCCAAGTGCGCGATTTAGTGGTTTTCACACACGTTGTTTGGAGAGTGATACTCCGTCGCCCTTTTCACCAATCACTTTCAAACTTCTGCTATATAGTCTTAACAGATAGAGGAAAAAATTCAACCGTCGGATTTTAAATAAGTATAAAGGTGTGGGCGTGGCTAAGCCTCAAACTTTGACCTTTCGCCACGCCACTCTTTTTTTCACAGCTCCTTATTGGACTCCTTTTACCCAATCACCAGGAATCTCTGGTAAATAGCAGCAGGCAAGTTGAGGTCACTTGGTCTCCAGTACTGGAAGGTTTTGAAAAAAGGCGGGGCTTTGGGAGCATGGCGAAATTCGCCATCACGCCATGGAAATACGTTTGCCTCTCATTTCTTCATTTATCGTGATATCACCTCGACCATTGTTGTGAGTGATCCTAGTCTGACCCCCAATAGAAAAGGTCAGCTTAAGTTTGTGGGCGTGGCCTATTTTCTGTATTAGCGCCCCCTAGGACCATTAAAACTGTCAGCCTCAAGCCATGCTTTGACTGAGGATTACGAAATTTGGTACACTAATGTGGTGTCTCAGGACCTACAAAAAAGTCTCTTGGAGCCTAGTGCAAAGTTGCACAGGAAGTCGGCCATTTTGGTCCAAGTACGCGATTTACTGGTTTTCGCACACGTTGTTTGGACAGTGATGCTCCATCGCCCTTTTCACCAATCGCCTTCAAACTTCTGCTATATACTCTTAAGACATAAAGTAAAAAATTCAACCGTCGGATTTTAAATAAGTAAAAAAGGTGTGGGCGTGGCTAAGCCTCAAACTTTGACCTGTCGCCACGCCACTCTTTTTTTCACAGCTCCCTATTGGACTCCTTTTACCCAATCACCAGCAATCTCTGGCAAATAGCAGCTGACAAGTTGAGGTCACTTGGTCTACAGTACTGGCAGGTTTTGAAAAAAGGCGGGGCTTTGGGAGCATGGCGAAATTCGCCATCACGCCATGGCAATACGTTTGCCTCTCATTTCTTCAATTATCGTGACATCGCCACAAAATGTCTGGTGAGTGATCCTAGTCTGACCCCCAATAGAATTGGGCAGCTGAGATTTGTGGGCGTGGCCTATATTCTGAAATAGCACCCCCTAGGACCATTAAAACTGTCAGCCCCAAGACAAGGTTTGACTGAGGATTACGAAAATTGGTACACTCATGTAGGGTCTGTGGACCAACAAAAAAGTCTCTTGGAGCCAAGCGCAATTTCGCACAGGAGGTCGGCCATTTTGGTCCAAGTACTCCATTTAGTGGTTTTCGCACACGTTGTTTGGACATTGATGGCCCGTCGCCCTTTACACCGATCACCTTCAAACTTATGCTATGTACTTTTAAGTCAAAGGGGAAAAAATTCAACCGTCGGATTTTAAATAAGTATAAAGGTGTGGGCGTGGCTAAGCCTCAAACTTTGACCTTTCGCCATGACATTACTTGACTTAATAACTCCCATGTGCATGATCAGATCTCATTCAAACTTTGTCTGTGTGATCACTGACCACATCTCAAGACAACGACAATGTGGACAGCTTACATCACCTAAGCCCCGCCCCCTGACAACAGGAAGTCTATTGTTTTATGGTGAAATGCCCATATTTGTCCCCTCTAATTTAGTGAAAATGACACTCAGGTCATACAGTGTCTTCATGATGTTTTAATGACCATTCAGATCTGATAGCTTTCCAGAAAGGGAGGGGCTTTGATGCCATGGTGAATGCTGGCGTGACGCCATGACCTTACATTTGACTGTAACTTCCACAAACGGCCTCCGATTTGCCCGAAACTGAATATGGCAATGAACAATCATGCCCTTTAGCCAATGAGGCACAAACGGTTGGTGAATGTTATATAATGTCACCAAAGCTGACCTCAATGGGACTTTTCTGTAGTTGGTCACAGAGCCACCTAGATAACGTTATCCTTCGATAACTTTAAAAAACATGGTCAGAATAGCATTAAAGTTGGTCACTGTCATCACACCACCAGTGTGGTAAAGATAGAGGATTCCCTAGTGGTGAGACATAAAATATAATGGTGGGCTCAAAGGGGATGCTGAGTCAGGGTGAGGTGCGGAAAAGGTGGCCGTTAGCAGTTTCTGGTGTTGGGGTGGTCGACGTTTGTGTTCTGCAGACGTGCCCTGGTGCCCCGGGCTGCCGGCCAGGCCGGAGCGGCGCGGAGCTGCGAGGGCCGAACGACGCTGCTTGCAGCTTTAATTATTTTTTGTTATTCCATGCCCCCTTTGAACAGCTTTTTGGGGACCTTAACATACCCCAAAACTCACAATATTTTGCACACTTGTCAGGCCTGGTGAAAAATTTGATATTTTAAAGGTCCCAAAAAAATCGCAAAGAAAATGGCTGAACAGCGCCCCCTACAAAGTGAAAAAAACCCCTCTCCATAAAGCTTAGTTTATCGTACAGTTATGAAATTTAGTACACTTGTAGTACTCAACAGTCCGCACAGAAAAGTCTCTTGCAACCATGGTCAATATCAAACAGGAAGTCGGCCATTTTGGGTTGAAATGGCGATTTTTTGCCGTTTTTGCCGTTTTTAGGGTCCGTTTCTGATTGGATTGCTCGATCAATTTTCGCACGATCGTCTCAAAAATTGTGTAAAATTGCTCAGAAGGGATGGGCGAACAAAATGAGATAAGGATTCTGAGTTTTCGTATATGTTGAAGGGGCGGAGCCAGGCCTCGAAGTTTGACTACTCGCCAAAAATATTTAAATTGCTATAACTTCATAACTGAATGGAATAGAGTTACCAAACTTTCTGTGGTCATTCGTCATCCACCCACAAAGTAAATTGAATGGTCGGATGATGACATCACACAAGCCCCGCCCCCTCAGGACCAAAAAGATCAAGTTTTACTGTGAAAGGTCCCAAATTGCCCCATTTCACTTAATCACCACAAATTTGTAGCTGGTAACTCAAGACAAGTGGGGGTTGCTTGGCGTCACTTTATGGGAGTTTTCGGCAGAGGGCGGGGCTGTGGCGGCGCGGCGAATTCAGGCGTACCGCCTTGGCCTTACGTTTGCCTCCCATTTCGTCATTTCCAAAGATATCGTCACGAAACTTCTTGTGAGTGATCCTAGTCCGGCCCCCCAAAAGATCTGATGAGAACATCCGGTGGGCGTGGCCTATTTTCTGAAATAGCGCCCACTAGGTCCATTAAAACTGTCAGCCCCAAGCCATGCTTTGACTGAGGATTACGAAATTTGGTACACTAATGTGGTGTCTCAGGTCCTACAAAAAAGTCTCTTGAAGCCAAGTGCAAAGTCGCACAGGAAGTCGGCCATTTTGGTCCAAGTGCGCGATTTAGTGGTTTTCACACACGTTGTTTGGAGAGTGATACTCCGTCGCCCTTTTCACCAATCACTTTCAAACTTCTGCTATATAGTCTTAAGACATAGAGGAAAAAATTCAACCGTCGGATTTTAAATAAGTATAAAGGTGTGGGCGTGGCTAAGCCTCAAACTTTGACCTTTCGCCACGCCACTCTTTTTTTCACAGCTCCTTATTGGACTCCTTTTACCCAATCACCAGGAATCTCTGGTAAATAGCAGCAGGCAAGTTGAGGTCACTTGGTCTCCAGTACTGGAAGGTTTTGCAAAAAGGCGGGGCTTTGGGAGCATGGCGAAATTCGCCATCACGCCATGGAAATACGTTTGCCTCTCATTTCTTCATTTATCGTGATATCACCTCGACCATTGTTGTGAGTGATCCTAGTCTGACCCCCAATAGAAAAGGTCAGCTTAAGTTTGTGGGCGTGGCCTATTTTCTGTATTAGCGCCCCCTAGGACCATTAAAACTGTCAGCCCCAAGCCATGCTTTGACTGAGGATTACGAAATTTGGTACACTAATGTGGTGTCTCAGGACCTACAAAAAAGTCTCTTGGAGCCAAGTGCAAAGTCGCACAGGAAGTCGGCCATTTTGGTCCAAGTGCGCGATTTAGTGGTTTTCACACACGTTGTTTGGAGAGTGATGCTCCGTCGCCCTTTTCACCAATCGCCTTCGAGCTTCTGCTATATACTCTTAAGACATAGAGGAAAAAATTCAACCGTCGGATTTTAAATAAGTATAAAGGTGTGGGCGTGGCTAAGCCTCAAACTTTGACCTTTCGCCACGCCACTCTTTTTTTCACAGCTCCCTATTGGACTCCTTTTACCCAATCACCTGGAATCTCTGGTAAATAGCAGCTGACAAGTTGAGGTCACTTGGTCTACAGTACTGGCAGGTTTTGAAAAAAGGCGGGGCTTTGGGAGCATGGCGAAATTCGCCATCACGCCATGGCAATACGTTTGCCTCTCATTTCTTCAATTATCGTGACATCGCCACAAAATGTCTGGTGAGTGATCCTAGTCTGACCCCCAATAGAAATGGGCATCTGAGATTTGTGGGCGTGGCCTATATTCTGAAATAGCGCCCCCTAGGACCATTAAAACTGTCAGCCCCAAGACAAGGTTTGACTGAGGATTACGAAAATTGGTACACTCATGTAGGGTCTCTGGCCCTACAAAAAAGTCTCTTGGAGCCAAGCGCAATTTTGCACAGGAGGTCGGCCATTTTGGTCCAAGTACTCGATTTAGTGGTTTTCGCACACGTTGTTTGGACATTGATGGCCCGTTGCCCTTTACACCGATCACCTTCAAACTTATGCTATGTACTTTTAAGTCAAAGGGGAAAAAATTCAACCGTCGGATTTTAAATAAGTATAAAGGTGTGGGCGTGGCTAAGCCTCAAACTTTGACCTTTCGCCATGACATTACTTGACTTAATAACTCCCATGTGCATGATCAGATCTAATTCAAACTTTGTCTGTGTGATCACTGACCACATCTCAAGACAACGACAATGTGGACAGCTGACATCACCTAAGCCCCGCCCCCTGACAACAGGAAGTCTATTGTTTTATGGTGAAATGCCCATATTTGTCCCCTCTAATTTAATGAAAATGACACTCAGGTCATACAGTGTCTTCATGATGTTTTAAAGACCATTCAGATCTGATAGCTTTCCAGAAAGGGAGGGGCTTTGATGCCATGGTGAATGCTGGCTTGACGCCATGACCTTACATTTGACTGTAACTTCCACAAACGGCCTCCGATTTGCCCGAAACTGAATATGGCAATGAACAAGCATGCCCTTTAGCCAATGAGGCACAAACGGTTGGTGAATGTTATATAATGTCACCAAAGCTGACCTCAATGGGACTTTTCTGTAGTTGGTCACAGCGCCACCTAGATAACGTTATCCTTCGATAACTTTAAAAAACATGGTCAGAATAGCATTAAAGTTGGTCACTGTCATCACACCACCAGTGTGGTAAAGATAGAGGATTCCCTAGTGGTGAGACATAAAATATAATGGTGGGCTCAAAGGGGATGCTGAGTCAGGGTGAGTTGCGGACAAGGTGGCCGTTAGCAGTTTCTGGTGTTGGGGTGGTCGACGTTTGTGTTCTGCGGACGTGCCCTGGTGCCCCGGGCTGCCGGCCAGGCCGGAGCGGCGCGGAGCTGCGAGGGCCGAACGACGCTGCTTGCAGCTTTAATTAGGCCCGAGCAGCGAAAGCGCTGCGAAGGCCTCTTGTTTTTGCTCTGTTTATTATTATTTATTATTCCGGTGCCCCTTTGAACGGCTTTTTGGGGACCTTATCATACCCCAAAACTCACAATATTTTGCATACTTGTCAGGCCTGGTGAAAAATTTCATATTTTAAAGGTCCCAAAAAAATCGCAAAGAAAATGGCTGAACAGCGCCCCCTAGAAAGTGAAAAAAAAACCCTCTCCATAAAGCTTAGTTTATCGTACAGTTATGAAATTTGGTACACTTGTAGTACTCAACAGTCCGCACAGAAAAGTCTCTTGCAAGCATGGTCAATATCAAACAGGAAGTCGGCCATTTTGGGTTGAAATGGCGATTTTTAGCCGTTTTTGCCGTTTTTAGGGTCCGTTTCTGAGTGGATTGCTCGATCATTTTTCGCACTATCGTCTCAAAAATTGTGTAAAATTGCTCAGAAGGGATGGACGAAAAAAATGAGACGAGGATTCTGAGTTTTCGTATATGTTGAAGGGGAGGGGCCAGGCCTCAAAGTTTGACTACTCGCCAAAAATATTTAAATTGCTATAACTTCATAACTGAATGGAATAGAGTTACCAAACTTTCTGTGCTGATTTGACAACCACCCACAAAGTAAAATGAATGGTCGGATGATGACATCACACAAGCCCCGCCCCCTCAGAACCAAAAAGATCAAGTTTTACTGTGAAAGGTCCCAAATTGCCCCATTTCAGTTAATCACCACAAATTTGTAGCTGGTAACTCAAGACAAGTGGGGGTTGCTTGGCGTCACTTTATGGGAGTTTTCGGCAGAGGGCGGGGCTGTGGCGGCGCGGCGAAGTCAGGCGTACCGCCGTGGCCTTACGTTTGCCTCCCATTTCGTCATTTCTAAATATATCGTCACGAAACTTCTTGTGAGTGATCCTAGTCCGGCCCCCCAAAAGATCTGATGTGAACATGCGGTGGGCGTGGCCTATTTTCTGAAATAGCGCCCCCTAGGACCATTAAAACTGCCAGCCCCAAGCCATGCTTTGACTGAGGATTACGAAATTTGGTACACTAATGTGGTGTCTAAGGACCTACAAAAAAGTCTCTTGGAGCCAAGTGCAAAGTCGCACAGGAAGTCGGCCATTTTGGTCTAAGTACGCTATTTAGTGGTTTTCACACACGTTGTTTGGAGAGTGATGCTCCGTCGCCCTTTTCACCAATCGCCTTCAAACTTCTGCTATATACTCTTAAGACATAGAGGAAAAACTTCAACCGTCGGATTTCAAATAAGTATAAAGGTGTGGGCGTGGCTAAGCCTCAAACTTTAACCTTTCGCCACGCCACTCTTATTTTCACAGCTCCCTAATGGACCTATTTTACCCAATCACCAGGAATCTCTGGTAAATAGCAGCAGACAAGTTGAGGTCACTTGGTGTCCAGTACTGGAAGGTTTTGAGAAAAGGCGGGGCTTTGGGAGCATGGCGAAATTCGCCATCACGTCATGGAAATACGTTTGCCTCTCATTTCTTCATTTATCGTGATATCACCTCGAAATTTGTTGTAAGTGATCCTAGTCTGACCCCCAATAGAAATGGATGGCTGAAGTTTGTGGGCGTGGCCTATTTTCTGAAATAGCGCCCCCTAGGTCCATTAAAACTGTCAGCCCCAAGCCATGCTTTGACTGAGGATTACGAAATTTGGTACACTAATGTGGTGTCTCAGGACCTACAAAAAAGTCTCTTGGAGCCAAGTGCAAAAGTGCACAGGAAGTCGGCCATTTTGGTCCAAGTGCGCGATTTAGTGGTTTTCACACACGTTGTTTGGAGAGTGATGCTCCGTCGCCCTTTTCACCAATCGCCTTCAATCTTCTGCTATATACTCTTAAGACAAAGAGGAAAAGATTCAACCGTCGGATTTTAAATAAGTTTAAAGGTGTGGGCGTGGCTAAGCCTCAAACTTTGACCTTTCGCCACGCCACTCTTTTTTTCACAGCTCCCTATTGGACTCCTTTTACCCAATCACCAGGAATCTCTGGTAAATAGCAGCAGACAAGTTGAGGTCACTTGGTATCCAGTACTGGAAGGTTTTGAAAAAAGGCGGGGCTTTGGGAGCATGGCGAAATTCGACATCACGCCATGGAAATACGTTTGCCTCTCATTTCTTCATTTATCGTGATATCACCTCAAAATTTGTTGTGAGTGATCCTAGTCTGACCCCCAATAGAAATGGTCAGTTTAAGTTTGTGGGCGTGGCCTATTTTCTGAATTAGCGCCCCCTAGGACCATTAAAACTGTCAGCCCCAAGCCATGCTTTGACTGAGGATTACGAAATTTGGTCCACTAATGTGGTGTCTCAGGACCTACAAAAAAGTCTCTCGGAGCCAAGTGCAAAGTCGCACAGGAAGTCGGCCATTTTGGTCCAAGTACTCGATTTAGTGGTTTTCGCACACGTTGTTTGGAGAGTGATGCTCCATCGCCCTTTTCACCAATCACCTTCAAACTTCTGCTATATCCTCTTAAGACATAGAGGAAAAAATTCAACTGTCGGATTTTAAATAAGTATAAAGGTGTGGGCGTGGCTAAGTCTCAAACTTTGACCTTTCGCCACGCCACTCTTTTTTTCACAGCTCCCTATTGGACTCCTTTTACCCAATCACCTGGAATCTCTGGTAAATATTAGCTGACAAGTTGAGGTCACTTGGTCTACAGTACTGGCAGGTTTTGAAAAAAGGCGGGGCTTTGGGAGCATGGCGAAATTCGCCATCACGCCATGGCAATACGTTTGCCTCTCATTTCTTCAATTATCGTGACATCGCCACAAAATGTCTGGTGAGTGATCCTAGTCTGACCCCCAATAGAAATGGGCATCTGAGATTTGTGGGCGTGGCCTATATTCTGAAATAGCGCCCCCTAGGACCATTAAAACTGTCAGCCCCAAGACAAGGTTTGACTGAGGATTACGAAAATTGGTACACTCATGTAGGGTCTCTGGCCCTACAAAAAAGTCTCTTGGAGCCAAGCGCAATTTCGCACAGGAGGTCGGCCATTTTGGTCCAATTACTCGATTTAGTGGTTTTCGCACACGTTGTTTGGACATTGATGGCCCGTTGCCCTTTACACCGATCACCTTCAAACTTATGCTATGTACTTTTAAGTCAAAGGGGAAAAAATTCAACCGTCGGATTTTAAATAAGTATAAAGGTGTGGGCGTGGCTAAGCCTCAAACTTTGACCAGTCGCCATTACGTTACTTGACTTAATAACTCCCATGTGCATGATCAGATCAATTTCAAACTTTGTCTGTGTGATCACTGACCACATCTGAAGACAGTGACAATGTGGACAGCTGACATCACCTAAGCCCCGCCCCCTGACTACAGGAAGTCTATTTTCTATGCTGAAATGCCCATATTTGTCCCCTCTAATTTAGTCAACATGACACTAAGGTCATGCACTGTCTTCATGATGTTGTAATGACCATTCAGATCTGATAGCTTTCCAGATAGGGAGGGGCTTTGATGCCATGGCGAATTCTGGCATGACGCCGTGACCTTACAATTCAATTTAATGGTGAGCTCAGAGGGGATGCTGAGTCAGGGTGAGGTGCGGACTAGGAGGCCATTTGCGGTTTCTGGTGTCGGGGTGGTTGATGTTTCTGTTCTGCCAGACGTGCCCTGGTGCCCCGGGCTGCCGGCCAGGCCGGAGCGGCGCGGAGCTGCGAGGGCCGAACGATGCTGCTTGCAGCTTTAATTATTATTAGGCCCGAGCAGCGAAAGCGCTGCGAAGGCCTCTTGTTTTTGCTCTGATTATTATTATTTTTTGTTATTCCGTGCCCCCTTTGAACAGCTTTTTGGGGACCTTAACATACCCCAAAACTCACAATATTTTGCACACTTGTCAGGCCTGGTGAAAAATTTGATATTTTAAAGGTCCCAAAAAAATCGCAAAGAAAATGGCTGAACAGCGCCCCCTACAAAGTGAAAAAAAACCCTCTCCATAAAGCTTAGTTTATCGTACAGTTATGAAATTTGGTACACTTGTAGTACTCAACAGTCCGCACAGAAAAGTCTCTTGCAACCATGGTCAATATCAAACAGGAAGTCGGCCATTTTGGGTTGAAATGGCGATTTTTTGCCGTTTTTGCCGTTTTTAGGGTCCGTTTCTGATTGGATTGCTCGATCATTTTTCGCACGATCGTCTCAAAAATTGTGTAAAATTGCTCAGAAGGGATGGGCGAACAAAATGAGATAAGGATTCTGAGTTTTCGTATATGTTGAAGGGGCGGAGCCAGGCCTCGAAGTTTGACTACTCGCCAAAAATATTTAAATTGCTATAACTTCATAACTGAATGGAATAGAGTTACCAAACTTTCTGTGGTCATTCGTCATCCACCCACAAAGTAAATTGAAAGGTCGGATGATGACATCACACAAGCCCCGCCCCCTCAGGACCAAAAAGATCAAGTTTTACTGTGAAAGGTCCCAAATTGCCCCATTTCACTTAATCACCACAAATTTGTAGCTGGTAACTCAAGACAAGTGGGGGTTGCTTGGCGTCACTTTATGGGAGTTTTCGGCAGAGGGCGGGGCTGTGGTGGCGCGGCGAATTCAGGCGTACCGCCTTGGCCTTACGTTTGCCTCCCATTTCGTCATTTCCAAAGATATCGTCACGAAACTTCTTGTGAGTGATCCTAGTCCGGCCCCCCAAAAGATCTGATGTGAACATCTGGTGGGCGTGGCCTATTTTCTGAAATAGCGCCCCCTAGGACCATTAAAACTATTAGCCCCAAGCCATGCTTTGACTGAGGATTACGAAATTTGGTACACTAATGTGGTGTCTCAGGACCTACAAAAAAGTCTCTTGGAGTCAAGTTCAAAGTCGCACAGGAAGTCGGCCATTTTGGATCAAGTACGCGATTTAGTGGTTTTCGCACACGTTGTTTGGAGAGTGATGCTCCGTCGCCCTTTTCACCAATCTCCTTCAAACTTCTGCTATATACCCTTAAGACATAGGGGAAAAAATTCAACCGTCGGATTTTTCAAAAGTTGAAAGGTGTGGGCGTGGCTAAGCCTCAAACTTTGACCTGTCGCCACGCTACTCTTTTTTTCACAGCTCCCTACTGGACTCCTTTTACCCAATCACCAGGATTCTGTGGCAAACAGCAGTAGACAAGTTGAGGTTACTTGGTCTCCAGTACTGGCAGGTTTTGAAAAAAGGCGGGGCTTTGGGACCATGGCGAAAATCGCCATCACGCCATGGAAATACGTTTGTCTCTCATTTCTTCAGTTATCGTGATATTGCTACGAAACTTCTGGTGAGTGATCCTAGTCTGAGCTCCAAGAGAAATAGACAGCTGAATTTTGTGGGCGTGGCCTATGTTTTGAAATAGCGCCCCCTAGGACCATTTAAACTATTAGCCCCAAGCCATGCTTTGACTGAGGATTACGAAATTTGGTACACTAATGTGGTGTCTCAGGACCTACAAAAAAGTCTCTTGGAGTCAAGTTCAAAGTCGCACAGGAAGTCGGCCATTTTGGATCAAGTACGCGATTTAGTGGTTTTCGCACACGTTGTTTGGAGAGTGATGCTCCGTCGCCCTTTTCACCAATCTCCTTCAAACTTCTGCTATATACCCTTAAGACATAGGGGAAAAAATTTAACCGTCGGATTTTTCAAAAGTTGAAAGGTGTGGGCGTGGCTAAGCCTCAAACTTTGACCTGTCGCCACGCTACTCTTTTTTTCACAGCTCCCTACTGGACTCCTTTTACCCAATCACCAGGATTCTGTGGCAAACAGCAGTAGACAAGTTGAGGTTACTTGGTCTCCAGTACTGGCAGGTTTTGAAAAAAGGCGGGGCTTTGGGACCATGGCGAAAATCGCCATCACGCCATGGAAATACGTTTGTCTCATTTCTTCAGTTATCGTGATATTGCTACGAAACTTCTGGTGAGTGATCCTAGTCTGAGCTCCAAGAGAAATAGACAGCTGAAGTTTGTGGGCGTGGCCTATATTCTTAAATAGCGCCCCCTAGAGCCATTAAAACTTTCAGCCCCAAGCCATGCTTTGACTGAGGATTACGAAATTTGGTACACTAATGTGGGGTCTCAGGACCTACAAAAAAGTCTCTTGGAGCCAAGCGTAAAGTCGCACAGGAAGTCGGCCATTTTGGTGCAAGTACGTGATTTAGTGGTTTTCGCACACATTGTTTGGAGAGTGATGCTCCGTCGCCCTTTTCACCAATCACCTTCAAACTTCTGCAATACACTCTTAAGACATAGGGGAAAAAATTCAACCGTCGGATTTTTCAAAAGTTGAAAGGTGTGGGCGTGGCTAAGCCTCAAACGTTGACCTTTCGCCATTACTTTACTTGACTTAATAACTCCCATGTGCATGATCAGATCTTTTTCGAACTTTGTCTGTGTGATCATTGACCATATCTGTAAACAATGACAATGTGGACAGCTGACATCACCTAAGCCCCGCCCCCTGACTACAGGAATTTATTTTTTATGCTGAAATGCCCATATTTGTCCCCTCTAATTTAGTCAACATGACCCTAAGGTCATGCACTGTCTTCATGATGCTGTAATGACCATTCAGATCTGATAGCTTTCCAGAAAGGGAGGGGCTTTGATGCCATGGCGAATTCTGGCGTAACGCCGTAATCTTAATATTCAATTTAATGGTGAGCTCAGAGGGGATGCTGAGTCAGGGTGAGGTGCAGACTAGGAGGCCATTCGCGGTTTCTGGTGTCGGGGTGGTTGACGTTTCTGTTCTGTCAGACGTGCACTGGTGCGACGGCAGACCGGAGCGGCGCGGAGCTGCGAGGGCCGAACGACGCTGCTTGCAGCTTTAATTACGCTTTATTTTTTCTTCCGCGTCTTTGGGTGGCCTTTAGGGGGTCTTAGCATATCCAAAAAGTCACCAAATTCTGGCCCAATATAGAAAGTGCGTGAAATTTACGTATTTCACTGGCAATGTGAAAGTTGATAAAAAAGTGGCTCGACAGCGCCCCCTAAAGAGTAAAAAATACCCCTCTCCATAAAGCTTAGTTTATCGTACAGTTATGAAATTTGGTATAATGGTACTACTCAACAGTCCGCACAGAAAAGCCTCTTGCAACCATGGTCAATATAAAACAGGAAGTCGGCCATTTTGGGTTGAAATGGCGATTTTTTTGCAGTTTTGGCCATTTCTAGGGTCTATATTTGGTTGAACAGTTTCGTCATTTTTCGTACCATAGTCTCAAAAATAGTGTGCCATCGAACAGAAGCGATGGACAATTCAAATGAGAAAATAAAATTGACTTTTCGTAAATACTGAAGGGGCGGGGCCAGGCCTCAAAGTTCGAGCACTCGCCAAAAAAATTCAAATTGCTATAATTTCACAAATTAAAGAATTACAGTTAAAGTAACTTTCTATGGATAATCGTCATCGCCCCCCGAAGACAAATGAATGGTCGCTGGATGATGTCACACAAGCCCCGCCCCCTCAGGACTTAAAACGTCAAGTTTTACTGGGAAATTTTCCAAAATTCGCCCTGTCGAATAATCAGCCCGAATTTGTAGCAGGTAACTGAAGAGAAGTTGGCGTTGCTTGGCGTCACTTTATGGGTGTTTTCTGCAGAAGGCGGGGCTGTGGCGACGCGGCGAAGTCAGGCGTACCGCCGTGGCCATACATGTGCCTCCCATGTCGTCATTTCTATAGATACAGTCACGAAACGTCTTGTGAGTGATCCTAGTCCGGCCCCCCAAAAGATCTCATGTGAACATCAAATGGGCGTGGCCTATTTTCTGAAATAGCGCCCCCTAGGACCATTAAAACTGTCTGCCCCAAGCCATGCTTTGACTGAGGAGTACGAAATTTGGTACACTAATGTGGGGTCTCAGGACCTACAAAAAAGTCTCTTTGAGCCAAGTGCAAAGTCGCACAGGAAGTCAGCCATTTTGGTCCAAGTACTCGATTTAGTGGTTTTCAAACACGTTATTAGGAGAATGATGTCTCGTCGTCCTTTCCACCTATCACCTTCAAACTCCTGCTATATAATCTTAAGACATAGAGGAAAAAATTCAACCGTCGGATTTTATACAAGTATAAAGGTGTGGGCGTGGCTAAGCCTCAAACTTTGACCTTTCTCCATTACATTACTTGACTTAACAACTCCCATGTGCATGATCAGATCTATATCAAACTCTGTCTGTGTGATCATTGACCACATCTCAAGACAATGACAATGTGGACAGCTGACATCACCTATGCCCCGCCCCCTGACTACAGGAAGTCTATTTTTTTTATGGTGAAATGCCCATATTTGTCCCCTCTACTTTAGTCAACATGACACTAAGGTCATGCACTGTCTTCATGATGTTGTAATGACCATTCAGATCTGATAGCTTTTCAGAAAGGGAAGGGCTTTGATGCCACGGCGAATTCTGGCGTGACGCCGTGACCTTACGTTTGACTGTAACTTCCACTAACAACCTCCGATCTGCCCGAGACTGAACATGGCAATCAACAATCATGCCCTTTATTCAACGAGGCACACACGGTTGGTGAACGTTGTGTAATGTCACCACAGCACCCCCTACACACCATTAAAACTGTAATAACTCCTACAGACGAGGTCGTAACTGCACCAAACTTGCTATGTGTACTCACACAATGGCACCCACCACAGTCCTGTGGTAAGTTGTTGATATTGCTTTAGCTCCGCCCCCTGACAGATATTAGGCCCTGAATAACACATGCATGATGCAATTCACACCAAACTGCACACAAATGACTGTCATCAACCTACAAACTTCTTCGTGGAATAATTCTTAAATTTGGGACAGCGCCCCCTAGATACAAAAAACCTTTGTAACTTCTGCAAAAAAGCTCCAAACTACATCAAACATTGTGGGAGTCATCACACATCTGCAATCAACACATGTATGTGATCACTTGTTCAATTCACTTTAACTCCACCCACTTACAGCTTTTTGTCTCTAGATGACCCATGCAACGTTTGATTGATTCCAAATTAACAGAAAACCATCTTTGATGACCAAAGATGACCTCTATGGCATTTACTTGTAAATGGTCACAACGCCCCCTAGATGGGTTCAAACTTTATTAACTTCTAAAGTCAAAGTCAGAATGGCATTATACTTGGCTTGTGACATCACGTGACTGCACCAAACACATTGATGTGGTTGTTGGTTCAAATCCCTGTAGCTCCGCCCCTTTCAGCTCACTGGCTTTAGATAACACACACAACGTCCGTTTGATGCCAAAATAACAGAAAACCTTCTTTGTCAACCAAAGCTGACCTCAATGGGATTTTTCTGTAATTGATCACAGCGCCCCCTAGATAACTTTAACTTTCAATAACTTATTAAATATGGGCAGAAAAGCACTAAAGTTGGTCTGTGTCATCACACCAACAGTGTGCTAAAGATAAAGTATGCCCTAGTGGTGAGACATGTAATATAATGGTAGGCTCGGAGGGGATGCTGATTCAGGGTGAGGTGTGGACGAGGTGACTGTTAGCTTTTCTTGGTGTCAGGGTGGTGGACGTTTCAGTCCGTGGACGTGCCCTGGTGCCCCGGGCTGCCGGCCAGGACGGAGCGGCGGGGAGCTGGGTTTGGAGAGCGTCGGGGATGGAGTGGAGGGGGTGCGGAAGGAGGGTGAGCATCTTCGCTGCGAGGGCCGAACGACGCTGCTTGCAGCTTTAATTTTTTATTTATTTTTTTTCTTTCTTTTTTTTTCTTCCGCGTCTTTGGATGGCCTTTAGGGGGTCTTAGCATATCCAAAAAGTCACCAAATTCTGGCCCAATATAGAAAGTGCGTGAAATTTACGTATTTCACTGGCAACGTGAAAGTTGGTAAAAAAAATGTTTCAACAGCGCCCCCTGGAAAATTAAAAATACC
Source organism: Nothobranchius furzeri (assembly GCF_043380555.1). Classification (NCBI taxonomy): domain Eukaryota; kingdom Metazoa; phylum Chordata; class Actinopteri; order Cyprinodontiformes; family Nothobranchiidae; genus Nothobranchius; species Nothobranchius furzeri. The sequence goes on along the minus strand of NC_091748.1, from coordinate 37,760,459 downwards.
CTTCCGCTTTGACCTTTTTTCATAGTAGAGTGATGAAATTTGGTACACTTGTAGAACTCAACAATACGCACAGAAAAGCCTCTTGCACCCATGGTCAATATTAAACAGGAAGTCGGCCATTTTGGACTAAAGTGGCCATTTTGACCCCGTTTTGGCCATTTCTAGGGTCTATATTTGGTTGAACAGTTTGGTCATTTTTCGCACGATCGTCTCAAAAATAGTGTGCGATCGAACAGAAGCGATGGACGATTAAAATGAGACAATAAAATTGACTTTTCGTAAATACTGAAGGGGCGGGACCAGGCCTCAAAGTTCGAGCACTCGCCAAAAAAATTCAAATTGCTAAAGATTCATAAATGAAAGAATTACAGTTAAAGAAATGTTCTATGGACAATCGTCGTCGCCCTCCGAAGACAAATGAATGGTCGATTGATGATGTCACATAAGCCCCGCCCCCTCAGGACTTAAAAGGTGAAGTTTTACTGGGAAATTTTCCAAAATTCGCCCTTTCAAATAATCATCCCAGATTTGTAGCAGGTAACTGAAGACAAGTTGGGGTTGCTTGGCGTCACTTTATGGGAGTTTTGTGCAGAAGGCGGGGCTGTGGCGGTGCGGCGAAGTCAGGTGTACCGCTTAGGCCTTACGTTTGCCTCCCATTTCGTCATTTCTAAAGATATCGCCACAACACTTCTTGGGAGTGATCCTAGTCCGGCCCCAAATAGAATCTGATGTGAACATCCGGTGGGCGTGGCCTATTTTCTGAAATAGCGCCCCCTAGGACCATTAAAACTGTCAGCCCCAAGCCATGCTTTGGCTGAGGATTACGAAATTTGGTACACTAATGTGGTGTCTCAGGACCTACAAAAAAGTCTCTTGGAGCCAAGTGCAAAGTCGCACAGGAAGTCGGCCATTTTGGTCAAAGTACTCGATTTAGTGGTATTCGCACACGTTGTTTGGAGAGTGTTGCACCATCACCCTTTTCACCAATCACCTTCAAACATCTGCTATACGCTCTTAAGACATAGATGAAAAAATTCAACCGTCGGATTTTATATAAGTATAAAGGTGTGGGCGTGGCTAAGTCTCAAACTTTGACCTGTCGCCACGCCACTCCTTTTTTCACAGCTCCCTATCGGACTCCTTTTAACCAATCACCATCAATCACTGGCAAATAGCAGCAGACAAGTTGAGGTCACTTGGTCTATAGTACTGGCAGGTTTCGAATAAAGGCGGGGCTTTGGGAGCATGGCGAAATTCGCCATCACGCCATGGAAATACGTTTGTCTCTCATTTCTTCAATCATTGTGACATCGCCACACTATTTCTGATGAGTGATCCTACTCTGACCCCTAATAGAACTGCACAGCTGAAGTTTGTGGGCGTGGCCTATTTAATGAAATAGCGCCCCCTAGGACCATTAAAACTGTCAGCCCCAAGCCATGCTTTGACTGAGGATTACGAAATTTGATACACTAATGTGGGGTCTCAGGACCTACAAAAAAGTCTCTTGGAGCCAAGTGCAAAGTCGCGCAGGAAGTCGGCCATTTTGGTCCAAGTACTCGATTTAGTGGTATTCGCACACGTTGTTTGGAGAGTGTTGCACCATTGCCCTTTTCACCAATCGCCTTCAAACATCTGCTATATACTCTTAAGACATAGATGAAAAAATTCAACCGTCGGATTTTATATAAGTATAAAGGTGTGGGCGTGGCTAAGCCTCAAACTTTGACCTGTCGCCACGCCACTCTTTTTTTCACAGCTCCCTATTGGACTCCTTTTAACCAATCACCAGCAATCACTGGCAAATGGCAGCAGACAAGTTGAGGTCACTTGATCTATAGTACTGGCAGGTTTTGAATAAAGGCGGGGCTTTGGGAGCATGGCGAAATTCGCCATCACGCCATGAAAATACGTTTGTCTCCCATTTCTTCAATCATTGTGACATCACAACAAAATGTCTGATGAGTGATCCTAGTCTGACCCCCAATAGAAATGGACAGCTGAAGTTTGTGGGCGTGGCCTATTTTCTTAAATAGCGCCCCCTAGGACCATTAAAACTGTCAGCCCCAAGCCATGCTTTGACTGAGGATTACGAAATTTGATACACTAATGTGGGGTCTCAGGACCTACAAAAAAGTCTCTTGGAGCCAAGTACAAAGTCGCACAGGAAGTCGGCCATTTTGGTCCAAGTACTCGATTTAGTGGTTTTCGCACACGTTGTTTGGAGAGTGTTGCACCATCGCCCTTTTCACCAATCGCCTTCAAACTTCTGCTATATACTCTTAAGACAAAGGGAGAAAAATTCAACCATCGAATTTTATATAAGTATAAAAGTGTGGGCGTGGCTAAGCCTCAAACTTTGACCTTTCGCCATTACATCACTTGACTTAACTCCCATGTGCATGATCAGATCTATATCAAACTGTGTCTGTGTGATCATTGACCACATCTCAAGACAGTGACAATGTGGACAGCTGACATCACCTAAGCCCTGCCCCCTGACTACAGGAAGTCTATTTTTTATGGTGAAATGCCCATATTTGTCCCCTCTAATTTAGTCAACATGACACTAAGGTCATGCACTGTCTTCATGATATTGTAATGACCATTCAGATCTGCTAGCTTTTCAGAAAGGGAGGGGCTTTGATGCCATGGCGATTTCTTACTCTGACCCCTAATAGACATGGACAGCTGAAGTTTGTGGGCGTGGCCTATTTTCTGAAATAGCGCCCCCCTAGGACCATTAAAACAATCAGCCCCAAGCCATGCTTTGACTGAGGATCACGAAATTTGGCACACTAATGTAGTGTCTCAGGACCTACAAAAAAGTCTCTTGGAGCCAAGTACAATGTCGCACAGGAGGTCGGCCATTTTTTTCCAAGTACTCGATTTAGTGGTTTTCGAACACGTTATTAGGAGAATGATGTCTCGTCGTCCTTTCCACCGATCACCTTCAAACTCCTGCTATATACTCTTAAGACATAGAGGAAAAAATTCAACCGTCGGATTTTAAATAAGTATAAAGGTGTGGGCGTGGCTAAGCCTCAAACTTTGACCAGTCGCCATTATGTTACTTGACTTAATAACTCCCATGTGCATGATCAGATCAATTTCAAATTTTGTCTGTGTGATCACTGACCCCATCTGAAGACAGTGACAATGTGGACAGCTTACATCAACTAAGCCCGCCCCCTGACTACAGGAAGTCTACTGTTTTATGGTGAAATGTCCATATTTGTCCCCTCTAATTTAGTCAAGATGACACTAAGGTCATGCACTGTCTTCATGATGTTGTAATGACCATTCAGATCTGATAGCTTTTCAGAAAGGGGGGGCTTTTATGCCATGGCGATTTCTGGCGTGACGCTGTGACCTTACGTTTGACTGTAACTTCCACAAACAGCCTTCGATATGCCCGAGACTGAACATCACATCACCAGTGTAGTAAAGATAGAGTATCTCCTAGTGGTGAGACGTGTAATGGTGGTCTCAGAGGGGATGCTGAGTCAGGGTGAGGTGTGGACGCGGAGGCCGTTCACGGTTTCTGGTGTCGGGGTGGTTGACTTTCTGTTCTGCCAGACGTGCCCTGGTGCCCCCGGCTGCCGGCCAGGATGGAGAAGCGCGGAGCTGGGTTTGGAGAGCGTCGCGGATGGAGCGGAGGGGTTGCGGAAGGAGGGCGAGCAGCTTCGCTGCGAGGGCCGAACGACGCTGCTTGCAGCTTTAATTAGGCCCGAGCAGCGAAGCGCTGCGAAGGCCTATTGTATCTGCTCCGTTTCTTTTTTTTTTTTTTTTCTTTCTTTCTTTCTTTTTTTTTTTTTCTTTTTTTTTCTTCCGCGTCTTTGGACGGCCTTTAGGGGGTCTTAGCATATCCAAAAACTCACCAAATTCTGGCCCAATATAGAAAGTGCGTGAAATTTACGTATTTCACTGGCAATGTGAAAGTTGGTATAAAAGTGTTTCAACAGCGCCCCCTGGAAAATTAAAAATACCCCTCCGCATTGACCTTTTTTCATAGTAGAGTGATAAAATTTGGTACACCTGTAGAATTCAAAAATACGCACAGAAAAGCCTCTTGCACCCATGGTCAATATCAAACAGGAAGTCGGCCATTTTGGACTAAAGTGGCCATTTTTACCCCATTTTGGCCATTTCTAGGCTCTATATTTGGTTGAACAGTTTGATCATTTTTCGCACGATTGTCTCAAAAATAATGTGCGATCGAACAGAAGCGATGGACGAATCAAATGAGAAAATAAAACTGACTTTTCGTAAATACTGAAGGGGCGGGGCCAGGCCTCAAAGTTCGAGCACTCGCCAAAAAAATTCAAATTGCTATAATTTCATAAATGAAAGAATTACAGTTAAAGTAATTTGCTATGGACAATTGTCATCGCCCCCCGAAGACAAATGAATGGTTGATTGATGATGTCACATAAGCCCCGCCCCGTCAGGCCTTAAAAGGTCAAGTTTTACTGGGAAATTGTCCAAAATTCGCCCTTTGTACTAATCACCCCATATTTCTAGCAGGAAACTGAAGACAAGTTGGGGTTGCTTGGCGTCACTTTATGGGAGTTTTCTCCAGAAGGCGGGGCTGTGGCGGCGCGGCGAAGTCAGGCGTACCGACGTGGCCTTACGTTTGCCTACCATTTCGTCATTTCTAAAGATATCGCCACAACACTTCTTGGGAGTGATCCTAGTCCGGCCCCAAATAGAATCTGATGTGAACATCCGGTGGGCGTGGCCTATTTTCTGAAATAGCGCACCCTAGGACCATTAAAACTGTCAGCCCCAAGCCATGCTTGGGCTGAGGATTACGAAATTTGGTACACTAATGTGGTGTCTCAGGACCTACAAAAAAGTCTCTTGGAGCCAAGTGCAAAGTCGCACAGGAAGTCGGCCATTTTGGTCCAAGTACTCGATTTAGTGGTATTCGCACACGTTGTTTGGAGAGTGTTGCACCATCGCCCTTTTCACCAATCACCTTCAAACTTCTGCTATATACTTTTAAGACAAAGGGGGAAAAATTCAACCGTCGGATTTTAAATAAGTATAAAGGTGTGGGCGTGGCTAAGCCTCAAACTTTGACCTGTCGCCACGCCACTCTTTTTTTCACAGCTCCCTATCGGACTCCTTTTAACCAATCACCAGCAATCACTGGCAAATAGCAGCAGACAAGTTGAGGTCACTTGGTCTATAGTACTGGCAGGTTTCGAATAAAGGCGGGGCTTTGGGAGCATGGTGAAATTCGCCATCACGCCATGGAAATACGTTTGTCTCAAATTTTTTCAGTCATTGTGACATCGCCACACAATTTCTGATGAGTGATCCTACTCTGACCCCTAATAGAATTGGACAGCTAAAGTTTGTGGGCGTGGCCTATTTTCTGAAATAGCGCCCCCTAGGACCATTAAAACTGTCAGCCCCAAGCCATGCTTTGACTGAGGATTACGAAATTTGGTATACTAATGTGGTGTCTCAGGACCTACAAAAAAGTCTCTTGGAGCCAAGCACCAAGTCGCACAGGAAGTCGGCCATTTTGGTCCAAGTACTCGATTTAGTGGTTTTCGCACACGTTGTTTGGAGAGTGTTGCACCATCGCCCTTTTCACCAATCACCTTCAAACTTCTGCTATAGACTCTTAAGACAAAGGGGAAAAAATTCAACATACGGATTTTAAATAAGTATAAAGGTGTGGGCGTGGCTAAGCCTCAAACTTTGACCTGTCGCCACGCCACTCTTTTTTTCAAGCTCCCTATTGGACTCCTTTTAACCAATCACCAGCAATCACTGGCAAATAGCAGCAGACAAGTTGAGGTCACTTGCTTTATAGTACTGGCAGGTTTCGAATAAAGGCGGGGCTTTGGGAGCATGGCGAAATTCACCATCACAACATGGAAATACGTTTGTCTCTCATTTCTTCAATCATTGTGACATCACCACACAATTTCTGATGAGTGATCTTACTCTGACCCCTAATAGAATTGGACAGCTGAAGTTTGTGGGCGTGGCCTATTTTCTGAAATAGCGCCCCCTAGGACCATTAAAACTATCAGCCCCAAGCCATGCTTTGACTGAGGATCACGAAATTTGGCACACTAATGTAGTGTCTCAGGACCTACAAAAAAGTCTCTTGGAGCCAAGTACAATGTCGCCCAGGAGGTCGGCCATTTTGGTCCAAGTACTCGATTTAGTGGTTTTCGCACACGTTATTAGGAGAATGATGTCTCGTCGTCCTTTCCACCGATCACCTTCAAACTCCTGCTATATACTCTTAAGACATAGAGGAAAAAATTCAACCGTCGGATTTTAAATAAGTATAAAGGTGTGGGCGTGGCTAAGCCTCAAACTTTGACCAGTCGCCATTACGTTACTTGACTTAATAACTCCCATGTGCATGATCAGATCAATTTCAAACTTTGTCTGTGTGATCACTGACCACATCTGAAGACAGTGACAATGTGGACAGCTGACACCACCTAAGCCCCGCCCCCTGACTACAGGAAGTCTACTGTTTTATGGTGAAATGCCCATATTTGTCCCCTCTAATTTAGTCAACATGACACTAAGGTCATGCACTGTCTTCATGATGTTGTAATGACCATTCAGATCTGATAGCTTTTCAGAAAGGGAGGGGCTTTGATGCCATGGCGATTTCTGGCGTGACGCTGTGACCTTACGTTTGACTGTAACTTCCACAAACAGCCTCCGATTTGCCCGAGACTGAACATCACATCACCAGTGTGGTAAAGATAGAGTGTATCCTAGTGGTGAGACGTGTAATGGTGGGCTAAGAGGGGATGCTGAGTCAGGGTGAGGTGTGGACGAGGAGGCCGTTCACGGTTTCTGGTGTCGGGGTGGTTGACTTTCTGTTCTGCCAGACATGCCCTGGTGCCCCCGGCTGCCGGCCAGGATGGAGAAGCGTGGAGCTGGGTTTGGAGAGCGTCGGGGATGGAGCGGAGGGGGTGCGGAAGGAGGGCGAGCAGCTTCGCTGCGAGGGCCGAACGACGCTGCTTGCAGCTTTAATTAGGCCCGAGCAGTGAAGCTGCGAAGGCCTATTGTATCTGCTCCGTTTATTCTTTTTTTTTTTTCTTTTTTTTTTTTTTTTCTTTTTCTTCCGCGTCTTTGGGTGGCCTTTAGGGGGTCTTAGCATATCCAAAAACTCACCAAATTCTGGCCCAATATAGAAAGTGCGTGAAATTTACGTATTTCACTGGCAACGTGAACGTTGGTACAAAAATGTTTCGACAGCGCCCCCTAGAAAATTAAAAATACCCCTCCTCTTTGACCTTTTTTCATAGTAGAACGATGAAATTTGGTACACTTGTAGAACTCAACAATACGCACAGAAAAGCCTCTTGCACCCATGGTCAATATCAAACAGGAAGTCGGCCATTTTGGACTAAAGTGGCCATTTTGACCCCGTTTTGGCCATTTCTAGGGTCTACATTTGGTTGAACAGTTTGGTCATTTTTCGCACGATTGTCTCAAAAATAGTGTGCGATCGAACAGAAGCGATGGATGAATCAAATGAGCAAATAAAATTGACTTTTCGTAAATACTGAAGGGGCGGGGCCAAGCCTCAAAGTTCAAGCACTCGCCAAAAAAATTCAAATTGCTTTAATTTCATAAATGAAAGAATTACAGTTAAAGTAATTATCTATGGACAATCGGCATCGCCCCCCAAAGACAAATGAATGGTCGATTGATGATGTCACATAAGCACCGCCCCCTCAGGCCTTAAAAGGTCAAGTTTTACTGGGAAATTTTCCAAAATTCGCCCTTTCAACTAATCACCCCAAATTTGTAGCAGTTAACTGAAGACAAGTTGGGGTTGCTTGGCGTCACTTTATGGGAGTTTTCTGCAGAAGGCGGGGCTGTGGCGGCGCGGCGAAGTCAGGCGTACCGATGTGGCCTTACGTTTGCCTCCCATTTCGTCATTTCTAGAGGTATCGCCACAAAACCTCTTGGGAGTGATCCTAGTTCGGCCCCCCACAAAATGTGATGTGAACATCCAGTGGGCGTGGCCTATTTTCTGAAATAGCGCCCCCTAGGACCATTAAAACTGTCAGCCCCAAGTCATGCTTTGACTGAGGAGTACGAAATTTGGTTTCCTAATGTGGTGTCTCAGGACCTACAAAAAAGTCTCTTGGAGCCAAGTGCAAAGTCGCACAGGAAGTCGGCCATTTTGGTCCAAGTACTCGATTTAGTGGTTTTCGCACACGTTGTTTGGAGAGTGATGCTCCATCGCCCTTTTCACCAATCGCCTTCAAACTTCTGCTATACACTCTTAAGACATAAAGGAAAAAATTCAACCGTCGGATTTTAAATAAGTATAAAGGTGTGGGCGTGGCTAAGCCTCAAACTTTGACCTGTCGCCACGCCACTCTGTTTTTCACAGCTCCCTATTGGACTCCTTTTAACCAATCGCCAGCAATCACTGGCAAATAGCAGCAGACAAGTTGAGGACACTTGGTCTTTAGTCCTGGCAGGTTTCGAATAAAGGCGGGGCTTTGGGAGCATGGCGAAATTCGCCATCACGCCATGGCAATAAGTTTGCCTCTCATTTCTTCAATTATCGTGCCATTGCCACAAAATGTCTGGTGAGTGATCCTAGTCTGACCCCCAATAGAACTGGACAGCTGTAATTTGTGGGCGTGGCCTATTTTCTGAAATAGCGCCCCCTAGGAACAATAAAACTGCCAGCCACAAGCCATGCTTTGACTGAGGAGTACGAAAATTGGTACACTAATGTGGTGTCTCAGGCCCTACAAAAAAGTCTCTTGGAGCCAAGAGCAAAGTCGCACAGGAAGTCGGCCATTTTGGTCCAAGTACTCGATTTAGTGGTTTTCGCACACATTGTTTGGATAAGGATTCCCCATCACCCTTTTCAACAATCACCTTCAAACATCTGCTATACACTCTTAAGACATAGATGAAAAAATTCAACCGTCGGATTTTAAATAAGTATAAAGATGTGGGCGTGGCTAAGCCTCAAACTTTGACCTGTCGCCACGCCACTCTTATTTTCACAGCTCCCTATTGGACTCCTTTTAACCAATCACCAGCAAACACTGGCAAATAGCAGCAGACAAGTTGAGGTCACTTGGTTTATAGTACTGGCAGGTTTCGAATAAAGGCGGGGCTTTGGGAGCATGGCGAAATTTGCCATCACGCCATGGAAATACGTTTGTCTCTCATTTCTTCAGTCATTGTGACATCGCCACACAAGTTCTGAAGAGTGATCCTACTCTGACCCCTAATAGAATTGGACAGCTGAAGTTTGTGGGCGTGACCTATTTTCTGAAACACCGCCCCCTAGGACCATTAAAACAGTCAGCCCCAAGCCATGCTTTGACTGAGGATCACAAAATTTGGCACACTAATGTAGTGTATCAGGACCTACAAAAAAGTCTCTTGGAGCCAAGAGCAATGTCCTACAGGAGGTCGGCCATTTTGGTCCAAGTACTCAATTTAGTGTTTTTCGCACACGTTATTAGGAGAATGATATCTCCTCGCCCTTTCCACCGATCACCTTCAAACTTCTGCTATATACTCTTAGGACATAGAGGAAAAAATTCAACCGTCGGATTTTAAATAAGTATAAAGGTGTGGGCGTGGCTAAGCCTCAAACTTTGACCAGTCGCCATTACCTTATTTGACTTAACAACTCCCATGTGCATGATCAGATCAATTTCATACTTTGTCTATGTGATCACTGACCACATCTGAAGACAGTGACAATGTGGACAGCTGACATCACCTAAGCCCCGCCCCCTGACTACAGGAAGTCTATTGTTTTATGGTGAACTGCCCATATTTGTCCCCTCTAATTTAGTCAAGATGACACTAAGGTCATGCACTGTCTTCTTGATGTTGTAATGACCATTCAGATCTGATAGCTTTTTAGAAAGTGAGGGGCTTTGATGCCATGGCGATTTCTGGCGTGACGCTGTGACCTTACGTTTGACTGTAACTTCCACAAACAGCCTCCGATTTGCCCGAGACTGAACATCACATCACCAGTGTGGTAAAGATAGAGTATCTCCTAGTGGTGAGACATGTAATGGTGGGCTCAGAAGGGATGCTGAGTCAGGGTGAGGTGTGGACGAGGAGGCCTTTTACTGTTTCCGGTGTCGGGGTGGCTGACTTTCTGTTCCGCCAGGCATGCCCTGGTGCCCTCGGCTGCCGGCCAGGATGGAAAAGCGCGGAGCCGGGTTTGGAGAGCGTCGGGGATGGAGCGGAGGGGGTGCAGAAGGAGGGCGAGCAGCTTCGCTGCGAGGGCCGAACGACGCTGCTTGCAGCTTTAATTAGGCCCGAGCAGTGAAGCTGCGAAGGCCTATTGTATCTGCTCCGTTTATTTATTTATTTATTTATTTTTTTCTTTTTTTTTCTTCCGCGTCTTTGGATGGCCTTTAGGGGGTCTTAGCATATCCAAAAAGTCACCAAATTCTGGCCCAATATAGAAAGTGCGTGAAATTTACGTATTTCACTGGCAACGTGAAAGTTGGTAAACAAATGTTTCAACAGCGCCCCCTGGAAAATTAAAAATACCCCTCCGCTTTGACCTTTTTTCATAGTAGAGTGATGAAATTTGGTACACTTGTAGAACTCAACAATACGCACAGAAAAGCCTCTTGCACCCATGGTCAATATCAAACAGGAAGTCGGCCATTTTGGACTAAAGTGGCCATTTTGACCCCGTTTTGGCCATTTCTAGGGTCTATATTTGGTTTAACAGTTTGGTCATTTTTCGCACGATCGTCTCAAAAATAGTGTGCGATCGAACAGAAGCAATGGACGATTAAAATGAGACAATAAAATTGACTTTTCGTAAATACTGAAGGGGCGGGACCAGGCCTCAAAGTTCGAGCACTCGCCAAAAAAATTCAAATTGCTATAGATTCATAAATGAAAGAATTACAGTTAAAGAAATGTTCTAAGGACAATCGTCGTCGACCTCCGAAGACAAATGAATGGTCGATTGATGATGTCACATAAGCCCCGCCCCCTCAGGACTTAAAAGGTCAAGTTTTACTGGGAAATTTTCCAAAATTCGCCCTTTCCAATAATCACCCCAAATTTGTAGCGGCTAACTGAAGACAAGTTGGGGTTGCTTGGCGTCACTTTATGGGAGTTTTCTCCAGAAGGCGGGGCTGTGGCGGCGCGGCGAAGTCAGGCGTACCGCTTAGGCCTTACGTTTGCCTCCCATTTCGTCATTTCTAGAGATATCGCCACAAAACCTCTTGGGAGTGATCCTAGTTCAGCCCCCCACAAAATGTGATGTGAACATCCGGTGGGCGTGGCCTATTTTCTGAAATAGCGCCCCCTAGGACCATTAAAACTGTCAGCCCCAAGTCATGCTTTGACTGAGGATTATGAAATTTGGCACACTAATGTGGTGTCTCAGGACCTACAAAAAAGTCTCTTGGAGCCAAGTGCAAAGTCGCACAGGAAGTCGGCCATTTTGGTCCAAGTACTCGATTTAGTGGTTTTCGCACACGTTGTTTGGAGAGTGATGCTCCATCGCCCTTTTCACCAATCGCCTTCAAACTTCTGCTATAGACTCTTAAGACATAAAGGAAAAAATTCAACCGTCGGATTTTAAATAAGTATAAAGGTGTGGGCGTGGCTAAGCCTCAAACTTTGACCTGTCACCACGCCACTCTTTTTTTCACAGCTACCTATTGGACTCCTTTTACCCAATCGCCAGCAATCTCTGGCGAATAGCAGCTGACAAGTTGAGGTCACTTAGTCTCCAGTACTGGCAGGTTTTGAAAAAAGGCGGGGCTTTGGGAGCATGGCAAAATTCACCATCACGCCATGGCAATACGTTTGCCTCTCATTTCTTCAATTATCGTGCCATCACCACAAAATGTCTGGTGAGTGATCCTAGTCTGACCCCCAATAGATTTGGACAGCTGTAGTTTGTGGGCGTGGCCTATTTTCTGAAATGGCGCCCTCTAGGACCATTAAAACTGTCAGCCCCTAGCCATGCTTTGACTGAGGAGTACGAAATCTGGTACACTAATGTGGTGTCTCCGGTCCTACAAAAAAGTCTCTTGGAGCCAAGTGCAAAGTCGCACAGGAAGTCGGCCATTTTGGTCCAAGTAGTCGATTTAGTGGTTTTCGCACACGTTGTTTGGAGAGTGTTACACCATTGCCCTTTTCACCAATCACCTTCAAACTTCTGCTATAGACTCTTAAGACAAAGGGGAAAAAATTCAACCTACGGATTTTAAATAAGTATAAAGGTGTGGGCGTGGCTAAGCCTCAAACTTTGACCTGTCGCCACGCCACTCTTTTTTTCACAGCTCCCTATTGGACTCCTTTTAACCAATCACCAGCAATCACTGGCAAATAGCAGCAGACAAGTTGAGGTCACTTGGTCTATAGTACTGGCAGCTTTCGAATAAAGGCGGGGCTTTGGGAGCATGGCGAAATTCGCCATCACGCCATGGAAATACGTTTGTCTCTCATTTCTTCAATCATTGTGACATCGCCACACAATTTCTGATGAGTGATCCTACTCTGACCCCTAATAGAATTGGACAGCTGAAGTTTGTGGGCGTGGCCTATTTTCTGAAATAGCGCCCCCTAGGACCATTAAAACTGTCAGCCCCAAGCCGTGCTTTGACTGAGGATCACGAAATTTGGCACACTAATGTAGTGTCTCAGGACCTACAAAAAAGTCTCTTGGAGCCAAGCGCAATGTCGCACAGGAGGTCGGCCATTTTGGTCCAAGTACTCGATTTAGTGGTTTTCGCACACGTTATTAGGAGAATGATGTCTCGTCGCCCTTTCCACCGATCACCTTCAAACTCTTGCTATATACTCTTAAGACATAGAGGAAAAGATTCAACCGTCGGATTTTAAATAAGTATAAAGGTGTGGGCGTGGCTAAGCCTCAAACTTTGACCAGTCGCCATTACGTTACTTGACTCAATAACTCCCTTGTGCATGATCAGATCAATTTCAAACTTTGTCCGTGTGATCACTGACCACATCTGAAGACAGTGACAATGTGGACAGCTGGCATCACCTAAGCCCCGCCCCCTGACTACAGGAAGTCTTCTGTTTTATGGTGAAATGCCCATATTTGTCCCCTCTAATTTAGTCAACATGACACTAAGGTCATGCACTGTCTTCATGATGTTCTAATGACTATTCAGATCTGATAGCTTTTCAGAAAGGGAGGAGCTTTGATGCCATGGCGATTTCTGGCGTGACGCTGTGACCTTACGTTTGACTGTAACTTCCACAAACAGCCTCCGATTTGCCAGAGACTGAACATCACATCACCAGTGTGGTAAAGATAGAGTATCTCCTAGTGGTGAGACGTGTAATGCTGGGCTCAGAGGGGATGCTGAATCAGGGTGAGGTGTGGACGAGGAGGCCGTTCACGGTTTCTGGTGTCGGGGTGGTTGACTTTCTGTTCTGCCAGACGTGCCCTGGTGCCCCCGGCTGCCGTCCAGGATGGACAAGCGCGGAGCTGGGTTTGGAGAGCGTCGGGGATGGAGCGGAGGGGGTGCGGAAGGAGGGCGAGCAGCTTCGCTGCGAGGGCCGAACGACGCTGCTTGCAGCTTTAATTATTAGGCCCGAGCAGCGAAAGCGCTGCGAAGGCCTCTTGTTTTTGCTCTGATTATTCTTTTTTTGTTATTCCGTGCCCCCTTTGAACGGCTTTTTGGGGACCTTAACATACCCCAAAACTCACAATATTTTGCACACTTGTCAGGTCTGGTGAAAAATTTGATATTATAAAGGTCGCAAAAAAATCGCAAAGAAATTGGCTGAACAGCGCCCCCTACAAAGGTAAAAAAAACCCTCTCCATAAAGCTTAGTTTATTGTACAGTTATGAAATTTGGTACACTTGTAGTACTCAACAGTCCGCACAGAAAAGTCTCTTGCAAGCATGGTCAATATCAAACAGGAAGTCGGCCATTTTGGGTTGAATTGGCGATTTTTTGCCGTTTTTGCCGTTTTTAGGGTCCGTTTCTGATTGGATTGCTCGATCATTTTTTGCATGATCATCTCAAAAGTGGTGTAAAATTGCTCAGAAGACATGGGCGAACAAAATGAGACAAGGATTCTGAGTTTTCGTATATGATGAAGGGGCGGGGCCAGGCCTCGAAATTTGACTACTCGCCAAAAAAATTTAAATTGCTATAACTTCGTAACTGAATGGAATAGAGTTAGCAAACAATCTGTGGTCATTCGTCATCTCCCCACAAAGTAAATTGAAAGGTCGGATGATGACATCACACAAGCCCCGCCCCCTCAGGACCAAAAAGGTCAAGTTTTACTGTGAAAGGTCCCAAATTGCCCCATTTCACTTAATCACCTAGAATTTGCAGCTGGTAACTCAAGACAACTGGGGGTTGCTTGGCGTCACTTTATGGGAGTTTTCGGCAGAGGGCGGGGCTGTGGCGGCGCGGCAAAGTCAGGCGTACCGCCGTGGCCTTACGTTTGCTTCCCATTTCGTCATTTCTAAAGACATCGTCACGAAACTTCTTGTGAGTGATCCTAGTCTGGCCCCGCAAAAGATCTGATGTGAATATTCGGTGGGCGTGGCCTATTTTCTGAAATAGTGCCCCCTAGGACCATTAAAACTGTCAGCCCCAAGCCATGCTTTGAGTGAGGATCACGAAATTTGGTACACTAATGTGGTGTCTCAGGACCTACAAAAAAGTCTCTTGGAGCCGAGTGCAAAGTTGCACAGGAAGTCGGCCATTTTGGTCCAAGTGCGCAATTTAGTGGTTTTCGCACACGTTGTTTGGAGAGTGATGCTCCATCGTCCTTTTCACCAATCTCCTTCAAACTTCTGCTATTTACTCTTAAGACAAAGGGGAAAAAATTCAACCGTCGGATTTTTCAAAAGTTGAAAGGTGTGGGCGTGGCTAAGCCTCAAACTTTGACCTGTCGCCACACCACTCTTTTTTTCACAGCTCCCTACTGGACTCCTTTTACCCAATCACCAGGAATCTCTGGCAAATAGCAGTAGACAACTGGAGGTCACTTGTTCTCCAGTACTGGAAGGTTTCAAAAAAAGGCGGAGCTTTGGGAGCATGGCGAAAATCGCCATCACGCCATGGAAATACGTTTGCCTCTCATTTCTTCAGTTATCGTGATATCGCTACGGAACTTCTGGTGAGTGATCCTAGTCTGACCCCCAAGAGACATAGACAGCTGAAATATGTGGGCGTGGCCTAATTTCTGAAATAGCGCCCCCTAGGACCATTTAAACTAATAGCCCCAAGCCATGCTTTCACTGAGGATTACGAAATTTGGTACACTAATGTGGTGTCTCAGGACCTACAAAAAAGTCTCTTGGAGCAAGGCGCAAAGTCTTACAGAAAGTCGGCCATTTTGGTCCAAGTGCGCGATTTAGTGGTTTTCGTACACGTTGTTCGGAGAGTGATGCTCCGTCGCCCTTTTCACCAATCTCCTTCAAACTTCTGCTATATATTCTTAAGACATAGGGGAAAAAATTCAACCGTCGGATTTTTCAAAAGTTGAAATATGTGGGCGTGGCTAAGTCTCAAACTTTGACCTTTCGCCATGCCACTCTTATTTTCACAGCTCCATATTGGACTCCTTTTACCCAATCACCAGGAATCTCTGGCAAATAGCAGTAGACAACTTGAGATCACTTGGTATCCAGTACTGGTAGGTTTCGAAAAAAGGCGGGGCTTCGGGAGCATGGCGAATATCGCCATCACGCCATGGAAATACGTTTGCCTCTCATTTCTTCAGTTATCGTGATATTGCTACGAAACTTCTGGTGAGTGATCCTAGTCTGACCCCCAAGAGAAATAGAAAGCTGAAAATTGTGGGCGTGGTCTATTTTTTTTACATAGCGCCCCCTAGAGCAATTTAAACTGTCAGCCCCAAGCCATGCTTTGACTTAGGATTACGAAATTTGGTACACTAATGTCGTGTCTCAGCACCTACAAAAAAGTCTCTTGGAGCCAAGTGCAAAGTCGCACAGAAAGTCAGCAATTTTGGTCCAAGTACTCGATTTAGTGGTTTTCGCACACGTTGTTTGGAGAGTGATGCTCCATCGTCCTTTTCGCCAATCTCCTTCAAACTTCTGCTATATACTCTTAAGACATGGGGGGAAAAATTCAACCGTCGGATTTTGCAAAAGTTGAAAGGTGTGGGCGTGGCTAAGCCTCAAACTTTGACCTTTCGCCATTACTTTACTTGACTTAATAACTCCCATGTGCATGATCAGATCTTTTTCGAACTTTGTCTGTGTGATCATTGACCACATCTGTAAACAATGACAATGTGGACAGCTGACATCACCTAAGCCCCACCCCCTGACTACAGGAAGCCTATTGTTTTATGGTGAATTGCCCATATTTGTCCCCTCTAATTTAGTCAACACGAAACAAAGGTCATGCACTGTCTTCATGATGCTGTATTGACCATTCAGATCTGATAGCTTTCCAGAAAGGGAGGGGCTTTGATGCCATGGCGAATTCTGGCGTAACGCCGTAACCTTACAATTCAATTTAATGGTGAGCTCAGAGGGGATGCTGAGTCAGGGTGAGGTGCGGACGAGGTGACCGTTAGCGGTTTCTGGTGTTGGGGTGGTCGACGTTTCTGTTCCGCGGACATGCCCTGGTGCCCTGGGCTGCCGGCCAGGCCGGAGCGGCGCGGAGCTGCGAGGGCCGAACGACGCTGCTTGCAGCTTTAATTAGGCCCGAGCAGCGAAGCGCTGCGAAGGCCTATTGTATCTGCTCCGTTTCTTTTTTTTCTTTCTTTCTTTTTTTTTCTTTTTTTTTCTTCCGCGTCTTTGGACGACCTTTAGGGGGTCTTAGCATTTCCAAAAACTCACCAAATTCTGGCCCAATATAGAAAGTGCGTGAAATTTACGTATTTCACTGGCAATGTGAAAGTTGGTATAAAAGTGTTTCAACAGCGCCCCCTGGAAAATTAAAAATACCCCTCCGCATTGACCTTTTTTCATAGTAGAGTGATAAAATTTGGTACACCTGTAGAATTCAACAATACGCACAGAAAAGCCTCTTGCACCCATGGTCAATATCAAACAGGAAGTCGGCCATTTTGGACTAAAGTGGCCATTTTTACCCCATTTTGGCCATTTCTAGGCTCTATATTTGGTTAAACAGTTTGGTCATTTTTCGCACGATTGTCTCAAAAATAATGTGCGATCGAACAGAAGCGATGGATGAATCAAATGAGAAAATAAAATTGACTTTTCGTAAATGCTGAAGGGGCGTGGCCAGGCCTCAAAGTTCGAGCACTCGCCAAAAAAATTCAAATTGCTATAATTTCATAAATGAAAGAATTACAGTTAAAGTCGTTTTCTGTGGACAATCGTCATCGCCCCCCGAAGACAAATGAATGGTTGATTGATGATATCACATAAGCCCCGCCCCCTCAGGCCTTAAAAGGTCAAGTTTTTACTGGGAAATTGTCCAAAATTCGCCCTTTCAACTAATCACCCCATATTTGTAGCAGGTAACTGAAGACAAGGTGGGATTGCTTGGCGTCACTTTATGGGAGTTTTCTCCAGAAGGCGGGGCTGTGGCGGTGCGGCGAAGTCAGGCGTACCGATGTGGCCTTACGTTTGCCTCCCATTTCATCATTTCTTGAGATATCGCCACAAAACCTCTTGGGAGTGATCCTAGTCCGGCCCCCCAAAAAATTTGATGTGAACATCCGGTGGGCGTGGCCTATTTTATGAAATAGCGCCACCTAGGATCATTAAAACTGTCAGCCCCAAGCCATGCTTTGACTGAGGATTACGAAATTTGGTACACTAATGTGGTGTCGCAGGACCTACAAAAAAGTCTCTTGGAGCCTAGTGCAAAGTTGCACAGGAAGTCGGCGATTTTGGTCCAAGTACGCGATTTACTGGTTTTCGCACACGTTGTTTTGACAGTGATGCTCCATCGCCCTTTTCACCAATCGCCTTCAAACTTCTTCTATATACTCTTAAGACATAAAGTAAAAAATTCAACCGTCGGATTTTAAATAAGTATAAAGGTGTGGGCGTGGCTAAGCCTCAAACTTTGACCTGTCGCCACGCCACTCTTTTTTTCACAGCTCCCTATTGGACTCCTTTTACCCAATCACCAGCAATCTCTGGCAAATAGCAGCTGACAAGTTGAGGTCACTTGGTCTACAGTACTGGCAGGTTTTGAAAAAAGGCGGGGCTTTGGGAGCATGGTGAAATTCGCCATCACGCCATGGCAATACGTTTGCCTCTCATTTCTTCAATTATCGTGACATCGCCACAAAATGTCTGGTGAGTGATCCTAGTCTGACCCCCAATAGAATTGGGCAGCTGAGATTTGTGGGCGTGGCCTATATTCTGAAATAGCGCCCCCTAGGACCATTAAAACTGTCAGCCCCAAGACAAGGTTTGACTGAGGATTACGAAAATTGGTACACTCATGTAGGGTCTCTGGACCTACAAAAAAGTCTCTTGGAGCCAAGCGCAATTTCGCACAGGAGGTCGGCCATTTTGGTCCAAGTACTCGATTTAGTGGTTTTCGCACACGTTGTTTGGACATTGATGGACCATCGCCCTTTACACCGATCACCTTCAAACTTATGCTATGTACTTTTAAGTCAAAGGGGAAAAAATTCAACCGTCGGATTTTAAATAAGTATAAAGGTGTGGGCGTGGCTAAGCCTCAAACTTTGACCTTTCGCCATGACATTACTTGACTTAATAACTCCCATGTGCATGATCAGATCTAATTCAAACTTTGTCTGTGTGATCACTGACCACATCTCAAGACAACGACAATGTGGACAGCTGACATCACCTAAGCCCCGCCCCCTGACAACAGGAAGTCTATTGTTTTATGGTGAAATGCCCATATTTGTCCCCTCTAATTTAGTGAAAATGACACTCAGGTCATACAGTGTCTTCATGATGTTTTAATGACAATTCAGATCTGATAGCTTTCCAGAAAGGGAGGGGTTTTGATGCCATGGTGAATGCTGGCGTGACGCCATGACCTTACATTTGACTGTAACTTCCACAAACGGCCTCCGATTTGCCCGAAACTGAATATGGCAATGAACAATCATGCCCTTTAGCCAATGAGGCACAAACGGTTGGTGAATGTTATATAATGTCACCAAAGCTGACCTCAATGGGACTTTTCTGTAGTTGGTCACAGCGCCACCTAGATAACGTTATCCTTCGATAACTTTAAAAAACATGGTCAGAATAGCATTAAAGTTGGTCACTGTCATCACACCACCAGTGTGGTAAAGATAGAGGATTCCCTAGTGGTGAGACATAAAATATAATGGAGGGCTCAAAGGGGATGCTGAGTCAGGGTGAGGTGCGGACAAGGTGGCCGTTAGCAGTTTCTGGTGTTGGGGTGGTCGACGTTTGTGTTCTGCGGACGTGCCCTGGTGCCCCGGGCTGCTGGCCAGGCCGGAGCGGCGCGGAGCTGCGAGGGCCGAACGACGCTGCTTGCAGCTTTAATTAGGCCCGAGCAGTGAAGCTGCGAAGGCCTATTGTATCTGCTCCGTTTATTATTACGCTTTCTTTCTTTCTTTCTTTTTTCTTCCGCGTCTTTGACTGGCCTTTAGGGGGTCTTAGCATATCCAAAAAGTCACCAAATTCTGGCCCAATATAGAAAGTGCGTGAAATTTACGTATTTCACTGGCGATGTGAAAGTTCATAAAAAAATGGCTGAACAGCGCCCCCTAGAAAGTGAAAAATACCCCTCTCCATAAAGCTTAGTTTATCGTACAGTTATGAAATTTGGTACACTTGTAGAACTCAACAATATGCACAGAAAAGCCTCTTGCATCCATGGTCAATATCAAACAGGAAGTCGGCCATTTTGGACTAAAGTGGCCATTTTGACCCTGTTTCGGCCATTTCTTGGGTCTATATTTGGTTGAACAGTTTGGTCATTTTTCGCACGATCGTCTCAAAAATAGTGTGCGATCGAACAGAAGCGACGGACGATTAAAATGAGACAATAAAATTGACTTTTCGTAAATACTGAAGGGGCGGGACCAGGCCTCAAAGTTCGAGCACTCGCCAAAAAAATTCAAATTGCTATAATTTCATAAATGAAAGAATTACAGATAAAGTAACTTTCTATGGACAATCATCATCGCCCCCCGAAGACAAATGAATGGTCGATTGATGATGTCACATAAGCCCCGCCCCTTCAGGACTTAAAAGGTCAAGTTTTACTAGGAAATTTTCCAAAATTCGCCCTTTCGAATAATCATCCTAAATTTGTATCAGGTAACTGAAGACAAGTTGGGGTTGCTTGGCGTCACTTTATGGGAGTTTTCTGGAGAAGGCGGGGCTGTGGCGGCGCGGCGAACTCAGGCGTACCGCTTAGGCCTTACGTTTGCCTCCCATTTCGTCATTTCTAGAGATATCGCCACGAAACTTCTTGTGAGTGATCCTAGTCCGGCCCCCAAAAAAATCTGATGTGAAATTCCGGTGGGCGTGGTCTATTTTCTGAAATAGCGCCCCCTAGGACCATTAAAACTGACAGCCCCAAGCCATGCTTTGACTGAGGATTACGAAATGTGGTACACTAATGTGGTGTCTCAGGACCTACAAAAAAGTCTCTTGGAGCCAAGTGCAAAGTCGCACAGGAAGTCGGCCATTTTGGTCCAAGTGCGCGATTTAGTGGTTTTCGCACACGTTGTTTGGAGAGTGAAGCTCCATCGCCCTTTTCACCAATCGCCTTCACACTTCTGCTATATACTCTTAAGACATAGATGAAAAAATTCAACCGTCGGATTTTAAATAAGTATAGAGGTGTGGGCGTGGCTAAGCCTCAAACTCTGACCTGTCGCCACGCCACTCTTTTTTTCACAGCTCCCTATTGGACTCCTTTTATCCAATCACCACCAAACAGTGGCAAATAGCAGCAGACAAGTTAAGGTCACTTGGTCTATAGTACTGGCAGGTTTCGAATAAAGGCGGAGCTTTGGGAGCATGGCGAAATTCACCATCACGCCATGGAAATACGTTTGTCTCTCATTTCTTCAATCATTGTGACATTGCCACACAATTTCTGATGAGTGATCCTACTCTGACCCCTAATATAACTGGACAGCTGAAGTTTGTGGGCGTGGCCTATTTTCTGTATTAGCGCCCCCTAGGACCATTAAAACTGTCAGCCCCAAGCCATGCTTTGACTGAGGATTACGAAATTTGGTACACTAATGTGGTGTCTCAGGACCTACAAAAAAGTCTCTTGGAGCCAAGTGCAAAGTCGCACAGGAAGTCGGCCATTTTGGTCCAAGTACTCGATTTAGTGGTTTTCACACACGTTGTTTGGAGAGTGATGCTCCGTCGCCCTTTTCACCAATCGCCTTCGAGCTTCTGCTATATACTCTTAAGACATAGAGGAAAAAATTCAACCGTCGGATTTTAAATAAGTATAAAGGTGTGGGCGTGGCTAAGCCTCAAACTTTGACCTTTCGCCACGCCACTCTTTTTCACAGCTCCCTATTGGACTCCTTTTACCCAATCACCTGGAATCTCTGGTAAATAGCAGCTGACAAGTTGAGGTCACTTGGTCTACAGTACTGGCAGGTTTTGAAAAAAGGCGGGGCTTTGGGAGCATGGCGAAATTCGCCATCACGCCATGGCAATACGTTTGCCTCTCATTTCTTCAATTATCGTGACATCGCCACAAAATGTCTGGTGAGTGATCCTAGTCTGACCCCCAATAGAAATGGGCATCTGAGATTTGTGGGCGTGGCCTATATTCTGAAATAGCGCCCCCTAGGACCATTAAAACTGTCAGCCCCAAGACAAGGTTTGACTGAGGATTACGAAAATTGGTACACTCATGTAGGGTCTCTGGCCCTAAAAAAAAGTCTCTTGGAGCCAAGCGCAATTTCGCACAGGAGGTCGGCCATTTTGGTCCAAGTACTCGATTTAGTGGTTTTCGCACACGTTGTTTGGACATTGATGGCCCGTTGCCCTTTACACCGATCACCTTCAAACTTATGCTATGTACTTTTAAGTCAAAGGGGAAAAAATTCAACCGTCGGATTTTAAATAAGTATAAAGGTGTGGGCGTGGCTAAGCCTCAAACTTTGACCTTTCGCCATGACATTACTTGACTTAATAACTCCCATGTGCATGATCAGATCTAATTCAAACTTTGTCTGTGTGATCACTGACCACATCTCAAGACAACGACAATGTGGACAGCTGACATCACCTAAGCCCCGCCCCCTGACAACAGGAAGTCTATTGTTTTATGGTGAAATGCCCATATTTGTCCCCTCTAATTTAATGAAAATGACACTCAGGTCATACAGTGTCTTCATGATGTTTTAAAGACCATTCAGATCTGATAGCTTTCCAGAAAGGGAGGGGCTTTGATGCCATGGTGAATGCTGGCGTGACGCCATGACCTTACATTTGACTGTAACTTCCACAAACGGCCTCCGATTTGCCCGAAACTGAATATGGCAATGAACAATCATGCCCTTTAGCCAATGAGGCACAAACGGTTGGTGAATGTTATATAATGTCACCAAAGCTGACCTCAATGGGACTTTTCTGTAGTTGGTCACAGCGCCACCTAGATAACGTTATCCTTCGATAACTTTAAAAAACATGGTCAGAATAGCATTAAAGTTGGTCACTGTCATCACACCACCAGTGTGGTAAAGATAGAGGATTCCCTAGTGGTGAGACATAAAATATAATGGTGGGCTCAAAGGGGATGCTGAGTCAGGGTGAGTTGCGGACAAGGTGGCCGTTAGCAGTTTCTGGTGTTGGGGTGGTCGACGTTTGTGTTCTGCGGACGTGCCCTGGTGCCCCGGGCTGCCGGCCAGGCCGGAGCGGCGCGGAGCTGCGAGGGCCGAACGACGCTGCTTGCAGCTTTAATTATTATTTTTTTTTTCTTCCGCGTCTTTGGGTGGCCTTTAGGGGGTCTTAGCATATCCAAAAACTCACCAAATTCTGGCCCAATATAGAAAGTGCGTGAAATTTACGTATTTCAGTGGCAATGTGAAAGTTCATAAAAAAGTGGCTGAACAGCGCCCTCTAGAAAGTGAAAAATACCCCTCTCCATTAAGCTTAATTTATCGTACAGTTATGAAATTTGGTTTACTTGTAGTACTCAACAGTCCGCACAGAAAAGTCTCTTGCAACCATGGTCAATATCAAACAGGAAGTCGGCCATTTTGGGTTGAAATGGCGATTTTTAGACGTTTTGGCCATTTCTAGGGTCTATATTTGGTTGAACAGTTTGGTCATTTTTCGCACGATCGTCTCAAAAATAGTGTGCTATCGAACAGAAGCGATGGACGATTAAAATGAGACAATAAAATTGACTTTTCGTAAATACTGAAGGGGCGGGGCCAGGCCTCAAAGTTCGAGCACTCGCCAAAAAAATTCAAATTGCTATAATTTCATAAATGAAAGAATTACAGTTAAAGTAACTTTCTATAGACAATCGGCATCGCCCCCCGAAGACAAATGAATGTTCGATTGATGATGTCACATAAGCCCCGCCCCCTCAGGACTTAAAAGGTCAAGTTTTACTGGGAATTTTTCAAAAAATCGCCCTTTCAAATAATCATCCCAAATTTGTAGCAGGTAACTGAAGACAAGTTGGGGTTTCTTGGCGTCACTTTATGGGAGTTTTCTGCAGAAGGCGGGGCTGTGGCGGCGCGGCGAAGTCAGGCGTACCGACGTGGCCTTACGTTTGCCTCCCATTTTGTCATTTCTAGAGATATCGCCACGACACTTCTTGGGAGTGATCCTAGTCCGGCCCCCAAAAGAATCTGATGTGAACATCTGGTGGGCGTGGCCTATTTTCTGAAATAGCGCCCCCTAGGACCATTAAAACTGTCAGCCCCAAGCCATGCTTTGACTGAGGAGTACGAGATTTGGTACACTAATGTGGTGTCTCAGGACCTACAAAAAAGTCTCTTGGAGCCAAGTGCAAAGTCGCACAGGAAGTCGGCCATTTTGGTCCAAGTACTCGATTTAGTGGTTTTCGCACACGTAGTTTGGAGAGTGATGCTCCATCACCCTTTTCACCAATCACCTTCAAACATCTGCTATACACTCTTAAGACATAGAAGAAAAAATTCAACCATCGGATTTTAAATAAGTATAAAGGTGTGGGCGTGGCTAAGCCTCAAACTTTGACTTGTCGCCACGCCACTCTTTTTTTCACAGCTCCCTATTGGACTCCTTTTACTCAATCACCAGCAATCACTGGCAAATAGCAGCAGACAAGTTGAGGTCACTTGGTCTATAGTACTGGCAGGTTTCGAATAAAGGCGGGGCTTTGGGAGTATGGCGAAGTTTGCCATCATGCCATGGAAATACGTTTGTCTCTCATTTCTTCAATCATTGTGACATCGCCACACAATTTCTGATGAGTGATCCTACTCTGACCCCTAATAGAAATGGACAGCTGAAGTTTGTGGGCGTGGCCTATTTTCTGAAATAACGCCCCCTAGGACCATTAAAACTGTCAGCCCCAAGCCATGCTTTCACTGAGGAACACGAAATTTGGCACACTAATGTGGTGTCTCAGGACCTACAAAAAAGTCTCTTGGAGCAAAGTGCAAAGTCGCACAGGAAGTCGGCCATTTTGGTCCAAGTACTCGATTTAGTGGTTTTCGCACACGTTGTTTGGAGAGTGTTGCACCATCGCCCTTTTCACCAATCGCCTTCAAACTTCTGCTACATACTCTTAAGACAAAGGGGAAAAAATTCAACCATCGGATTTCAAATAAGTATAAAGGTGTGGGCGTGGCTAAGCCTCAAACTTTGACCTTTCGCCATTACATTCCTTGACTTAAAAACTCCCATGTGCATGATCAGATCTATATCAAACTGTGTCTGTGTGATCATTGACCACATCTCAAGACAATGACAATGTGGACAGCTGACATCACCTAAGCCCCGCCCCCTGACTACAGGAAGTCGATTTTTTCATGGTGAAATGCCCATATTTGTCCCCCCTAATTTAGTGAACATGACACTAAGGTCATGCACTGTCTTCATGATGTTGTAATGACAAATCAGATCTGCTAGCTTTTCAGGAAGGGAGGGGATTTGATACAATGGCGAATTCTGGCGTGACGCTGTGACCTTACGTTTGACTGTAACTTCCACAAACAGCCTCCGATTTGCCCGAGACTGAACATCACATCACCAGTGTGGTAAAGATAGAGTATCTCCTAGTGGTGAGACGTGTAATGGTGGGCTCAGAGGGGATGCTGAGTCAGGGTGAGGTGTGGACGAGGAGGCCGTTCACGGTTTCTGGTGTCGGGGTGGTTGACTTTCTGTTCTGCCAGACGTGCCCTGGTGCCCCCGGCTGCCGGACAGGATGGAGAAGCGCGGAGCTGGGTTTGGAGAGCGTCGGGGATGGAGCGGAGGGGGTGCGGAAGGAGGGCGAGCAGCTTCGCTGCGAGGGCCGAACGACGCTGCTTGCAGCTTTAATTAGGCCCGAGCAGCGAAGCGCTGCGAAGGCCTATTGTATCTGCTCCGTTTATTATTAGGCCCGAGCAGCGAAAGCGCTGCGAAGGCCTCTTGTTTTTGCTCTGATTATTAGGCCCGAGCAGCGAAAGCGCTGCGAAGGCCTCTTGTTTTTGCTCTGTTTATTATTCTTTCTTTTTTTTTATTATTCTCGTGCCCCTTTGAACGGCTTTTTGGGGACCTTAACATACCCCAAAACTCACAATATTTTGCACACTTGTCAGGCCTGGTGAAAAATTTGATATTTTAAAGGTCCCAAAAAAATCGCAAAGAAAATGGCTGAACAGCGCCCCCTACAAAGTGAAAAAAAACCCTCTCCATAAAGCTTAGTTTATCGTACAGTTATGAAATTTGGTACACTTGTAGTACTCAACAGTCCGCACAGAAAAGTCTCTTGCAACCATGGTCAATATCAAACAGGAAGTCGGCCATTTTGGGTTGAAATGGCGATTTTTTGCCGTTTTTGCCGTTTTTAGGGTCCGTTTCTGATTGGATTGCTCGATCATTTTTCGCACGATCGTCTCAAAAATTGTGTAAAATTGCTCAGAAGGGATGGGCGAACAAAATGAGATAAGGATTCTGAGTTTTCGTATATGTTGAAGGGGCGGAGCCAGGCCTCGAAGTTTGACTACTCGCCAAAAATATTTAAATTGCTATAACTTCATAACTGAATGGAATAGAGTTACCAAACTTTCTGTGGTCATTCGTCATCCACCCACAAAGTAAATTGAATGGTCGGATGATGACATCACACAAGCCCCGCCCCCTCAGGACCAAAAAGATCAAGTTTTACTGTGAAAGGTCCCAAATTGCCCCATTTCACTTAATCACCACAAATTTATAGCTGGTAATTCAAGACAAGTGGGGGTTGCTTGGCGTCACTTTATGGGAGTTTTCGGCAGAGGGCGGGGCTGTGGCGGCGCGGCGAATTCAGGCGTACCGCCTTGGCCTTACGTTTGCCTCCCATTTCGTCATTTCCAAAGATATCGTCACGAAACTTCTTGTGAGTGATCCTAGTCCGGCCCCCCAAAAGATCTGATGTGAACATCTGGTGGGCGTGGCCTATTTTCTGAAATAGCGCCCCCTAGGACCATTAAAACTGTCAGCCCCAAGCCATGCTTTGACTGAGGATTACGAAATTTGGTACACTAATGTGGTGTCTCAGGACCTACAAAAAAGTCTCTTGAAGCCAAGTGCAAAGTCGCACAGGAAGTCGGCCATTTTGGTCCAAGTGCGCGATTTAGTGGTTTTCACACACGTTGTTTGGAGAGTGATACTCCGTCGCCCTTTTCACCAATCACTTTCAAACTTCTGCTATATAGTCTTAAGACATAGAGGAAAAAATTCAACCGTCGGATTTTAAATAAGTATAAAGGTGTGGGCGTGGCTAAGCCTCAAACTTTGACCTTTCGCCACGCCACTCTTTTTTTCACAGCTCCTTATTGGACTCCTTTTACCCAATCACCAGGAATCTCTGGTAAATAGCAGCAGGCAAGTTGAGGTCACTTGGTCTCCAGTACTGGAAGGTTTTGAAAAAAGGCGGGGCTTTGGGAGCATGGCGAAATTCGCCATCACGCCATGGAAATACGTTTGCCTCTCATTTCTTCATTTATCGTGATATCACCTCGACCATTGTTGTGAGTGATCCTAGTCTGACCCCCAATAGAAAAGGTCAGCTTAAGTTTGTGGGCGTGGCCTATTTTCTGTATTAGCGCCCCCTAGGACCATTAAAACTGTCAGCCCCAAGACAAGGTTTGACTGAGGATTACGAAAATTGGTACACTCATGTAGGGTCTCTGGCCCTACAAAAAAGTCTCTTGGAGCCAAGCGCAATTTCTCACAGGAGGTCGGCCATTTTGGTCCAAGTACTCGATTTAGTGGTTTTCGCACACGTTGTTTGGACATTGATGGCCCGTTGCCCTTTACACCGATCACCTTCAAACTTATGCTATGTACTTTTAAGTCAAAGGGGAAAAAATTCAACCGTCGGATTTTAAATAAGTATAAAGGTGTGGGCGTGGCTAAGCCTCAAACTTTGACCTTTCGCCATGACATTACTTGACTTAATAACTCCCATGTGCATGATCAGATCTAATTCAAACTTTGTCTGTGTGATCACTGACCACATCTCAAGACAAAGACAATGTGGACAGCTGACATCACCTAAGCCCCGCCCCCTGACAACAGGAAGTCTATTGTTTTATGGTGAAATGCCCATATTTGTCCCCTCTAATTTAATGAAAATGACACTCAGGTCATACAGTGTCTTCATGATGTTTTAAAGACCATTCAGATCTGATAGCTTTCCAGAAAGGGAGGGGCTTTGATGTCATGGTGAATGCTGGCGTGACGCCATGACCTTACATTTGACTGTAACTTCCACAAACGGCCTCCGATTTGCCCGAAACTGAATATGGCAATGAACAATCATGCCCTTTAGCCAATGAGGCACAAACGGTTGGTGAATGTTATATAATGTCACCAAAGCTGACCTCAATGGGACTTTTCTGTAGTTGGTCACAGCGCCACCTAGATAACGTTATCCTTCGATAACTTTAAAAAACATGGTCAGAATAGCATTAAAGTTGGTCACTGTCATCACACCACCAGTGTGGTAAAGATAGAGGATTCCCTAGTGGTGAGACATAAAATATAATGGTGGGCTCAAAGGGGATGCTGAGTCAGGGTGAGTTGCGGACAAGGTGGCCGTTAGCAGTTTCTGGTGTTGGGGTGGTCGACGTTTGTGTTCTGCGGACGTGCCCTGGTGCCCCGGGCTGCCGGCCAGGCCGGAGCGGCGCGGAGCTGCGAGGGCCGAACGACGCTGCTTGCAGCTTTAATTCTTTTTTTGTTATTCCGTGCCCCCTTTGAACGGCTTTTTGGGGACCTTAACATACCCCAAAACTCACAATATTTTGCAAACTTGTCAGGCCTAGTGAAAATTTTGATATTTTAAAGGTCCCAAAAAAATCTCAAAGAAAATGGCTGAACAGCGCCCCCTACAAAGTGAAAAAAACCCCTCTCCATAAAGCTTAGTTTATTGTACAGTTATGAAATTTGGTACACTTGTAGTACTCACCAGTCCGCACAGAAAAGTCTCTTGCAAGCATGGTCAATATCAAACAGGAAGTCGGCCATTTTGGGTTGAAATGGCGATTTGTAGCCGTTTTTGCCGTTTTTAGGGTCCGTTTCTGATTGGATTGCTCGATCATTTTTCGCACGATCGTCTCAAAACTTGTGTAAAATTGCTCAGAAGGAATGGGCGAACAAAATGAGACAAGGATTCTGAGTTTTTGTATATGTTGAAGGGGCGGGGCCAGGCCTCGAAGTTTGACTACTCGCCAAAAAATTTTAAATTGCTATAACTTCATAACTGAAAGGAATAGAATTACCAAACTTTCTGTGGTCATTCGTCATCCAGCCACAAAGTAAATTGAATGGTCGGATGATGACATCACACAAGCCCCGCCCCCTCAGGACCAAAAAGGTCAAGTTTTACTGTGAAAGGTCCCAAATTGCCCCATTTCACTTAATCACCACAATCTTGTAGCTGTTAACTCAAGACAAGTGGAGGTTGCTTGGCGTCACTTTATGGGAGTTTTCGGCAGAAGGTGGGGCTGTGGCGGCGCGGCGAAGTCAGGCGTACCGCCATGGCCTTACGTTTGCCTTCCATTTCGTCATTTCTAAAGATATCGTCACGAAACTTGTTGTGAGTGATCCTAGTCCGGCCCCTCAAAAGATCTGATGTGAACATCCGGTGGGCGTGGCCTATTTTCTGAAATAGCGCCCCCTAGGACCATTAAAACTGTCAGCCCCAAGCCATGCTTTGACTGAGGAGTACGAAATTTGGTACACTAATGTGGTGTCTCAGGACCTACAAAAAAGTCTCTTGGAGCCAAGTGCAAAGTTGCACAGGAAGTCGGCCATTTTGGTCCAAGTACGCAATTTAGTGGTTTTCGCACACGTTGTTTGGAGAGTGATGCTCCGTCGCCATTTTCACCAATCTCCTTCAAACTTCTGCCATCTGCTCTTAAGACATAGAGGAAAAAATTCAACCGTCGGATTTTTCAAAAGTTGAAAGGTGTGGGCGTGGCTAAGCCTCAAACTTTGACCTGTCGCCGCGCCACTCTTTTTTTCACAGCTCCCTACTGGACTCCTTTTACCCAATCAGCAGGAGTCTCTGGCAAATAGCAGTAGACAACTTGAGGTCACTTGGTCTCCAGTACTGGAAGGTTTCAAAAAAAGGCAGGGCTTTGGGAGCATGGCGAAAATCGCCATCACGCCATGGAAATACGTTTGCCTCTCATTTCTTCATTTATCGTGATATCATTACGAAACTTCTGGTGAGTGATCCTAGTCTGACCCCAAAGAGACATAGACAGCTGAAATATGTGGGCGTGGCCTAATTTCTGAAATAGCGCCCCCTAGGACCATTTAAACTAATAGCCCCAAGCCATGCTTTGACTGAGGATTACGAAATTTGGTACACTAATGTGGTGTCCCAGGGCCTACAAAAAAGTCTCTTGGAGCCAAGCACAAAATTGCACAGGAAGTCGGCCATTTTGGTCCAAGTACGCGATTTAGTGGTTTTCGCACACGTTGTTTGGAGAGTGATGCTCCGTCGCCCTTTTCACCAATCGCCTTCAAACTTCTGCTATATACTCTTAAGGCATAGGGGAAAAAATTCAACCGTCGGATTTTTCAAAAGTTGAAAGGTGTGGGCGTGGCTAAGACTCTAAAAAACTTTGACCTGTCGCCATTACTTGACTTAATAACTCCCATGTGCATGATCAGATCTTTTTCGAACTTTGTCTGTGTGATCATTGACCATATCTGTAAACAATGACAATGTGGACAGCTGACATCATCTAAGCCCCGCCCCCTGACTAAAGGAAGTTATTATTTTATGCTGAAATGCCCATATTTGTCCCCTCCAATTTAGTCAACATGACACCTAGGTCATGCACTGTCTTCATGATGCTGTAATGGCCATTCAAATCTGATAGCTTTCCAGAAAGGGAGGGGCTTTGATGCCATGGCGAATTCTTGAGTATGCCGTAACCTTACAATTCAATTTAATGGTGAGCTCAGAGGGGATGCTTAGTCAGGGTGAGGTGCGGACTAGGAGGCCATTTGCTGTTTCCGGTGACGGGATGATTGACGTTTCTGTTCTGCCAGACATGCCCTGGTGCCCCGGGCTGCCGGCCAGGCCGGAGCGGCGCGGAGCTGCGAGGGCCGAACGACGCTGCTTGCAGCTTTAATTATTATTTATTATTTTTCTTTTTTTTTCTTCCGCGTCTTTGGGTGGCCTTTAGGGGGTCTTAGCATATCCAAAAAGTCACCAAACTCTGGCCCAATACAGAAAGTGCGTGAAATTTACGTATTTCGCTGGCAATGTGAAAGTTGGTAAAAAAATGTTTCGACAGCGCCCCCTGGAAAATTAAAAATACCCCTCCGCTTTGACCTTTTTTCATAGTAGAGTGATGAAATTTGGTACACTTGTAGAACTCAACAATACGCACAGAAAAGCCTCTTGCACCCATGGTCAATATCAAACAGGAAGTCGGCCATTTTGGACTAAAGTGGCCATTTTGACCCCGTTTTGGCCATTTCTAGGGTCTATATTTGGTTGAACAGTTTGGTCATTTTTTGCACTATCGTCTCAAAAATAGTGTACGATCAAACAGAAGCGATGGACGATTAAAATGAGAAAATAAAATTGACTTTTCGTGAATACTGAAGGGGCGGGGCCAGGCCTCAAAGTTCGAGCACTCGCCAAAAAAATTCAAATTGCTATAATTTCATAAATGAAAGGACTACAGTTAAAGTAACTTTCTATGGACAATTGTCATCGCCCCCCAAAGACAAATGAATGGTCGATTGATGATGTCACATAAGCCCCGCCCCCTCAGGACTTAAAAGGTCAAGTTTTACTGGGAAATTTTCCTTAATTCGCCCTTTCAAATAATCATCCCAGATTTGTAGCAGGTAACTGAAGACAAGTTGGGGTTGCTTGGCGTCACTTTATGGGAGTTTTCTGCAGAAGGCGGGGCTGTGGCGGTGCGGCGAAGTCAGGCGTACCGCTTAGGCCTTACGTTTGCCTCCCATTTCGTCATTTCTAGAGATATCGCCACGACACTTCTTGGGAGTGATCCTAGTCCAGCCCCCAAAAGAATCTGATGTGAACATCCGGTGGGCGTGGCCTATTTTCTCAAATAGCGCCCCCTAGGACCATTAAAACTGTCTGCCCCAAGCCCTGCTTTGACTGAGGATTACGAAATTTTACACACTTATGTGGTGTCTCAGGACCTACAAAAAAGTCTCTTGGAGCTAATTGCAAAGTCGCACAGGAAGTCGGCCATTTTGGTCCAAGTACTCGATTTAGTGGTTTTTGCACACGTTGTTTGGAGAGTGATGCTCCGTCGCTCTTTTCACCAATCGCCTTCAAAATTCTGCTATGTACTCTTAAGACAAAGGGGAAAAAATTCAACTGTCGGATTTTAAATAAGTATAAAGGTTTGGGCGTGGCTAAGCCTCAAACTTTGACCTGTCGCCACGCCACTCTTTTTTTTCACAGCTCCCTATTGGACTCCTTTTAACCAATCACCAGAAATCACTGGCAAATAGCAGCAGACAAGTTGAGGTCACTTGGTCTATAGTACTGGCAGGTTTTGAATAAAGGCGGGGCTTTGGGAGCATGGCGAAATTCGCCATCACTCCATGGAAATACGATTGTCTCTCATTTCTTCAATCATTGTGACATCGCCACACAATTTCTGATGAGTGATCTTACTCTGACCCCTAATAGAACTGCACAGCTGAAGTTTGTGGGCGTGGCCTATTTAATGAAATAGCGCCCCCTAGGACCATTAAAACTGTCAGCCCCAAGCCATGCTTTGACTGAGGATCACGAAATTTGGCACATTAATGTAGTGTCTCAGGACCTACAAAAAAGTCTCTTGGAGCCAAGCGCAATGTCGCACAGGAGGTCGGCCATTTTGGTCCAAGTACTCGATTTAGTGGTTTTCGCACACGTTATTAGGAGAATGATGTCTCGTCGCCCTTTCCACCGATAACCTTCAAACTCCTGCTATATAGTATTAAGACATAGAGGAAAAAATTCAACCGTCGGATTTTAAATAAGTATAAAGGTGTGGGCGTGGCTAAGCCTCAAAATTACTTGACTGAATAACTCCCATGTGCATGATCAGATCAGTTTCAAACTTTGTCTGTGTGATCACTGACAACATCTGAAGACAGTGACAATGTGGACAGCAGACATCACCTAAGCCCCGCCCCCTGACTACAGGAAGTCTACTGTTTTATGGTGAAATGCCCATATTTGTCCCCTCTAATTTAGTCACCATGACACTAAGGTCATGCACTATCTTCATGATGTTGTAATGACCATTCAGATCTGCTAGCTTTTCAGAAAGGGAGGGGCTTTGATGCCATGGCGAATTCTGGCGTGACGCTGTGACCTTACGTTTGACTGTAACTTCCACAAACAGCCTCCGATTTGCCCGAGACTGAACATCACATCACCAGTGTGGTAAAGATAGAGTATCTCCTAGTGGTGAGACGTGTAATGCTGGGCTCAGAGGGGATGCTGAGTCAGGGTGAGGTGTGGACGAGGAGGCCGTTCACGGTTTCTGGTGTCGGGGTGGTTGACTTTCTGCTCTGCCAGACGTGCCATGGTGCCCCCGGCTGCCGGCCAGGATGGAGAAGCGCGGAGCTGGGTTTGGAGAGCGTCGGGGACGGAGCGGAGGGGGAGCGGAAGGAAGGCAAGCAGCTTCGCTGCGAGGGCCGAACGACGCTGCTTGCAGCTTTAATTAGGCCCGAGCAGTGAAGCTGCGAAGGCCTATTGTATCTGCTCCGTTTATTATTATTATTATTAGGCCCGAGCAGTGAAGCTGCGAAGGCCTATTGTATCTGCTCCGTTTATTATTTATTAGGCCCGAGCAGCGAAAGCGCTGCGAAGGCCTCTTGTTTTTGCTCTGTTTATTATTTTTTATTATTCCGTGCCCCCTTTGAACAGCTTTTTGGGGACCTTAACATACCCCAAAACTCACAATATTTTGCACACTTGTCAGGCCTGGTGAAAAATTTGATATTTTAAAGGTCCCAAAAAAATCGCAAAGAAAATGGCTGAACAGCGCCCCCTAGAAAGTGAAAAAAAACCCTCTCCATAAAGCTTAGTTTATCGTACAGTTATGAAATTTGGTACACTTGTAGTACTCAACAGTCCGCACAGAAAAGTCTCTTGCAACCATGGTCAATATCAAACAGGAAGTCGGCCATTTTGGGTTGAAATGGTAATTTTTTGCCGTTTTTGCCGTTTTCAGGGTCCGTTTCTGATTGGATTGCTCGATCATTTTTCGCACGATCGTCTCAAAAATTGTGTAAAATTGCTCAGAAGGGATGGGCGAACAAAATGAGATAAGGATTCTGAGTTTTCGTATATGTTGAAGGGGCGGAGCCAGGCCTCAAAGTTTGACTACTCGCCAAAAAAATTTAAATTGCTATAACTTCATAATTGAATGGAATAGAGTTACCAAACTTTCTGTGGTCATTTGTCATCAACCCACAAAGTAAATTGAATGGTCGGTTGATGACATCACACAAGCCCCGCCCCCTCAGGACCAAAAAGGTCAAGTTTTACTGTGAAAGATCCCAAATTGCCCCATTTCACTTAATCACCACAAATTTGGAGCTGGTAATTCAAGGCAAGTGGGGGTTGCTTGGCGTCACTTTATGGGAGTTTTCGGCAGAGGGCGGGGCTGTGGCGGCGCGGCGAAGTAAGGCGTACCGCCGTGGCCTTACGTTTGCCTCCCATTTCTTTATTTCTAGAGATATCGCCACAAAACTTCTTGTGAGTGATCCTAGTCTGGCCCCCCCAAAAATCTGACGTGAACATCCGATGGGCGTGGCCAATTTTCTGAAATAGCGCCCCCTAGGACCATTAAAACTGTCAGCCCCAAGCCATGCTTTGACTGAGGATTACGAAATTTGGTACACTAATGTGGTGTCTCAGGACCTACAAAAAAGTCTCTTGGAGCCAAGTGCAAAGTCGCACAGGAAGTCGGCCATTTTGGTCCAAGTGCGCGATTTAGTGGTTTTCACACACGTTGTTTGGAGAGTGATACTCCGTCGCCCTTTTCACCAATCACTTTCAAACTTCTGCTATATAGTCTTAAGACATAGAGGAAAAAATTCAACCGTCGGATTTTAAATAAGTATAAAGGTGTGGGCGTGGCTAAGCCTCAAACTTTGACCTTTCGCCACGCCACTCTTTTTTTCACAGCTCCTTATTGGACTCCTTTTACCCAATCACCAGGAATCTCTGGTAAATAGCAGCAGGCAAGTTGAGGTCACTTGGTCTCCAGTACTGGAAGGTTTTGAAAAAAGGCGGGGCTTTGGGAGCATGGCGAAATTCGCCATCACGCCATGGATATACGTTTGCCTCTCATTTCTTCATTTATCGTGATATCACCTCGACCATTGTTGTGAGTGATCCTAGTCTGACCCCCAATAGAAAAGGTCAGCTTAAGTTTGTGGGCGTGGCCTATTTTCTGTATTAGCGCCCCCTAGGACCATTAAAACTGTCAGCCCCAAGCCATGCTTTGACTGAGGATTACGAAATTTGGTACAATAATGTGGTGTCTCAGGACCTACAAAAAAGTCTCTTGGAGCCAAGTGCAAAGTCGCACAGGAAGTCGGCCATTTTGGTCCAAGTGCGCGATTTAGTGGTTTTCACACACGTTGTTTGGAGAGTGATGCTCCGTCGCCCTTTTCACCAATCGCCTTCGAGCTTCTGCTATATACTCTTAAGACATAGAGGAAAAAATTCAACCGTCGGATTTTAAATAAGTATAAAGGTGTGGGTGTGGCTAAGCCTCAAACTTTGACCTTTTGCCACGCCACTCTTTTTTTCACAGCTCCCTATTGGACTCCTTTTACCCAATCACCTGGAATCTCTGGTAAATAGCAGCTGACAAGTTGAGGTCACTTGGTCTACAGTACTGGCAGGTTTTGAAAAAAGGCGAGGCTTTGGGAGCATGGCGAAATTCGCCATCACGTCATGGCAATACGTTTGCCTCTCATTTCTTCAATTATCGTGACATCGCCACAAAATGTCTGGTGAGTGATCCTAGTCTAACCCCCAATAGAAATGGGCATCTGAGATTTGTGGGCGTGGCCTATATTCTGAAATAGCGCCCTCTAGGACCATTAAAACTGTCAGCCCCAAGACAAGGTTTGACTGAGGATTACGAAAATTGGTACACTCATGTAGGGTCTCTGGCCCTACAAAAAAGTCTCTTGGAGCCAAGCGCAATTTCGCACAGGAGGTCGGCCATTTTGGTCCAAGTACTCGATTTAGTGGTTTTCGCACACGTTGTTTGGACATTGATGGCCCGTTGCCCTTTACACCGATCACCTTCAAACTTATGCTATGTACTTTTAAGTCAAAGGGGAAAAAATTCAACCGTCGGATTTTAAATAAGTATAAAGGTGTGGGCGTGGCTAAGCCTCAAACTTTGACCTTTCGCCATGACATTACTTGACTTAATAACTCCCATGTGCATGATCAGATCTAATTCAAACTTTGTCTGTGTGATCACTGACCACATCTCAAGATAACGACAATGTGGACAGCTGACATCACCTAAGCCCCGCCCCCTGACAACAGGAAGTCTATTGTTTTATGGTGAAATGCCTATATTTGTCCCCTCTAATTTAATGAAAATGACACTCAGGTCATACAGTGTCTTCATGATGTTTTAAAGACCATTCAGATCTGATAGCTTTCCAGAAAGGGAGGGGCTTTGATGCCATGGTGAATGCTGGCGTGACGCCATGACCTTACATTTGACTGTAACTTCCACAAACGGCCTCCGATTTGCCCGAAACTGAATATGGCAATGAACAATCATGCCCTTTAGCCAATGAGGCACAAACGGTTGGTGAATGTTATATAATGTCACCAAAGCTGACCTCAATGGGACTTTTCTGTAGTTGGTCACAGCGCCACCTAGATAACGTTATCCTTCGATAACTTTAAAAAACATGGTCAGAATAGCATTAAAGTTGGTCACTGTCATCACACCACCAGTGTGGTAAAGATAGAGGATTCCCTAGTGGTGAGACATAAAATATAATGGTGGGCTCAAAGGGGATGCTGAGTCAGGGTGAGTTGCGGACAAGGTGGCCGTTAGCAGTTTCTGGTGTTGGGGTGGTCGACGTTTGTGTTCTGCGGACGTGCCCTGGTGCCCCGGGCTGCCGGCCAGGCCGGAGCGGCGCGGAGCTGCGAGGGCCGAACGACGCTGCTTGCAGCTTTAATTAGGCCCGAGCAGCGAAAGCGCTGCGAAGGCCTCTTGTTTTTGCTCTGATTATTTTTTGTTATTCCGTGCCCCCTTTGAACAGCTTTTTGGGGACCTTAACATACCCCAAAACTCACAATATTTTGCAAACTTGTCAGGCCTGGTGAAAAATTTGATATTTTAAAGGTCACAAAAAAATCGCAAAGAAAATGGCTGAACAGCGCCCCCTACAAAGTGAAAAAAAAACCCTCTCCATAAAGCTTAGTTTATCGTACAGTTATGAAATTTGGTACATTTATAGTACTAAACAGTCCGCACAGAAAAGTCTCTTGCATGCATGGTCAATATCAAACAGGAAGTCGGCCATTTTGGGTTGAAATGGCGATTTTTTGCCGTTTTGGCCCATTTTAGGGTCCGTTTCTGATTGGATTGCTCGATCATTTTTTGCACGATCGTCTCAAAAATTGTGTAAAATTGCTCAGAAGGGATGGGCGAACAAAATGAGACAAAGATTCTGACTTTTCGTACATGTTGAAGGGGCGGGGCCAGGCCTCGAAGTTTGACTACTCGCCAAAAAATTTTAAATTGCTATAACTTCATAACTGAAAGGAATAGAATTACCAAACTTTCTGTGGTCATTCGTCATCCAGCCACAAAGTAAATTGAATGGTCGGATGATGACATCACACAAGCCCCGCCCCCTCAGGACCAAAAAGGTCAAGTTTTACTGTGAAAGGTCCCAAATTGCCCCATTTCACTTAATCACCACAAACTTGTAGCTGTTAACTCAAGACAAGTGGAGGTTGCTTGGCGTCACTTTATGGGAGTTTTCGGCAGAAGGTGGGGCTGTGGCGGCGCGGCGAAGTCAGGCGTACCGCCATGGCCTTACGTTTGCCTTCCATTTCGTCATTTCTAAAGATATCGTCACGAAACTTGTTGTGAGTGATCCTAGTCCGGCCCCTCAAAAGATCTGATGTGAACATCCGGTGGGCGTGGCCTATTTTCTGAAATAGCGCCCCCTAGGACCATTAAAACTGTCAGCCCCAAGCCATGCTTTGACTGAGGAGTACGAAATTTGGTACACTAATGTGGTGTCTCAGGACCTACAAAAAAGTCTCTTGGAGCCAAGTGCAAAGTTGCACAGGAAGTCGGCCATTTTGGTCCAAGTACGCAATTTAGTGGTTTTCGCACACGTTGTTTGGAGAGTGATGCTCCGTCGCCATTTTCACCAATCTCCTTCAAACTTCTGCCATCTGCTCTTAAGACATAGAGGAAAAAATTCAACCGTCGGATTTTTCAAAAGTTGAAAGGTGTGGGCGTGGCTAAGCCTCAAACTTTGACCTGTCGCCGTGCCACTCTTTTTTTCACAGCTCCCTACTGGACTCCTTTTACCCAATCAGCAGGAGTCTCTGGCAAATAGCAGTAGACAACTTGAGGTCACTTGGTCTCCAGTACTGGAAGGTTTCAAAAAAAGGCAGGGCTTTGGGAGCATGGCGAAAATCGCCATCACGCCATGGAAATACGTTTGCCTCTCATTTCTTCATTTATCGTGATATCATTACGAAACTTCTGGTGAGTGATCCTAGTCTGACCCCAAAGAGACATAGACAGCTGAAATATGTGGGCGTGGCCTAATTTCTGAAATAGCGCCCCCTAGGACCATTTAAACTAATAGCCCCAAGCCATGCTTTGACTGAGGATTACGAAATTTGGTACACCAATGTGGTGTCTCAGGACCTACAAAAAAGTCTCTTGGAGCCAAGTGCAAAGTTGCACAGGAAGTCGGCCATTTTGGTCCAAGTACTCGATTTAGTGGTTTTCGCACACGTTGTTTGGAGAGTGATGCTCCATCGCCCTTTTCACCAATCCCCTTGTAACTTCTGCTAGATACTCTTAAGATATAGTGGAAAAAATTCAACCGTCGGATTTTAAATAAGTATAAAGGTGTGGGCGTGGCTAAGCCTCAAACTTTGACCTTTCGCCATTACATTACTTGACTTAATAACTCCCATGTGCACGATCAGAACTATATCAAACTTTGTCTGTGTGATCACTGACCACATCTCAAGGCAACGTCATTGTCGACAGCTGACATCACCTAAGCCCCTCCCCCTGATAATAGGAAGTCTATTGTTTTATGGGGAAATGCCCATATTTGTCCCCTCTAATTTAGTCAACATGATACTAAGGACATGCCCTGTCTTCATGATGTTGTGATGACCATTCAGATCTGATAGCTTTCCAGATAGGGAGGGGCTTTCATGCCATGGCGAATTCTGGCATGATGCCATGACCTTACAATTCAATTTAATGGTGAGCTCAAAGGGGATGCTGAGTCAGGGTGAGGTGCGGACTAGGAGGCCATTTGCGGTTTCTGGTGTCAGGGTGGTCGACGTTTCTGTTCCGCGGACGTGCCCTGGTGCCCCGGGCTGCCGGCCAGGCCGGAGCGGCGCGGAGCTGCGAGGGCCGAACGACGCTGCTTGCAGCTTTAATTAGGCCCGAGCAGCGAAAGCGCTGCGAAGGCCTCTTGTTTTTGCTCTGATTATTATTCTTTCTTTTTTGTTATTCTTAGCCCTCTTTGAACGGCTTTTTGGGGACCTTAACATACCCCAAAACTCACAATATTTTGCAAACTTGTCAGGCCTGGTGAAAAATTTGATATTTTAAAGGTCCCAAAAAAATCACAAAGAAAATGGCTGAACAGCGCCCCCTAGAAAGTGAAAAAAACCCCTCTCCATAAAGCTTAGTTTATCGTACAGTTATGAAATTTGGTACACTTGTAGTACTCAACAGTCCGCACAGAAAAGTCTCTTGCAACCATGGTCAATATCAAACAGGAAGTCGGCCATTTTGTGTTGAAATGGCGATTTTTTGCCGTTTTTGCCGTTTTTAGGGTCCGTTCCTGATTGGATTGCTCGATCATTTTTCGCATGATTGTCTCACAAATTGTGTAAAATTCCTCAGAAGGGATGGGCGAACAAAATGAGACAACAAAATTGACTTTTCGTAAATACTGAAGGGGCGGGGCCAGGCCTCGAAGTTTGACTACTCGCCAAAAAATTTTAAATTGCTATAACTTCATAAATGAATGGAATAGAGTTACCAAACTTTCTGTGGTCATTCGTCATCCACCCCCAAAGTAAACTGAATGGTCGGATTATGACATCACACAAGTCCCGCCCCCTCAGGACCAAAAAGGTCAAGTTTTACTGTGAAAGGTCCCAAATTGCCCCATTTCACTTAATCACCACAAATTTGTAGCTGGTAACTAAAGACAAGTAAGGGTTGCTTGGCGTCACTTCATGGGAGTTTTCGGCAGAGGGCGGGGCTGTGGCAGCGCGGCGAAGTAAGGCGTACCGCCGTGGCCTTACGTTTGCCTCCCATTTAGTCATTTCTTAAGATATCGTCGCGAAACTTCTTGTGAGTGATCCTAGTCTGGCCCCTCAAAAAATCTGATGTGAACAACCGGTGGGCGTGGCCTATTTTCTGAAATAGCGCCCCCTAGGACCATTAAAACTGTCAGCCCCAAGCCATGCTTTGACTGAGGATTACGAAATTTGGTACAATAATGTGGTGTCTCAGGACCTACAAAAAAGTCTCTTGGAGCCAAGTGTAAAGTTGCA
This sequence comes from Nothobranchius furzeri, assembly GCF_043380555.1. NCBI lineage: Eukaryota > Metazoa > Chordata > Actinopteri > Cyprinodontiformes > Nothobranchiidae > Nothobranchius > Nothobranchius furzeri. The sequence continues at coordinate 37,720,025 of NC_091748.1, read as the reverse complement.
CAGGAAGTCGGCCATTTTGGATCAAGGACGCGATTTAGTGGTTTTCGCACACGTTGTTTGTAGAGTGATGCTCCGTCGCCCTTTTCACCAATCTCCTTCAAACTTCTGCTATATACTCTTAAGACATAGGGGAAAAAATTCAACCGTCGGATTTTTCAAAAGTTGAAAGGTGTGGGCGTGGCTAAGCCTCAAACTTTGACCTGTCGTCACGCCACTCTTTTTTTCACAGCTCCCTACTGGACTCCTTTTACCCAATCACCAGGATTCTGTGGCAAACAGCAGTAGACAAGTTGAGGTTACTTGGTCTCTAGTACTGGCATGTTTCGAGAAAAGGCGGGGCTTTGGGAGCATGGCGAAAATCGCCATCACGCCGTGGAAATACGTTTGCCTCTCATTTCTTCAGTTATCGTGATATCGCTACGAAACTTCGGGTGAGTGATTCTAGTCTGACCCCCAAGAGAAATAGATAGATGAAGTTTGTGGGCGTGGCCTATTTTCTTAAATAGCGCCCCCTAGAGCCATTAAAACTGTCAGCCCCAAGCCATGCTTTGACTGAGGATGACAAAATTTGGAACACTAATGTGGTGTCTCAGGACCTACAAAAAAGTCTCTTGGAGCCAAGCACAAAGTCGCACAGGAAGTCGGCCATTTTGGTCCAAGTACTCGAATTAGTGGTTTTCGCACACCTTGTTTGGACAGTGATGCTCCATCGCCCTTTTCACCAATCGTCTTCAAACTTCTGCTATATACTCTTAAGACATAAAGTAAAAAATTCAACCGTCGGATTTTAAATAAGTATAAAGGTGTGGGCGTGGCTAAGCCTCAAACTTTGACCTGTCGCTACGCCACTCTTTTTTTCACAGCTCCCTATTGGACTCCTTTTACCCAATCACCAGCAATCTCTGGCAAATTGCAGCTGACAAGTTGAGGTCACTTGGTCTACAGTACTGGCAGGTTTTGAAAAAAGGCGGGGCTTTGGGAGCATGGCGAAATTCGCCATCACGCCATGGCAATACGTTTGCCTCTCATTTCTTCAATTATCGTGACATCGCCACAAAATGTCTGGTGAGTGATCCTAGTCTGACCCCCAATAGAATTGGGCAGCTGAGATTTGTGGGCGTGGCCTATATTCTGAAATGGCGCCCCCTAGGACCATTAAAACTGTCAGCCCCAAGACAAGGTTTGACTGAGGATTACGAAAATTGGTACACTCATGTAGGGTCTGTGGACCTACAAAAAAGTCTCTTGGAGCCAAGCGCAATTTCGCACAGGAGGTCGGCCATTTTGGTCCAAGTACTCGATTTAGTGGTTTTCGCACACGTTGTTTGGACATTGATGGCCCGTCACCCTTTACACCGATCACCTTCAAACTTATGCTATGTACTTTTAAGTCAAAGGGGAAAAAATTCAACCATCAGATTTTAAATAAGTATAAAGGTGTGGGCGTGGCTAAGCCTCAAACTTTGACCTTTCGCCATGACATTACTTGACTTAATAACTCCCATGTGCATGATCAGATCTAATTCAAACTTTGTCTGTGTGATCACTGACCACATCTCAAGACAACGACAATGTGGACAGCTTACATCACCTAAGCCCCGCCCCCTGACAACAGGAAGTCTATTGTTTTATGGTGAAATGCCCATATTTGTCCCCTCTAATTTAGTGAAAATGACACTCAGGTCATACAGTGTCTTCATGATGTTTTAATGACCATTCAGTTCTGATAGCTTTCCAGAAAGGGGGGGGCTTTGATGCCATGGTGAATGCTGGCGTGACGCCATGACCTTACATTTGACTGTAACTTCCACAAACGGCCTCCGATTTGCCCGAAACTGAATATGGCAATGAACAATCATGCCCTTTAGCCAATGAGGCACAAACGGTTGGTGAATGTTATATAATGTCACCAGAGCTGACCTCAATGGGACTTTTCTGTAGTTGGTCACAGAGCCACCTAGATAACGTTATCCTTCGATAACTTTAAAAAACATGGTCAGAATAGCATTAAAGTTGGTCACTGTCATCACACCACCAGTGTGGTAAAGATAGAGGATTCCCTAGTGGTGAGACATAAAATATAATGGTGGGCTCAAAGGGGATGCTGAGTCAGGGTGAGGTGCGGAAAAGGTGGCCGTTAGCAGTTTCTGGTGTTGGGGTGGTCGACGTTTGTGTTCTGCAGACGTGCCCTGGTGCCCCGGGCTGCCGGCCAGGCCGGAGCGGCGCGGAGCTGCGAGGGCCGAACGACGCTGCTTGCAGCTTTAATTAGGCCCGAGCAGCGAAAGCGCTGCGAAGGCCTCTTGTTTTTGCTCTGTTTATTAGGCCCGAGCAGCGAAGCGCTGCGAAGGCCTATTGTATCTGCTCCGTTTCTTTTTCTTTTTTTTTCTTTTTTTTTCTTCCGCGTCTTTGGATGGCCTTTAGGGGGTCTTAGCATATCCAAAAAGTCACCAAATTCTGGCCCAATATAGAAAGTGCGTGAAATTTACATATTTCACTGGCAACGTGAAAGTTGGTAAAAAAATGTTTCGACAGCGCCCCCTGGAAAATTTAAAATACCCCTCCGCTTTGACCTTTTTTCATAGTAGAGTGATGAAATTTGGTACACTTGTAGAACTCAACAATACGCACAGAAAAGCCTCTCGCACCCATGGTCAAAATCAAACAGGAAGTCAGCCATTTTGGACTAAAGTGGCCATTTTGACCCCGTTTTGGCCATTTCTAGGGTCTATATTTGGTTGAACAGTTTGGTCATTTTTCGCACGGTGGTCTCAAAAATAGTGTGCGATCGAACAGAAGCGATGGACGATTAAAATGAGACAATAAAATTGACTTTTCGTAAATACTGAAGGGGCGGGACCAGGCCTCAAAGTTCGAGCACTCGCCAAAAAAATTCAAATTGCTATAATTTCATAAATGAAAGAATTACAGTTAAAGAAATGTTCTTTGGACAATCGTCATCGCCCTACGAAGACAAATGAATGGTCGATTGATGATGTCACATAAGCCCCGCCCCCTCAGGACTTAAAAGGTCAAGTTTTACTGGGAAATTTTCCAAAATTCGCCCTTTCAAATAATCAACCCAAATTTGTAGCAGGTAACTGAAGACAAGTTGGGGTTGCTTGGCGTCACTTTATGGGGGTTTTCTCCAGAAGGCGGGGCTGTGGCGGCGCGGCGAAGTCAGGTGTACCGACGTGGCCTTACGTTTGCCTCCCATTTTGTCATTTCTAGAGATATCGCCACAAAACTTCTTGGGAGTGATCCAAGTCCAGCCCCCCAAAAAATGTGATGTGAACATCCGGTGGGCGTGGCCTATTTTCTGAAATAGCGCCCCCTAGGACCATTAAAACTGCCAGCCCCAAGCCATGCTTTGACTGAGGAGTACAAAATTTGGTACACTAATGTGGTGTCTCAGGACCTACAAAAAAGTCTCTTGTGGCCAAGTGCAAAGTCGCACAGGAAGTCGGCCATTTTGGTCCAAGTACTCGATTTAGTGGTTTTCGCACACGTTGTTTGGAGAGTGATGCTCCGTCGCCCTTTTCACCAATTGTCTTCAAGCTTCTGCTATATACTCTTAAGACATAGATGAAAAAATTCAACCGTCGGGTTTTAAATAAGTATAAAGGATTGGGCGTGGCTAAGCCTCAAACTTTGACCTGTCGCCACACCACTCTTTTTTTCACAGCTCCCTATTGGACTCCTTTTACCCAATCACCAGCAATCTCTGGCAAATAGCAGCTGACAAGTTGAGGTCACTTGGTCTCCAGTACTGGCAGGTTTCGAAAAAAGGCAGGGCTTTGGGAGCATGGCGAAATTCGCCATCACGCCATGGCTATACGTTTGCCTCTCATTTCTTCAATTATCGTGACATCGCCACAAAATGTCTGGTGAGTGATCCGAGTCTGACCCCCAATAGAACTGGACAGCTGAAGTTTGTGGGCGTGGCCTATTTTCTGAAATAGTGCCCCCTAGGACCATTAAAACTGTCAGCCCCAAGCCATGCTTTGACTGAGGATCACGAAATTTGGTACACTAATGTAGTGTCTCAGGACCTACAAAGAAGTCTCTTGGAGCCAAGCGCAAAGTCGCACAGGAGGTCGGCCATTTTGGTCCAAGTACTTGATTTAGTGGTTTTCGCACATGTTGTTTGGACCTTGATGCCCCGTCGCCCTTTTCACCGATCACCTTCAAACATCTGCTATGTACTCTTAAGACAAAGGGGAAAAAATTCAACCGTCGGATTTTAAATAAGTATAAAGGTGTGGGCGTGGCTAAGCCTCAAATTTTGACCTTTCGCCATTACATTACTTGACTTAACTCCCATGTGCATGATCAGATCGTATATCAAACGTTGTCTGTGTGATCACTGACCACATCTGAAGACAATGATAATGTGGACAGCTGACATCACCTAAGCCCCGCCCCCTGACTATTGGAAGTCCATTGATTTTTGGTGAAATGCCCATATTTGTCCCCTTTAATTTAGTCAACATGACACTAAGGTCATGCACTGTCTTCATGATGTTGTAATGACCATTCAGATCTGATAGCTTTCCAGATAGGGAGGGACTTTGATGCCATGGCGAATTCTGGCGTGACGCCATGACCTTACGTTTGACTGTAACTTCCACAAACAGCCTCCAATCTGCCCGAGACTGAACATTGCAATGAACAATCATGCCCTTTAGCCAACGAGGCACAAACGGTTGGAGAATGTTGTGTAATATCACCACAGCGCCCCCTACATACCTTTAAAACTGTAACAACTCCTACAGAAGAGGTCGTAATTGCATCAAACTTGCCATATGTTATCACACAAAGGAACCCAACACAATCATGTGGTAATTGGTAGATATAGCTTTAGCTCCGCCCCTTGACAGATATTAGGCCCTGAATAACACATGCATGATGCAATTCACACCAAACTGCACACAAATGACTCTTATCAACCTAGAAACTTCTTCATGGAATATTTCCTAAATTTGGAACAGCACCCCCTAGATACAATAAAACCTTTGTTACTTCTGCAAAAAAGCTCCAAACTATATTAAACTTGATGGGAGTCATCACACAACTGCAATCAACACATGTATGTGCTCACTTTTTCAAATCACTTTAACTCTGCCCACTTGCAGCCTTTTGTCTCTAGATGACACATGCAACAATTGATTGGTACCAAATTAACAGGAAACCATCTTTGATGACCAAATATACCTCTATGGGATTTAGTTGTAAATGGTCACAGCACCCCTAGATAGGTTCAAACTTTATTAACTTCTAAAGACAAAGTCAGAATGGCAATATACTTGGCTTGTGACATCACATGACTGCACCAAACACATTGATGTGGTTGTTGGTTTTAATCCCTGTAGCTCTGCCCCTTTCAGCTCACTGGTTCTAGAAAGAACACACAGTGTCTGATTGATGTCAAAATAACAGAAAACCATCTTTGTCAACCAAAGCTGACCTCAATGGGTCACAACGCACTCTAGATAAATTTGACCTACGATAACTTAAAAAAACGTGGTCAGAAAAGCATTAAAGTTTGTCTCTGTTATCACACCACCAGTGTGGTAAATATAGAGTATGCCCTAGTGGTGAGACGTGTAATATAATGGTGGGCTCAAAGGGGATGCTGAGTCAGGGTGAGGTGCGGATGAGGTGACCGTTAGCAGTTTCTGGTGTCGGGGTGGTTGACGTTTCTGTTTCGCAGACGTAGCCTGGTGCCCCGGGCTGCCGGCCAGGCCGGAGCGGCGCGGAGCTGCGAGGGCCGAACGACGCTGCTTGCAGCTTTAATTAGGCCCGAGCAGCGAAAGCGCTGCGAAGGCCTCTTGTTTTTGCTCCGTTTATTTTTTTTTTTTTTATTTATTATTCCGGTGCCGCTTTGAATGGCTTTTTGGGGATCTTAACATACCCCAAAACTCACAATATTTTGCACACTTGTCAGGCCTGGTGAAACATTTGATATTTTAAAGGTCCCAAAAAAATCGCAAAGAAAATGGCTGAACAGCGCCCCCTAGAAAATGAAAAAAAAACCCTCTCCATAAAGCTTAGTTTATCGTACCGTTATGAAATTTGGTACACTTATAGTACTCAATAGTCCGCACAGAAAAGTCTCTTGCAAGCATGGTCAATATCAAACAGGAAGTCGGCCATTTTGGGTTGAAATGGCGATTTTTTGCAGTTTTGGCCGTTTTTAGGGTCCGTTTCTGATTGGATTGCTTGATCATTTTTTGCACGATCATCTCAAAAATTGTGTAAAATTGCTCAGAAGAGATGGGCGAACAAAATGAGACAATAAAATTGACTTTTCGTAAATACTGAAGGGGCGGGGCCAGGCCTCGAAGTTTGACTACTCGCCAAAATTTTTTAAATTGCTATAACTTCATAACTGAATGGAATAGAGTTACCAAACTTTCTGTGGTCATTCGTCATCACCTCACAAAGTAAACTGAATGGTCGCATGATGACATCACACAAGCCCCGCCCCCTCAGGACCAAAAAGGTTAAGTTTTACTGTGAAAGGTCCCAAATTGCCCCATTTCACTAAATCACCACAAATTTGTAGCTGGTAACTCAAGACAGGTGGGGGTTGCTTGGCGTCACATTATGTGAGTTTTCGGCAGAGGGCGGGGCTGTGGCGGCGCGGCGAAGTCAGGCGTACCGCCGTGGCCTTACGTTTGCCTCCCATTTCGTCATTTCTAAAGATATCATCACGAAACTTCTTGTGAGTGATCCTAGTCTGGCCCCCCAAAAGATCTGATGTGAACATCCGGTGGGCGTGGCCTATTTTCTGAAATAGCGCCCCCTAGGACCATTAAAACTGTCAGCCCCAAGCCATGCTTTGACTGAGGATTACGAAATTTGGTACACTAATGTGGTGTCTCAGGACCTACACAAAAGTCTCTTGGACCCAAGTGCAAAGTCGCACAGGAAGTCGGCCATTTTGGTCCAAGTACGCGATTTACTGGTTTTCGCACACCTTGTTTGGAGAGTGATGCTCCGTCGCCCTTTTCACCAATCTCCTTGAAACGTCTGCTATATACTCTTAAGACAAAGAGGAAAAAATTCAACCGTCGGATTTTTCAAAAGTTTAACGGTGTGGGCGTGGCTAAGCCTCAAACTTTGACCTGTCGCCACGCCACTCATTTTTTCACAGCTCCCTACTGGACTCCTTTTACCCAATCAGCAGGAATCTCTGGCAAACAGCAGTAGACAACTTGAGGTCACTTGGTATCCAGTACTGTCAGGTTTCAAAAAAAGGCGGGGCTTCAGGAGCATGGCGAAAATCGCCATCACGCCATGGAAGTATGTTTGCCTCTCATTTCTTCAGTTATCGTGATATCGCTACGAAACTTCTGGTGCGTGATCCTAGTCTGACCCCCAAGCGACATAGACATCTGAAATTTGTGGGCGTGGCCTATTTTCTTAAATAGCGCCCCCTAGGACCATTTAAACTAATAGCCCCAAGCTACGCTTTGACTGAGGATTACGAAATTTGGTACACTAATGTGGTGTCTCAGGACCTACAAAAAAGTCTCTTGGAGCCAAGCGCAAAGTCGCACAGGAAGTCGGCCATTTTGGTCCAAGTACGCAATTTAGTGGTTTTCGCACACGTTGTTTGGAGAGTGATGCTCCGTTGCTCTTTTCACCAATCACTTTCACACTTCTGCTATATACTCTTAAGACGAAGGGGAAAAAATTCAACCGTCGGATTTTTCAAAAGTTGAAAGGTGTGGGCGTGGCTAAGCCTCAAACTTTGACCTTTCGCCACGCCACTCTTTTTTTCACATCTCCCTATTGGACTCCTTTTACCCAATCAATAGGAATCTCTGGCAAATAGCAGTAGACAAGTTGAGGTCACTTGGTATCCAGTACAGTTAGGTTTCGAAAAAAGGCGGGGCTTTGGGAGCATGGCGAAAATCGCCATCACGCCAAGGAAATACATTTGCCTCTCATTTCTTCAGTTTTCGTGATATCGCTACGAAACTTCTGGTGAGTGATCCTAGTCTGAGCCCCAAGAGAAATAGACAGCTGAAGTTTGTGGGCGTGGCCTATTTTCTTAAATAGCGCCCCCTAGAGCCATTAAAACTGTCAGCCCCAAGCCATGCTTTGACTGAGGATTACGAAATTTGGTACACTAATGTGGTGTCTCAGGACCTACAAAAAAGTCTCTTGGAGCCAAGAACAAAGTCGCACAGGAAGTCGGCCATTTTGGTCCAAGTACTCGAATTAGTGGTTTTCGCACACGTTGTTTGGAGAGTGATGCTCCGTCGCCCTTTTCACCAATCGCCTTCAAACTTCTGCCATGTACTCTTAAGACGTAGGGGAAAAAATTCAACCGTCGGATTTTTCAAAAGTTGAAAGGTGTGGGCGTGGCTAAGCCTCAAACTTTGACCTTTCGCCACGCCACTCTTTTTTTCCACAGCTTCCTATTGGACTCCTTTTACCCAATCACCCATAATCTCTGGCAAATAGCAGTAGACAACTTGAGGTCACTTGGTATCCAGTACTGGCAGGTTTCGAGTAAAGGCGGGGCTTTGGCAGCATGGTGAAAATCGCCATCACGCCATGGAAATACGTTTGCCTCTCATTTCTTCAGTTATTGTGATAGCGCTACGAAACTTCTTGTAAGTGATCCTAGCCTGAGCCCCAAGAGATATCCATAGCTGAAGTTTGTGGGCGTGGCCTATTGTCTTAAATAGCGCCTCTAGGACCATTTAAACTATCAGCCCCAAGCCATGCTTTGACTGAGGATTACGAAATTTGGTACACTAATGTGGTGTCTCAGGACCTACAAAAAAGTCTCTTGGAGCCAAGCACAACATTGCACAGGAAGTCGGCCATTTTGGTCCAAGTACGCGATTTAGTGGTTTTCGCACACGTTGTTTGGAGAGTGATGCTCCGTCGCCCTTTTCACCAATCGCCTTCAAACTTCTGCTATATACTCTTAAGACATAGGGGAAAAAATTCAACCGTCGGATTTTTCAAAAGTTGAAAGATGTGGGCGTGGCTAAGCCTCAAACTTTGACCTTTCGCCATTACTTTACTTGACTTAATAACTCCCATGTGCATGATCAGATCTTTTTCGAACTTTGTCTGTGTGATCATTGACCATATCTGTAAACAATGACAATGTGGACAGCTGACATCACCTAAGCCCCGCCCCCTGACTACAGGAAGCCTATTGTTTTATGGTGAACTGCCCATATTTGTCCCCTCTAATTTAGTCAACATGAAACAAAGGTCATGCACTGTCTTCATGATGCTGTATTGACCATTCAGATCTGATAGCTTTCCAGAAAGGGAGGGGCTTTGATGCCATGGCGAATTCTGGCGTAACGCCGTAATCTTAATATTCAATTTAATGGTGAGCTCAGAGGGGATGCTGAGTCAGGGTGAGGTGCGGACTAGGAGGCCATTCGCGGTTTCTGGTGTCGGGGTGGTTGACGTTTCTGTTCTGTCAGACGTGCACTGGTGCCCCGGGCTGCCGTCCAGACCGGAGCGGCGCGGAGCTGCGAGGGCCGAACGACGCTGCTTGCAGCTTTAATTAGGCCCGAGCAGCGAAAGCGCTGCGAAGGCCTCTTGTTTTTGCTCTGTTTATTATTATTTTTTTTATTTATTATTCCGGTGCCGCTTTGAATGGCTTTTTGGGGACCTTAACATACCCCAAAACTCACAATATTTTGCATACTTGTCAGGCCTGGTGAAAAATTTGATATTTTAAAGGTCCCAAAAAAATCGCAAAGAAATTGGCTGAACAGCGCCCCCTAGAAAATGAAAAAAAAACCCTCTCCATAAAGCTTAGTTTATCGTACCGTTATGAAATTTGGTACACTTATAGTACTCAATAGTCCGCACAGAAAAGTCTCTTGCAAGCATGGTCAATATCAAACAGGAAGTCGGCCATTTTGGGTTGAAATGGCGATTTTTTGCCGTTTTGGCCGTTTTTAGGGTCCGTTTCTGATTGGATTGCTCGATCATTTTTTGCACGATCATCTCAAAAATTCTGTAAAATTGCTCAGAAGAGATGGGCGAACAAAATGAGACAATAAAATTGACTTTTCGTAAATACTGAAGGGGCGGGGCCAGGCCTCGAAGTTTGACTACTCGCCAAAAATTTTTAAATTGCTATAACTTCATAACTGAATGGAATAGAGTTACCAAACTTTCTGTGGTCATTCGTCATCACCTCACAAAGTAAATTGAATGGTCGCATGATGACATCACACAAGCCCCGCCCCCTCAGGACCAAAAAGGTTAAGTTTTACTGTGAAAGGTCCCAAATTGCCCCATTTCACTAAATCACCACAAATTTGTAGCTGGTAACTCAAGACAAGTGGGGGTTGCTTGGTGTCACATTATGTGAGTTTTCGGCAGAGGGCGGGGCTGTGGCGGCGCGGCGAAGTCAGGCGTACCGCCGTGGCCTTACGTTTGCCTCCCATTTCGTCATTTCTAAAGATATCATCACGAAACTTCTTGTGAGTGATCCTAGTCTGGCCCCCCAAAAGATCTGATGTGAACATCCGGTGGGCGTGGCCTATTTTCTGAAATAGCGCCCCCTAGGACCATTAAAACTGTCAGCCCCAAGCCATGCTTTGACTGAAGATTACGAAATTTGGTACACTAATGTGGTGTCTCAGGACCTACAAAAAAGTCTCTTGGACCCAAGTGCAAAGTCGCACAGGAAGTCGGCCATTTTGGTCCAAGTACGCGATTTACTGGTTTTCGCACACCTTGTTTGGAGAGTGATGCTCCGTCGCCCTTTTCACCAATCTCCTTGAAACGTCTGCTATATACTCTTAAGACAAAGAGGAAAAAATTCAACCGTCGGATTTTTCAAAAGTTTAACGGTGTGGGCGTGGCTAAGCCTCAAACTTTGACCTGTCGCCACGCCACTCATTTTTTCACAGCTCCCTACTGGACTCCTTTTACCCAATCAGCAGGAATCTCTGGCAAACAGCAGTAGACAACTTGAGGTCACTTGGTATCCAGTACTGGCAGGTTTCAAAAAAAGGCGGGGCTTCAGGAGCATGGCGAAAATCGCCATCACGCCATGGAAGTATGTTTGCCTCTCATTTCTTCAGTTATCGTGATATTGCTACGAAACTTCTGGTGCGTGATCCTAGTCTGACCCCCAAGCGACATAGATATCTGAATTTAGTGGGCGTGGCCTATTTTCTTAAATAGCGCCCCCTAGGACCATTTAAACTAATAGCCCCAAGCTATGCTTTGACTGAGGATTACGAAATTTGGTACACTAATGTGGTGTCTCAGGACCTACAAAAAAGTCTCTTGGAGCCAAGCGGAAAGTCGCACAGGAAGTCGGCCATTTTGGTCCAAGTGCGCGATTTAGTGGTTTTCGCACACGTTGTTTGGAGAGTGATGCTCCGTCGCCCTTTTCACCAATCTCTTTCAAACTTCTGCTATATACTCTTAAGACATAGGGGAAAAAATTCAACCGTCGGATTTTTCAAAAGTTGAAAGATGTGGGCGTGGCTAAGCCTCAAACTTTGACCTGTCGCCACGCCACTCTTTTTTTCACAGCTCCCTACTGGACTCCTTTTACCCAAACACCAGGATTCTGTGGCAAACAGCAGTAGACAAGTTGAGGTTACTTTGTCTCCAGTACTGGCAGGTTTTGAAAAAAGGCGGGGCTTTGGGAGCATGTGCGAAAATCGCCATCACGCCATGGAAATACGTTTGCCTCTCATTTCTTAAGTTATCGAGATATCACCTCGCAATTTGTTGTGAGTGATCCTAGTCTGACCCCCAATAGAAATGGACAGCTAAAATTTGTGGGCGTGGCCATTTTTCTGAAATAGCGCCCCCTAGGACCATTAAAACTGTCAGCCCCTAGCCATTCTTTGACTGAGGATTACGAAATTTGGTACACTAATGAGGTGTCTCCGGACCTACAAAAAAGTCTCTTGGAGCCAAGTGCAAAGTCGCACAGGAAGTCGGGCATTTTGGTCCAAGTACGCGATTTAGTTGTTTTGGCACACGTTGTTTGGAGAGTGATGCTCCGTTGCCCTTTTTCACCAATCGCCTTCAAACTTCTGCTATTTACTCTTAAGACATAGGAGAAAAAATTCAACCGTCGGATTTTTCAAAAGTTGAAAGGTGTGGGCGTGGCTAAGTCTCAAACTTTGACCTTTCGCCATTACTTTACTTGACTTAATAACTCCCATGTGCATGATCAGATCTTTTTCGAACTTTGTCTGTGTGATCATTGACCATATCTTTAAACAATGACAATGTGGACAGCTGACATCACCTAAGCCCCGCCCCCTGAATACAGGAAGTCTATTGTTTTATGCTGAAATGCCCATATTTGTCCCCTCTAATTTAGTCAACATGACACTAAGGTCATGCACGGTCTTCATGATGCTGTAATGACCATTCAGATCTGATAGCTTTCCAGATAGGGAGGGGCTTTGATGCCATGGCGAATTCTGGCGTAACGCCGTAACCTTACAATTCAATTTAATGGTGAGCTCAGAGGGGATGCTGAGTCAGGGTGAGGTGCGGACGAGGAGGCCATTTGCGGTTTCTGGTGTCGGGGTGGTTGACGTTTCTGTTCTGCCAGACGTGCCCTGGTGCCCCGGGCTGCCGGCCAGGCCGGAGCGGCGCGGAGCTGCGAGGGCCGAACGACGCTGCTTGCAGCTTTAATTAGGCCCGAGCAGTGAAGCTGCGAAGGCCTATTGTATCTGCTCCGTTTATTATTTTTTCTTTTTCTTCCGCGTCTTTGGGTGGCCTTTAGGGGGTCTTAGCATATCCAAAAACTCACCAAATTCTGGCCCAATATAGAAAGTGCGTGAAATTTACGTATTTCACTGGCAACGTGAAATTTGGTAAAAAATGTTTCGACAGCGCCCCCTGGAAAATTAAAAATACCCCTCCGCTTTGACCTTTTTTCATAGTAGAGTTATGAAATTTGGTACACTTGTAGAACTCAACAATACGCACAGAAAAGCCTCTTGCACCCATGGTCAATATCAAACAGGAAGTCGGCCATTTTGGACTAAAGTGGCCATTTTGACCCCGTTTTGGCCATTTCTAGGGTCTATATTTGGTTGAACAGTTTGGTTATTTTTCGCACGATCATCTCAAATATAGTGTGCGATCGAACAGAAGCGATGGTCGATTAAAATGAGACAATAAAATTGACTTTTCGTAAGTACTGAAGGGGCGGGACCAGGCCTCAAAGTTCGGCACTCGCCAAAAAAATTCAAATTGCTATAATTTCATAAATGAAAGAATCACAGGTAACTTAACTTTCTATGGACAATCGTCATCGCCCCCCGAAGACAAATGAATCGTCGTTTGATGATGTCACATAAGCCCCGCCCCCTCAGTACTTAAAAGTTCAAGTTTTACTGGGAAATTTTCAAAAATTTGCCCTTTCAAATAATCTTCCCAAATTTGTAGCAGGTAACTGAAGACAAGTTGGGGTTGCTTGGCGTCACTTTATGGGAGTTTTCTGCAGAAGGCGGGGCTGTGGCGGCACGGCGAAGTCAGGCGTACTGACGTGGCCTTACGTTTACCTCCCATTTCGTCAATTCTAAAGATATCGCCACGAAACTTCTTGTGAGTGATCCTAGTCCGGCCCCCCAAAAAATTTGATGTGAACATCGGGTGGGCGTGGCCTATTTTCTGAAATAGCGCCCCCTAGGACCATAACAACTGTCAGCCCCAAGCCATGCTTTGACTGAGGATTACGAAATTTGGTACACCAATGTGGTATCTCAGGACCTACAAAAAAGTCTCTTGGAGCCAAGTGCAAAGTTGCACAGGAAGTCGGCCATTTTGGTCCAAGTACTCGATTTAGTGGTTTTTGCACACGTTGTTTGGAGAGTGTTGCACCATCGCCCTTTTCACCAATCACCTTCTAACTTCTGCTATACACTCTTAAGACATAGATGAAAAAATTCAACCGTCGGATTTTAAATAAGTATAAAGGTGTGGGCGTGGCTAAGCCTCAAACTTTGACCTGTTGCCACGCCACTCTTTTTTTCACAGCTCCCTATTGGAGTCCTTTTAACCAATCACCAGCTATCACTGGCAAATAGCAGCAGACAAGTTCAGGTCACTTGATCTATAGTACTGGCAGGTTTCGAATAAAGGCGGGGCTTTGGGAGCATGGCAAAATTCGCCATCACGCCATGGAAATACGTTTGTCTCTCATTTCTTCAGTCAATGTGACATCACCACACAATTTCTGATGAGTGATCTTACTCTGACCCCTAATATAATTGGACAGCTGAAGTTTGTGGGCGTGGCCTATTTTCTGAAATAGCGCCCCTTAGGACCATTAAAACTGTCAGCCCCAAGCCTTGCTTTGACTGAGGATCACGAAATTTGGCACACTAATGTGGTGTCTCAGGACCTACAAAAAAGTCTCTTGGAGCCAAGTGCAATATCGCACAGGAGGTCGGCCATTTTGGTCCAAGTACGCAATTTAGTGGTTTTCGCACACATTATTAGGAGAATGATGTCTCGTCGTCCTTCCCACTGATCACCTTCAAACTCCTGCTATATACTCTTAAGACATAGAGGAAAAACATCAACCGTCGGATTTTACATAAGTATAAAGGTGTGGGCGTGGCTAAGCCTCAAACTTTGACCAGTCGCCATTACGTTACTTGACTTAAATACTCCCATGTGCATGATCAGATCAATTTCAAACTTTGTCTGTGTGATCACTGACCACATCTGAAGACAGTGACAATGTGGACAGCTGACATCACCTAAGCCCCGCCCCCTGACTACAGGAAGTCTACTGTTTTATGGTGAAATGCCCATATTTGTCCCCTCTAATTTAGTCAAGATGACACTAAGGTCATGCACTGTCTTCATGATGTTGTAATGACCATTCAGATCTGATAGCTTTTCAGAAAGGGAGGGGCTTTGATGCCATGGCAATTTCTGGCGTGACGCTGTGACCTTACGTTTGACTGTACCTTCCACAAACAGCCTCCGATTTGCCCGAGACTGAACATCACATCACCAGTGTGGTAAAGATAGAGTATCTCCTAGTGGTGAGACATGTAATGGTGGGCTCAGATGGGATGCTGAGTCAGGGTGAGGTGTGGACGAGGAGACCGTTCACGGTTTCTGGTGTCGGGGTGGTTGACTTTCTGTTCCGCCAGACTTGCCCTGGTGCCCCCGGCTGCCTGCCAGGATGGAGAAGCGCGGAGCTGGGTTTGGACAGCGTCGGGGATGGAGCGGAGGGGGTGCGGAAGGAGGGCGAGCAGCTTCGCTGCGAGGGCCGAACGACGCTGCTTGCAGCTTTAATTAGGCCCGAGCAGCGAAAGCGCTGCGAAGGCCTCTTGTTTTTGCTCTGATTAGGCCCGAGCAGCGAAAGCGCTGCGAAGGCCTCTTGTTTTTGCTCTGATTATTATTATTTTTTGTTATTCCGTGCCCCCTTTGAACAGCTTTTTGGGGACCTTAACATACCCCAAAACTCACAATATTTTGCACACTTGTCAGGCCTGGTGAAAAATTTGATATTTTAAAGGTCCCAAAAAAATCGCAAAGAAAATGGCTGAACAGCGCCCCCTACAAAGTGAAAAAAAACCCTCTCCATAAAGCTTAGTTTATCGTACAGTTATGAAATTTGGTACACTTGTAGTACTCAACAGTCCGCACAGAAAAGTCTCTTGCAACCATGGTCAATATCAAACAGGAAGTCGGCCATTTTGGGTTGAAATGGCGATTTTTTGCCGTTTTTGCCGTTTTTAGGGTCCGTTTCTGATTGGATTGCTCGATCATTTTTCGCACGATCGTCTCAAAAATTGTGTAAAATTGCTCAGAAGGGATGGGCGAACAAAATGAGATAAGGATTCTGAGTTTTCGTATATGTTGAAGGGGCGGAGCCAGGCCTCGAAGTTTGACTACTCGCCAAAAATATTTAAATTGCTATAACTTCATAACTGAATGGAATAGAGTTACCAAACTTTCTGTGGTCATTCGTCATCCACCCACAAAGTAAATTGAAAGGTCGGATGATGACATCACACAAGCCCCGCCCCCTCAGGACCAAAAAGATCAAGTTTTACTGTGAAAGGTCCCAAATTGCCCCATTTCACTTAATCACCACAAATTTGTAGCTGGTAACTCAAGACAAGTGGGGGTTGCTTGGCGTCACTTTATGGGAGTTTTCGGCAGAGGGCGGGGCTGTGGTGGCGCGGCGAATTCAGGCGTACCGCCTTGGCCTTACGTTTGCCTCCCATTTCGTCATTTCCAAAGATATCGTCACGAAACTTCTTGTGAGTGATCCTAGTCCGGCCCCCCAAAAGATCTGATGTGAACATCTGGTGGGCGTGGCCTATTTTCTGAAATAGCGCCCCCTAGGACCATTAAAACTATTAGCCCCAAGCCATGCTTTGACTGAGGATTACGAAATTTGGTACACTAATGTGGTGTCTCAGGACCTACAAAAAAGTCTCTTGGAGTCAAGTTCAAAGTCGCACAGGAAGTCGGCCATTTTGGATCAAGTACGCGATTTAGTGGTTTTCGCACACGTTGTTTGGAGAGTGATGCTCCGTCGCCCTTTTCACCAATCTCCTTCAAACTTCTGCTATATACCCTTAAGACATAGGGGAAAAAATTCAACCGTCGGATTTTTCAAAAGTTGAAAGGTGTGGGCGTGGCTAAGCCTCAAACTTTGACCTGTCGCCACGCTACTCTTTTTTTCACAGCTCCCTACTGGACTCCTTTTACCCAATCACCAGGATTCTGTGGCAAACAGCAGTAGACAAGTTGAGGTTACTTGGTCTCCAGTACTGGCAGGTTTTGAAAAAAGGCGGGGCTTTGGGACCATGGCGAAAATCGCCATCACGCCATGGAAATACGTTTGTCTCTCATTTCTTCAGTTATCGTGATATTGCTACGAAACTTCTGGTGAGTGATCCTAGTCTGAGCTCCAAGAGAAATAGACAGCTGAATTTTGTGGGCGTGGCCTATGTTTTGAAATAGCGCCCCCTAGGACCATTTAAACTATTAGCCCCAAGCCATGCTTTGACTGAGGATTACGAAATTTGGTACACTAATGTGGTGTCTCAGGACCTACAAAAAAGTCTCTTGGAGTCAAGTTCAAAGTCGCACAGGAAGTCGGCCATTTTGGATCAAGTACGCGATTTAGTGGTTTTCGCACACGTTGTTTGGAGAGTGATGCTCCGTCGCCCTTTTCACCAATCTCCTTCAAACTTCTGCTATATACCCTTAAGACATAGGGGAAAAAATTTAACCGTCGGATTTTTCAAAAGTTGAAAGGTGTGGGCGTGGCTAAGCCTCAAACTTTGACCTGTCGCCACGCTACTCTTTTTTTCACAGCTCCCTACTGGACTCCTTTTACCCAATCACCAGGATTCTGTGGCAAACAGCAGTAGACAAGTTGAGGTTACTTGGTCTCCAGTACTGGCAGGTTTTGAAAAAAGGCGGGGCTTTGGGACCATGGCGAAAATCGCCATCACGCCATGGAAATACGTTTGTCTCATTTCTTCAGTTATCGTGATATTGCTACGAAACTTCTGGTGAGTGATCCTAGTCTGAGCTCCAAGAGAAATAGACAGCTGAAGTTTGTGGGCGTGGCCTATATTCTTAAATAGCGCCCCCTAGAGCCATTAAAACTTTCAGCCCCAAGCCATGCTTTGACTGAGGATTACGAAATTTGGTACACTAATGTGGGGTCTCAGGACCTACAAAAAAGTCTCTTGGAGCCAAGCGTAAAGTCGCACAGGAAGTCGGCCATTTTGGTGCAAGTACGTGATTTAGTGGTTTTCGCACACATTGTTTGGAGAGTGATGCTCCGTCGCCCTTTTCACCAATCACCTTCAAACTTCTGCAATACACTCTTAAGACATAGGGGAAAAAATTCAACCGTCGGATTTTTCAAAAGTTGAAAGGTGTGGGCGTGGCTAAGCCTCAAACGTTGACCTTTCGCCATTACTTTACTTGACTTAATAACTCCCATGTGCATGATCAGATCTTTTTCGAACTTTGTCTGTGTGATCATTGACCATATCTGTAAACAATGACAATGTGGACAGCTGACATCACCTAAGCCCCGCCCCCTGACTACAGGAATTTATTTTTTATGCTGAAATGCCCATATTTGTCCCCTCTAATTTAGTCAACATGACCCTAAGGTCATGCACTGTCTTCATGATGCTGTAATGACCATTCAGATCTGATAGCTTTCCAGAAAGGGAGGGGCTTTGATGCCATGGCGAATTCTGGCGTAACGCCGTAATCTTAATATTCAATTTAATGGTGAGCTCAGAGGGGATGCTGAGTCAGGGTGAGGTGCAGACTAGGAGGCCATTCGCGGTTTCTGGTGTCGGGGTGGTTGACGTTTCTGTTCTGTCAGACGTGCACTGGTGCCCCGGGCTGCCGTCCAGACCGGAGCGGCGCGGAGCTGCGAGGGCCGAACGACGCTGCTTGCAGCTTTAATTATTATTATTTTTTGTTATTCCGTGCCCCCTTTGAACAGCTTTTTGGGGACCTTAACATACCCCAAAACTCACAATATTTTGCACACTTGTCAGGCCTGGTGAAAAATTTGATATTTTAAAGGTCCCAAAAAAATCGCAAAGAAAATGGCTGAACAGCGCCCCCTACAAAGTGAAAAAAACCCCTCTCCATAAAGCTTAGTTTATCGTACAGTTATGAAATTTGGTACACTTGTAGTACTCAACAGTCCGCACAGAAAAGTCTCTTGCAACCATGGTCAATATCAAACAGGAAGTCGGCCATTTTGGGTTGAAATGGCGATTTTTTGCCGTTTTTGCCGTTTTTAGGGTCCGTTTCTGATTGGATTGCTCGATCATTTTTCGCACGATCGTCTCAAAAATTGTGTAAAATTGCTCAGAAGGGATGGGCGAACAAAATGAGATAAGGATTCTGAGTTTTCGTATATGTTGAAGGGGCGGAGCCAGGCCTCGAAGTTTGACTACTCGCCAAAAATATTTAAATTGCTATAACTTCATAACTGAATGGAATAGAGTTACCAAACTTTCTGTGGTCATTCGTCATCCACCCACAAAGTAAATTGAAAGGTCGGATGATGACATCACACAAGCCCCGCCCCCTCAGGACCAAAAAGATCAAGTTTTACTGTGAAAGGTCCCAAATTGCCCCATTTCACTTAATCACCACAAATTTGTAGCTGGTAACTCAAGACAAGTGGGGGTTGCTTGGCGTCACTTTATGGGAGTTTTCGGCAGAGGGCGGGGCTGTGGTGGCGCGGCGAATTCAGGCGTACCGCCTTGGCCTTACGTTTGCCTCCCATTTCGTCATTTCCAAAGATATCGTCACGAAACTTCTTGTGAGTGATCCTAGTCCGGCCCCCCAAAAGATCTGATGTGAACATCTGGTGGGCGTGGCCTATTTTCTGAAATAGCGCCCCCTAGGACCATTAAAACTATTAGCCCCAAGCCATGCTTTGACTGAGGATTACGAAATTTGGTACACTAATGTGGTGTCTCAGGACCTACAAAAAAGTCTCTTGGAGTCAAGTTCAAAGTCGCACAGGAAGTCGGCCATTTTGGATCAAGTACGCGATTTAGTGGTTTTCGCACACGTTGTTTGGAGAGTGATGCTCCGTCGCCCTTTTCACCAATCTCCTTCAAACTTCTGCTATATACCCTTAAGACATAGGGGAAAAAATTCAACCGTCGGATTTTTCAAAAGTTGAAAGGTGTGGGCGTGGCTAAGCCTCAAACTTTGACCTGTCGCCACGCTACTCTTTTTTTCACAGCTCCCTACTGGACTCCTTTTACCCAATCACCAGGATTCTGTGGCAAACAGCAGTAGACAAGTTGAGGTTACTTGGTCTCCAGTACTGGCAGGTTTTGAAAAAAGGCGGGGCTTTGGGACCATGGCGAAAATCGCCATCACGCCATGGAAATACGTTTGTCTCTCATTTCTTCAGTTATCGTGATATTGCTACGAAACTTCTGGTGAGTGATCCTAGTCTGAGCTCCAAGAGAAATAGACAGCTGAATTTTGTGGGCGTGGCCTATGTTTTGAAATAGCGCCCCCTAGGACCATTTAAACTATTAGCCCCAAGCCATGCTTTGACTGAGGATTACGAAATTTGGTACACTAATGTGGTGTCTCAGGACCTACAAAAAAGTCTCTTGGAGTCAAGTTCAAAGTCGCACAGGAAGTCGGCCATTTTGGATCAAGTACGCGATTTAGTGGTTTTCGCACACGTTGTTTGGAGAGTGATGCTCCGTCGCCCTTTTCACCAATCTCCTTCAAACTTCTGCTATATACCCTTAAGACATAGGGGAAAAAATTTAACCGTCGGATTTTTCAAAAGTTGAAAGGTGTGGGCGTGGCTAAGCCTCAAACTTTGACCTGTCGCCACGCTACTCTTTTTTTCACAGCTCCCTACTGGACTCCTTTTACCCAATCACCAGGATTCTGTGGCAAACAGCAGTAGACAAGTTGAGGTTACTTGGTCTCCAGTACTGACAGGTTTTGAAAAAAGGCGGGGCTTTGGGACCATGGCGAAAATCGCCATCACGCCATGGAAATACGTTTGTCTCATTTCTTCAGTTATCGTGATATTGCTACGAAACTTCTGGTGAGTGATCCTAGTCTGAGCTCCAAGAGAAATAGACAGCTGAAGTTTGTGGGCGTGGCCTATATTCTTAAATAGCGCCCCCTAGAGCCATTAAAACTTTCAGCCCCAAGCCATGCTTTGACTGAGGATTACGAAATTTGGTACACTAATGTGGGGTCTCAGGACCTACAAAAAAGTCTCTTGGAGCCAAGCGTAAAGTCGCACAGGAAGTCGGCCATTTTGGTGCAAGTACGTGATTTAGTGGTTTTCGCACACATTGTTTGGAGAGTGATGCTCCGTCGCCCTTTTCACCAATCACCTTCAAACTTCTGCAATACACTCTTAAGACATAGGGGAAAAAATTCAACCGTCGGATTTTTCAAAAGTTGAAAGGTGTGGGCGTGGCTAAGCCTCAAACGTTGACCTTTCGCCATTACTTTACTTGACTTAATAACTCCCATGTGCATGATCAGATCTTTTTCGAACTTTGTCTGTGTGATCATTGACCATATCTGTAAACAATGACAATGTGGACAGCTGACATCACCTAAGCCCCGCCCCCTGACTACAGGAATTTATTTTTTATGCTGAAATGCCCATATTTGTCCCCTCTAATTTAGTCAACATGACCCTAAGGTCATGCACTGTCTTCATGATGCTGTAATGACCATTCAGATCTGATAGCTTTCCAGAAAGGGAGGGGCTTTGATGCCATGGCGAATTCTGGCGTAACGCCGTAATCTTAATATTCAATTTAATGGTGAGCTCAGAGGGGATGCTGAGTCAGGGTGAGGTGCAGACTAGGAGGCCATTCGCGGTTTCTGGTGTCGGGGTGGTTGACGTTTCTGTTCTGTCAGACGTGCACTGGTGCCCCGGGCT
Organism: Nothobranchius furzeri; assembly: GCF_043380555.1. Lineage (NCBI taxonomy): Eukaryota > Metazoa > Chordata > Actinopteri > Cyprinodontiformes > Nothobranchiidae > Nothobranchius > Nothobranchius furzeri. The sequence goes on along the minus strand of NC_091748.1, from coordinate 37,698,574 downwards.
GCCGTCCAGACCGGAGCGGCGCGGAGCTGCGAGGGCCGAACGACGCTGCTTGCAGCTTTAATTATTCTTTCTTTCTTTATTATTCTTAGCCCGCTTTGAACGGCTTTATGGGGAACTTAACATACCCCAAAACTCACAATATTTTGCAAACTTGTCAGGCCTGGTGAAAAATTTGATATTTTAAAGGTCCCAAAAAAATCGCAAAGAAAATGGCTGAACAGCGCCCCCTACAAAGTGAAAAAAAACCCTCCCCATAAAGCTTAGTTTATCGTACAGTTATGAAATTTGGTACACTTGTAGTACTCAACAGTCCGCACAGAAAAGTCTCTTGCAAGCATGGTCAATATGAAACAGGAAGTCGGCCATTTTGGGTTGAAATGGCGATTTTTTGCCGTTTTTGCCGTTTTTAGGGTCCGTTTCTGATTGGATTGCTCGATCATTTTTCGCACGATCGTCTCAAAAATTGTGTAAAATTGCTCAGAAGGGATGGGCGAACAAAATGAGACAAGGATTCTGACTTTTCGTATATGTTGAAGGGGCGGGGCCAGGCCTCGAAGTTTGACTACTCGCCAAAAAATTTTAAATTGCTATAACTTCATAACTGAAAGGAATAGAATTACCAAACTTTCTGTGGTCATTCGTCATCCTGCCACAAAGTAATTTGAATGGTCGGATGATGACATCACACTAGCCCCGCCCCCTCAGGACCAAAAAGGTCAAGTTTTACTGTGAAAGGTCCCAAATTGCCCCATTTCACTTAATCACCACAAACTTGTAGCTGGTAACTCAAGACAAGTGGAGGTTGCTTGGCGTCACTTTATGGGAGTTTTCGGCAGAAGGCGGGGCTGTGGCGGCGCGGCGAAGTCAGGCGTACCGCCGTGGCCTTACGTTTGCCTTCCATTTCGTCATTTCTAAAGATATCGTCACGAAACTTGTTGTGAGTTATCCTAGTCCGGCCCCTCAAAAGATCTGATGTGAACATCCGGTGGGCGTGGCCTATTTTCTGAAATAGCGCCCCCTAGGACCATTAAAACTGTCAGCCCCAAGCCATGCTTTGACTGAGGAGTACGAAATTTGGTACACTAATGTGGTGTCTCAGGACCTACAAAAAAGTCTCTTGGAGCCAAGTGCAAAGTTGCACAGGAAGTCGGCCATTTTGGTCCAAGTACGCAATTTAGTGGTTTTTGCACACGTTGTTTGGAGAGTGATGCTCCGTCGCCATTTTCACCAATCTCCTTCAAACTTCTGCCATCTGCTCTTAAGACATAGAGGAAAAAATTCAACCGTCGGATTTTTCAAAAGTTGAAAGGTGTGGGCGTGGCTAAGCCTCAAACTTTGACCTGTCGCCGCACCACTCTTTTTTTCACAGCTCCATACTGGACTCCTTTTACCCAATCAGCAGGAGTCTCTGGCAAATAGCAGTAGACAACTTGAGGTCACTTGGTATCCAGTACTGGAAGGTTTCAAAAAAAGGCAGGGCTTTGGGAGCATGGCGAAAATCGCCATCACGCCATGGAAATACGTTTGCCTCTCATTTCTTCATTTATCGTGATATCGTTACGAAACTTCTTGTGAGTGATCCTAGTCTGACCACAAAGAGACATAGACAGCTGAAATATGTGGGCGTGGCCTAATTTCTGAAATAGCGCCCCCTAGGACCATTTAAACTAATAGCCCCAAGCCATGCTTTGACTGAGGATTACGAAATTTGGTACACTAATGTGGTGTCCCAGGACCTACAAAAAAGTCTCTTGGAGCCAATCACAAAATTGCACAGGAAGTCGGCCATTTTGGTCCAAGTACGCGATTTAGTGGTTTTCGCACACGTTGTTTGGAGAGTGATGCTCCGTCGCCCTTTTCACCAATCGCCTTCAAACTTCTGCTATATACTCTTAAGGCATAGGGGAAAAAATTCAACCGTCGGATTTTTCAAAAGTTGAAAGGTGTGGGCGTGGCTAAGCCTCAAACTTTGACCTTTCGCCATTACTTGACTTAATAACTCCCATGTGCATGATCAGATCTTTTTCGAACTTTGTCTGTGTGATCATTGACCATATCTGTAAACAATGACAATGTGGACAGCTGACATCATCTAAGCCCCGCCCCCTGACTAAAGGAAGTTATTATTTTATGCTGAAATGCCCATATTTGTCCCCTCTAATTTAGTCAACATGACACCTAGGTCATGCACTGTCTTCATGATGCTGTAATGGCCATTCAAATCTGATAGCTTTCCAGAAAGGGAGGGGCTTTGATGCCATGGCGAATTCTGGCGTAACGCCGTAACCTTACAATTCAATTTAATGGTGAGCTCAGAGGGGATGCTTAGTCAGGGTGAGGTGCGCACTAGGAGGCCATTTGCTGTTTCCGGTGACGGGATGATTGACGTTTCTGTTCTGCCAGACATGCCCTGGTGCCCCGGGCTGCCGGCCAGGCCGGAGCGGCGCGGAGCTGCGAGGGCCGAACGACGCTGCTTGCAGCTTTAATTAGGCCCGAGCAGTGAAGCTGCGAAGGCCTATTGTATCTGCTCCGTTTCTTATTATTATTACGCTTTCTTTCTTTTTTCTTCCGCGTCTTTGAATGGCCTTTAGGGGGTCTTAGCATATCCAAAAAGTCACCAAATTCTGGCTCAATATAGAAAGTGCGTGAAATTTACGTATTTCACTGGCGATGTGAAAGTTCGTAAAAAAGTGGCTGAACAGCGCCCCCTAGAAAGTGAAAAATACCCCTCTCCATAAAGCTTAGTTTATCGTACAGTGATGAAATTTGGTATACTTGTAGTACTCAACAGTCCGCACAGAAAAGTCTCTTGCAACCCTGGTCAATATCAAACAGGAAGTCAGCCATTTTGGGTTGAAATGGCGATTTTTAATCATTTTGGCCATTTCTAGGGTCTACATTTGGTTGAACAGTTTGGTCATTTGTCGCACGATCGTCTCAAAAATAGTGTGCGATCGAACAGAAGCGATGGACGATTCAAATGAGACAATAAAATTGACTTTTCGTAAATACTGGAGGGGCGGGGCCAGGCCTCAAAGTTCGAGCACTCGCCAAGAAAATTCAAATTGCTATAATTTCATAAATGAAAGAATTACAGTTAAAGTAACAATCTATGGACAATCGACATCGCCCCCTGAAGAAAAATGAATGGTTGATTGATGATGTCACATAAGCCCCGCCCCCTCAGGACTTAAAAGGTCAAGTTTTACTGGGAAATATTTCAAAATTCGCCCTTTTTAATAATCACCCCAAATTTGTAGCAAGTAACTGAAGACAAGTTGGGTTTGCTTGGCGTCACTTTATGGGAGTTTTCTGCAGAAGGCGGGGCTGTGGCGGCGCGGCGAAGTCAGGCGTACCGACGTGGCCATACGTTTGCCTCCCATTTCATCATTTCTAGAGATATCGCCACGAAACTTCTTGGGGGTGATCCTAGTCCGGCCCCCCCAAAAATGTGATGTGAACATCCGGTGGGCGTGGCCTATTTTCTGAAATAGCGCCCCCTAGGACCATTAAAACTGTCAGCCCCAAGCCATGCTTTGACTGAGGAGTACGAAATTTGGTGCACTAATGTGGTGTCTCAGGACCTACAAAAAAGTCTCTTGGAGCCAAGTGCAAAGTCGCACAGGAAGTCGGCCATTTTGGTCCAAGTACTCCATTTAGTGGTTTTCGCACACGTTGTTTGGAGAAGTATTCTCCATCACCCTTTTCAACAATCACCTTCAAACATCTGCTATACACTCTTAAGACATAGATGAAAAAATTCAACCGTCGGATTTTAAATAAGTATAAAGGTGTGGGCGTGGCTAAGCCTCAAACTTTGACCTGTCGCCACGCCACTCTTTTTTTCACAGCTCCCTATTGGACTCCTTTTAACCAATCACCAGCAATCACTGGCAAATAGCAGCAGACAAGTTGAGGTCACTTGGTCTATAGTACTGGAAGGTTTCGAATAAAGGCGGGGCTTTGGGAGCATGGCGAAATTCGCCATCACGCCATGGAAATACATTTGTCTCTCATTTCTTCAATCATTGTGACATCGCCTCACAATTTCTGATGAGTGATCTTACTCTGACCCCTAATAGAATTGGACAGCTGAAGTTTGTGGGCGTGGCCTATTTTCTGAAATAGCTCCCCCTAGGACCATTAAAACTATGAGCCCCAAGCAATGCTTTGACTGAGGATCACAAAGTTTGGCACACTAATGTAGTGTCTCAGGACCTACAAAAAAGTCTCTTGGAGCCAAGCACAATGTCGCACAGGAGGTCGGCCATTTTGGTCCAAGTACTCGATTTAGTGGTTTTCGCACACGTTATTAGGAGAATGATGTCTCGTTGTCCTTTCCACCGATCACCTTCAAACTCCTGCTATATACTCTTAAGACATAGAGGAAAAAATTCAACCGTCGGATTTTAAATAAGTATAAATGTGTGGGCGTGGCTAAGCCTCAAACTTTGACCAGTCGCCATTACGTTACTTGACTTAATAACTCCCATGTGCATGATCAGATCAATTTCAAACATTGTCTGTGTGATCACTGACCACATCTGAAGACAGTGACTATGTGGACAGCTGACATCACCTAAGCCCCGCCCCCTGACTACAGGAAGTCTACTGTTTTATGGTGAAATGCCCATATTTGTCCCCTCTAAATTAGTGAACATGACACTAAGGTCATGCACTGTCTTCATGATGTTGTAATGACCATTCAGATCTGATAGCTTTTCAGAAAGGGAGGGGCTTTGATGCCATGGCGATTTCTGGCGTGACGCTGTGACCTTACGTTTGACTGTAACTTCCACAAACAGCCTCCGATTTGCCCGAGACTGAACATCACATCACCAGTGTGGTAAAGATAGAGTATCTCCTAGTGGTGAGACGTGTAATGCTGGGCTCAGAGGGCATGCTGAGTCAGGGTGAGGTGTGGACGAGGAGGCCGTTCAAGGTTTCTGGTGTCGGGGTGGTTGACTTTCTGTTCTGCCAGACGTGCCCTGGTGCCCACGGCTGCCGGCCAGGACGGAGCGGCGCGGAGCTGGGTTTGGAAAGCGTCGGGGATGGAGCGGAGGGGGTGCGGAAGGAGGGCGAGCAGCTTCGCTGCGAGGGCCGAACGACGCTGCTTGCAGCTTTAATTTTTTTTCTTTTTTTTTCTTCCGCGTCTTTGGATGGCCTTTAGGGGGTCTTAGCATATCCAAAAACTCACCAAATTCTGGCCCAATATAGAAAGTGCGTGAAATTTACATATTTCACTGGCAACGTGAAAGTTGGTAAAAAAATGTTTCGACAGCGCCCCCTGGAAAATTTAAAATACCCCTCCGCTTTGACCTTTTTTCATAGTAGAGTGATGAAATTTGGTACACTTGTAGAACTCAACAATACGCACAGAAAAGCCTCTCGCACCCATGGTCAAAATCAAACAGGAAGTCAGCCATTTTGGACTAAAGTGGCCATTTTGACCCCGTTTTGGCCATTTCTAGGGTCTATATTTGGTTGAACAGTTTGGTCATTTTTCGCACGGTGGTCTCAAAAATAGTGTGCGATCGAACAGAAGCGATGGACGATTAAAATGAGACAATAAAATTGACTTTTCGTAAATACTGAAGGGGCGGGACCAGGCCTCAAAGTTCGAGCACTCGCCAAAAAAATTCAAATTGCTATAATTTCATAAATGAAAGAATTACAGTTAAAGAAATGTTCTTTGGACAATCGTCATCGCCCTACGAAGACAAATGAATGGTCGATTGATGATGTCACATAAGCCCCGCCCCCTCAGGACTTAAAAGGTCAAGTTTTACTGGGAAATTTTCCAAAATTCGCCCTTTCAAATAATCAACCCAAATTTGTAGCAGGTAACTGAAGACAAGTTGGGGTTGCTTGGCGTCACTTTATGGGGGTTTTCTCCAGAAGGCGGGGCTGTGGCGGCGCGGCGAAGTCAGGTGTACCGACGTGGCCTTACGTTTGCCTCCCATTTTGTCATTTCTAGAGATATCGCCACAAAACTTCTTGGGAGTGATCCAAGTCCAGCCCCCCAAAAAATGTGATGTGAACATCCGGTGGGCGTGGCCTATTTTCTGAAATAGCGCCCCCTAGGACCATTAAAACTGCCAGCCCCAAGCCATGCTTTGACTGAGGAGTACAAAATTTGGTACACTAATGTGGTGTCTCAGGACCTACAAAAAAGTCTCTTGTGGCCAAGTGCAAAGTCGCACAGGAAGTCGGCCATTTTGGTCCAAGTACTCGATTTAGTGGTTTTCGCACACGTTGTTTGGAGAGTGATGCTCCGTCGCCCTTTTCACCAATTGTCTTCAAGCTTCTGCTATATACTCTTAAGACATAGATGAAAAAATTCAACCGTCGGATTTTAAATAAGTATAAAGGATTGGGCGTGGCTAAGCCTCAAACTTTGACCTGTCGCCACACCACTCTTTTTTTCACAGCTCCCTATTGGACTCCTTTTACCCAATCACCAGCAATCTCTGGCAAATAGCAGCTGACAAGTTGAGGTCACTTGGTCTCCAGTACTGGCAGGTTTCGAAAAAAGGCAGGGCTTTGGGAGCATGGCGAAATTCGCCATCACGCCATGGCTATACGTTTGCCTCTCATTTCTTCAATTATCGTGACATCGCCACAAAATGTCTGGTGAGTGATCCGAGTCTGACCCCCAATAGAACTGGACAGCTGAAGTTTGTGGGCGTGGCCTATTTTCTGAAATAGTGCCCCCTAGGACCATTAAAACTGTCAGCCCCAAGCCATGCTTTGACTGAGGAGTACAAAATTTGGTACACTAATGTGGTGTCTCAGGACCTACAAAAAAGTCTCTTGTGGCCAAGTGCAAAGTCGCACAGGAAGTCGGCCATTTTGGTCCAAGTACTCGATTTAGTGGTTTTCGCACACGTTGTTTGGAGAGTGATGCTCCGTCGCCCTTTTCACCAATTGTCTTCAAGCTTCTGCTATATACTCTTAAGACATAGATGAAAAAATTCAACCGTCGGATTTTAAATAAGTATAAAGGATTGGGCGTGGCTAAGCCTCAAACTTTGACCTGTCGCCACACCACTCTTTTTTTCACAGCTCCCTATTGGACTCCTTTTACCCAATCACCAGCAATCTCTGGCAAATAGCAGCTGACAAGTTGAGGTCACTTGGTCTCCAGTACTGGCAGGTTTCGAAAAAAGGCAGGGCTTTGGGAGCATGGCGAAATTCGCCATCACGCCATGGCTATACGTTTGCCTCTCATTTCTTCAATTATCGTGACATCGCCACAAAATGTCTGGTGAGTGATCCGAGTCTGACCCCCAATAGAACTGGACAGCTGAAGTTTGTGGGCGTGGCCTATTTTCTGAAATAGTGCCCCCTAGGACCATTAAAACTGTCAGCCCCAAGCCATGCTTTGACTGAGGATCACGAAATTTGGTACACTAATGTAGTGTCTCAGGACCTACAAAGAAGTCTCTTGGAGCCAAGCGCAAAGTCGCACAGGAGGTCGGCCATTTTGGTCCAAGTACTTGATTTAGTGGTTTTCGCACATGTTGTTTGGACCTTGATGCCCCGTCGCCCTTTTCACCGATCACCTTCAAACATCTGCTATGTACTCTTAAGACAAAGGGGAAAAAATTCAACCGTCGGATTTTAAATAAGTATAAAGGTGTGGGCGTGGCTAAGCCTCAAATTTTGACCTTTCGCCATTACATTACTTGACTTAACTCCCATGTGCATGATCAGATCGTATATCAAACGTTGTCTGTGTGATCACTGACCACATCTGAAGACAATGATAATGTGGACAGCTGACATCACCTAAGCCCCGCCCCCTGACTATTGGAAGTCCATTGATTTTTGGTGAAATGCCCATATTTGTCCCCTTTAATTTAGTCAACATGACACTAAGGTCATGCACTGTCTTCATGATGTTGTAATGACCATTCAGATCTGATAGCTTTCCAGATAGGGAGGGACTTTGATGCCATGGCGAATTCTGGCGTGACGCCATGACCTTACGTTTGACTGTAACTTCCACAAACAGCCTCCAATCTGCCCGAGACTGAACATTGCAATGAACAATCATGCCCTTTAGCCAACGAGGCACAAACGGTTGGAGAATGTTGTGTAATATCACCACAGCGCCCCCTACATACCTTTAAAACTGTAACAACTCCTACAGAAGAGGTCGTAATTGCATCAAACTTGCCATATGTTATCACACAAAGGAACCCAACACAATCATGTGGTAATTGGTAGATATAGCTTTAGCTCCGCCCCTTGACAGATATTAGGCCCTGAATAACACATGCATGATGCAATTCACACCAAACTGCACACAAATGACTCTTATCAACCTAGAAACTTCTTCATGGAATATTTCCTAAATTTGGAACAGCACCCCCTAGATACAATAAAACCTTTGTTACTTCTGCAAAAAAGCTCCAAACTATATTAAACTTGATGGGAGTCATCACACAACTGCAATCAACACATGTATGTGCTCACTTTTTCAAATCACTTTAACTCTGCCCACTTGCAGCCTTTTGTCTCTAGATGACACATGCAACAATTGATTGGTACCAAATTAACAGGAAACCATCTTTGATGACCAAATATACCTCTATGGGATTTAGTTGTAAATGGTCACAGCACCCCTAGATAGGTTCAAACTTTATTAACTTCTAAAGACAAAGTCAGAATGGCAATATACTTGGCTTGTGACATCACATGACTGCACCAAACACATTGATGTGGTTGTTGGTTTTAATCCCTGTAGCTCTGCCCCTTTCAGCTCACTGGTTCTAGAAAGAACACACAGTGTCTGATTGATGTCAAAATAACAGAAAACCATCTTTGTCAACCAAAGCTGACCTCAATGGGTCACAACGCACTCTAGATAAATTTGACCTACGATAACTTAAAAAAACGTGGTCAGAAAAGCATTAAAGTTTGTCTCTGTTATCACACCACCAGTGTGGTAAATATAGAGTATGCCCTAGTGGTGAGACGTGTAATATAATGGTGGGCTCAAAGGGGATGCTGAGTCAGGGTGAGGTGCGGATGAGGTGACCGTTAGCAGTTTCTGGTGTCGGGGTGGTTGACGTTTCTGTTTCGCAGACGTAGCCTGGTGCCCCGGGCTGCCGGCCAGGCCGGAGCGGCGCGGAGCTGCGAGGGCCGAACGACGCTGCTTGCAGCTTTAATTAGGCCCGAGCAGCGAAAGCGCTGCGAAGGCCTCTTGTTTTTGCTCTGTTTATTATTATTTTTTTTTATTTATTATTCCGGTGCCGCTTTGAATGGCTTTTTGGGGACCTTAACATACCCCAAAACTCACAATATTTTGCATACTTGTCAGGCCTGGTGAAAAATTTGATATTTTAAAGGTCCCAAAAAAATCGCAAAGAAATTGGCTGAACAGCGCCCCCTAGAAAATGAAAAAAAACCCTCTCCATAAAGCTTAGTTTATCGTACCGTTATGAAATTTGGTACACTTATAGTACTCAATAGTCCGCACAGAAAAGTCTCTTGCAAGCATGGTCAATATCAAACAGGAAGTCGGCCATTTTTGGTTGAAATGGCGATTTTTTGCCGTTTTGGCCGTTTTTAGGGTCCTTTTCTGATTGGATTGCTCGATCATTTTTTGCACGATCATCTCAAAAATTCTGTAAAATTGCTCAGAAGAGATGGGCGAACAAAATGAGACAATAAAATTGACTTTTCGTAAATACTGAAGGGGCGGGGCCAGGCCTCGAAGTTTGACTACTCGCCAAAATTTTTTAAATTGCTATAACTTCATAACTGAATGGAATAGAGTTACCAAACTTTCTGTGGTCATTCGTCATCACCTCACAAAGTAAATTGAATGGTCGCATGATGACATCACACAAGCCCCGCCCCCTCAGGACCAAAAAGGTTAAGTTTTACTGTGAAAGGTCCCAAATTGCCCCATTTCACTAAATCACCACAAATTTGTAGCTGGTAACTCAAGACAAGTGGGGGTTGCTTGGTGTCACATTATGTGAGTTTTCGGCAGAGGGCGGGGCTGTGGCGGCGCGGCGAAGTCAGGCGTACCGCCGTGGCCTTACGTTTGCCTCCCATTTCGTCATTTCTAAAGATATCATCACGAAACTTCTTGTGAGTGATCCTAGTCTGGCCCCCCAAAAGATCTGATGTGAACATCCGGTGGGCGTGGCCTATTTTCTGAAATAGCGCCCCCTAGGACCATTAAAACTGTCAGCCCCAAGCCATGCTTTGACTGAGGATTACGAAATTTGGTACACTAATGTGGTGTCTCAGGACCTACAAAAAAGTCTCTTGGACCCAAGTGCAAAGTCGCACAGGAAGTCGGCCATTTTGGTCCAAGTACGCGATTTACTGGTTTTCGCACACCTTGTTTGGAGAGTGATGCTCCGTCGCCCTTTTCACCAATCTCCTTGAAACGTCTGCTATATACTCTTAAGACAAAGAGGAAAAAATTCAACCGTCGGATTTTTCAAAAGTTTAACGGTGTGGGCGTGGCTAAGCCTCAAACTTTGACCTGTCGCCACGCCACTCATTTTTTCACAGCTCCCTACTGGACTCCTTTTACCCAATCAGCAGGAATCTCTGGCAAACAGCAGTAGACAACTTGAGGTCACTTGGTATCCAGTACTGGCAGGTTTCAAAAAAAGGCGGGGCTTCAGGAGCATGGCAAAAATCGCCATCACGCCATGGAAGTATGTTTGCCTCTCATTTCTTCAGTTATCGTGATATTGCTACGAAACTTCTGGTGCGTGATCCTAGTCTGACCCCCAAGCGACATAGATATCTGAATTTAGTGGGCGTGGCCTATTTTCTTAAATAGCGCCCCCTAGGACCATTTAAACTAATAGCCCCAAGCTATGCTTTGACTGAGGATTACGAAATTTGGTACACTAATGTGGTGTCTCAGGACCTACAAAAAAGTCTCTTGGAGCCAAGCGCAAAGTCGCACAGGAAGTCGGCCATTTTGGTCCAAGTGCGCGATTTAGTGGTTTTCGCACACGTTGTTTGGAGAGTGATGCTCCGTCGCCCTTTTCACCAATCTCCTTCAAACTTCTGCTATATACTCTTAAGACATAGGGGAAAAAATTCAACCGTCGGATTTTTCAAAAGTTGAAAGATGTGGGCGTGGCTAAGCCTCAAACTTTGACCTGTCGCCACGCCACTCTTTTTTTCACAGCTCCCTACTGGACTCCTTTTACCCAAACACCAGGATTCTGTGGCAAACAGCAGTAGACAAGTTGAGGTTACTTTGTCTCCAGTACTGGCAGGTTTTGAAAAAAGGCGGGGCTTTGGGAGCATGGCGAAAATCGCCATCACGCCATGGAAATACGTTTGCCTCTCATTTCTTAAGTTATCGAGATATCACCTCGAAATTTGTTGTGAGTGATCCTAGTCTGACCCCCAATAGAAATGGACAGCTAAAATTTGTGGGCGTGGCCATTTTTCTGAAATAGCGCCCCCTAGGACCATTAAAACTGTCAGCCCCTAGCCATTCTTTGACTGAGGATTACGAAATTTGGTACACTAATGAGGTGTCTCCGGACCTACAAAAAAGTCTCTTGGAGCCAAGTGCAAAGTCGCACAGGAAGTCGGCCATTTTGGTCCAAGTACGCGATTTAGTTGTTTTGGCTCACGTTGTTTGGAGAGTGATGCTCCGTTGCCCTTTTCACCAATCGCCTTCAAACTTCTGCTATTTACTCTTAAGACATAGGAGAAAAAATTCAACCGTCGGATTTTTCAAAAGTTGAAAGGTGTGGGCGTGGCTAAGTCTCAAACTTTGACCTTTCGCCATTACTTTACTTGACTTAATAACTCCCATGTGCATGATCAGATCTTTTTCGAACTTTGTCTGTGTGATCATTGACCATATCTTTAAACAATGACAATGTGGACAGCTGACATCACCTAAGCCCCGCCCCCTGAATACAGGAAGTCTATTGTTTTATGCTGAAATGCCCATATTTGTCCCCTCTAATTTAGTCAACATGACACTAAGGTCATGCACGGTCTTCATGATGCTGTAATGACCATTCAGATCTGATAGCTTTCCAGATAGGGAGGGGCTTTGATGCCATGGCGAATTCTGGCGTAACGCCGTAACCTTACAATTCAATTTAATGGTGAGCTCAGAGGGGATGCTGAGTCAGGGTGAGGTGCGGACGAGGAGGCCATTTGCGGTTTCTGGTGTCGGGGTGGTTGACGTTTCTGTTCTGCCAGACGTGCCCTGGTGCCCCGGGCTGCCGGCCAGGCCGGAGCGGCGCGGAGCTGCGAGGGCCGAACGACGCTGCTTGCAGCTTTAATTAGGCCCGAGCAGCGAAAGCGCTGCGAAGGCCTCTTGTTTTTGCTCTGATTATTATTATTAGGCCCGAGCAGCGAAAGCGCTGCGAAGGCCTCTTGTTTTTGCTCTGTTTATTATTATTTTTATTTATTATTCCGGTGCCGCTTTGAATGGCTTTTTGGGGACCTTAACATACCCCAAAACTCACAATATTTTGCATACTTGTCAGGCCTGGTGAAAAATTTGATATTTTAAAGGTCCCAAAAAAATCGCAAAGAAATTGGCTGAACAGCGCCCCCTAGAAAATGAAAAAAAACCCTCTCCATAAAGCTTAGTTTATCGTACCGTTATGAAATTTGGTACACTTATAGTACTCAATAGTCCGCACAGAAAAGTCTCTTGCAAGCATGGTCAATATCAAACAGGAAGTCGGCCATTTTGGGTTGAAATGGCGATTTTTTGCCGTTTTGGCCGTTTTTAGGGTCCGTTTCTGATTGGATTGCTCGATCATTTTTTGCACGATCATCTCAAAAATTCTGTAAAATTGCTCAGAAGAGATGGGCGAACAAAATGAGACAATAAAATTGACTTTTCGTAAATACTGAAGGGGCGGGGCCAGGCCTCGAAGTTTGACTACTCGCCAAAAATTTTTAAATTGCTATAACTTCATAACTGAATGGAATAGAGTTACCAAACTTTCTGTGGTCATTCGTCATCACCTCACAAAGTAAATTGAATGGTCGCATGATGACATCACACAAGCCCCGCCCCCTCAGGACCAAAAAGGTTAAGTTTTACTGTGAAAGGTCCCAAATTGCCCCATTTCACTAAATCACCACAAATTTGTAGCTGGTAACTCAAGACAAGTGGGGGTTGCTTGGTGTCACATTATGTGAGTTTTCGGCAGAGGGCGGGGCTGTGGCGGCGCGGCGAAGTCAGGCGTACCGCCGTGGCCTTACGTTTGCCTCCCATTTCGTCATTTCTAAAGATATCATCACGAAACTTCTTGTGAGTGATCCTAGTCTGGCCCCCCAAAAGATCTGATGTGAACATCCGGTGGGCGTGGCCTATTTTCTGAAATAGCGCCCCCTAGGACCATTAAAACTGTCAGCCCCAAGCCATGCTTTGACTGAAGATTACGAAATTTGGTACACTCATGTGGTGTCTCAGGACCTACAAAAAAGTCTCTTGGACCCAAGTGCAAAGTCGCACAGGAAGTCGGCCATTTTGGTCCAAGTACGCAATTTAGTGGTTTTCGCACACGTTGTTTGGAGAGTGATGCTCCGTCGTCATTTTCACCAATCTCCTTCAAACTTCTGCCATCTGCTCTTAAGACATAGAGGAAAAAATTCAACCGTCGGATTTTTCAAAAGTTGAAAGGTGTGGGCGTGGCTAAGCCTCAAACTTTGACCTGTCGCCGCGCCACTCTTTTTTTCACAGCTCCCTACTGGACTCCTTTTACCCAATCAGCAGGAGTCTCTGGCAAATAGCAGTAGACAACTTGAGGTCACTTGGTCTCCAGTACTGGAAGGTTTCAAAAAAAGGCAGGGCTTTGGGAGCATGGCGAAAATCGCCATCACGCCATGGAAATACGTTTGCCTCTCATTTCTTCATTTATCGTGATATCATTACGAAACTTCTGGTGAGTGATCCTAGTCTGACCCCAAAGAGACATAGACAGCTGAAATATGTGGGCGTGGCCTAATTTCTGAAATAGCGCCCCCTAGGACCATTTAAACTAATAGCCCCAAGCCATGCTTTGACTGAGGATTACGAAATTTGGTACACTAATGTGGTGTCCCAGGGCCTACAAAAAAGTCTCTTGGAGCCAAGCACAAAATTGCACAGGAAGTCGGCCATTTTGGTCCAAGTACGCGATTTAGTGGTTTTCGCACACGTTGTTTGGAGAGTGATGCTCCGTCGCCCTTTTCACCAATCGCCTTCAAACTTCTGCTATATACTCTTAAGGCATAGGGGAAAAAATTCAACCGTCGGATTTTTCAAAAGTTGAAAGGTGTGGGCGTGGCTAAGCCTCAAACTTTGACCTGTCGCCGCGCCACTCTTTTTTTCACAGCTCCCTACTGGACTCCTTTTACCCAATCAGCAGGAGTCTCTGGCAAATAGCAGTAGACAACTTGAGGTCACTTGGTATCCAGTACTGGAAGGTTTCAAAAAAAGGCGGGGCTTTGGGAGCATGGCGAAAATCGCCATCACGCCATGGAAATACGTTTGCCTCTCATTTCTTCATTTATCGTGATATCGTTACGAAACTTCTGGTGAGTGATCCTAGTCTGACCCCAAAGAGACATAGACAGCTGAAATATGTGGGCGTGGCCTAATTTCTGAAATAGCGCCCCCTAGGACCATTTAAACTAATAGCCCCAAGCCATGCTTTCACTGAGGATTACGAAATTTGGTACACTAATGTGGTGTCCCAGGACCTACAAAAAAGTCTCTTGGAGCCAAGCACAAAATTGCACAGGAAGTCGGCCATTTTGGTCCAAGTACGCGATTTAGTGGTTTTCGCACACGTTGTTTGGAGAGTGATGCTCCGTCGCCCTTTTCACCAATCGCCTTCAAACTTCTGCTATATACTCTTAAGGCATAGGGGAAAAAATTCAACCGTCGGATTTTTCAAAAGTTGAAAGGTGTGGGCGTGGCTAAGCCTCAAACTTTGACCTTTCGCCATTACTTGACTTAATAACTCCCATGTGCATGATCAGATCTTTTTCGAACTTTGTCTGTGTGATCATTGACCATATCTGTAAACAATGACAATGTGGACAGCTGACATCATCTAAGCCCCGCCCCCTGACTAAAGGAAGTTATTATTTTATGCTGAAATGCCCATATTTGTCCCCTCTAATTTAGTCAACATGACACCTAGGTCATGCACTGTCTTCATGATGCTGTAATGGCCATTCAAATCTGATAGCTTTCCAGAAAGGGAGGGGCTTTGATGCCATGGCGAATTCTTGCGTATGCCGTAACCTTACAATTCAATTTAATGGTGAGCTCAGAGGGGATGCTTAGTCAGGGTGAGGTGCGGACTAGGAGGCCATTTGCTGTTTCCGGTGACGGGATGATTGACGTTTCTGTTCTGCCAGACATGCCCTGGTGCCCCGGGCTGCCGGCCAGGCCGGAGCGGCGCGGAGCTGCGAGGGCCGAACGACGCTGCTTGCAGCTTTAATTATTATTTATTATTCCGTGCGCGAAATGAATGGCTTTTTGGGGACCTTAACATACCCCAAAACTCACAATATTTTGCACAATTGTCAGGCCTGGTGAAAAATTTGATATTTTAAAGGTCCCAAAAAAATCGCAAAGAAAATGGCTGAACAGCGCCCCCTACAAAGTGAAAAAAACCCCTCTCCATAAAGCTTAGTTTATCGTACAGTTATGAAATTTGGTACACTTGTAGTACTCAACAGTCCGCACAGAAAAGTCTCTTGCAAGCATGGTCAATATCAAACAGGAAGTCGGCCATTTTGGGATGAATTGGCGATTTTTGGCCGTTTTTGCCGTTTTTAGGGTCAGTCTCTGATTGGATTGCTCGATCAATTTTCGCACGATCGTCTCAAAAATGGTATAAAATTGCTCAGAAGAAATGGCCGAACAAAATGAGACAAGGATTCTGAGTTTTCGTATATGCTGAAGGGGCGGGGCCAGGCCTCGAAGTTTGACTACTCGCCAAAAAAATTAAAACTGCTATAACTTCATAATTGAATGGAATAGAGTTACCAAACTTTCTGTGGTCATTTGTCATCCTCCCACAAAGTAAAATGAATGGTCGGATGATGACATCACACAAGCCCCGCCCCCTCAGGACCAAAAAGGTCAAGTTTTACTATGAAAGGTCCCAAATGGCCCCATTTCACTCAATCCCCACAAATTTGTAACTGTTAACTCAAGACAAGTGGGGGTTGCTTGGCGTCACTTTATGGGAGTTTTCGACAGAGGGCGGGGCTGTGGCGGCGCGGCGAAGTCAGGCGTACCGCCGTGGCCTTACGTTTGCCTCCCATTTCGTCATTTCTAAAAATATCGTCACGAAACTTCTTGTGAGTGATCCTAGTCCGGCCCCTCAAAAGAACTGATGTGAACATCCGGTGGGCGTGGCCTATTTTCTGAAATAGCGCCCCCTAGGACCATTAAAACTGTCAGCCCCAAGCCATGCTTTGACTGAGGATTACGAAATTTGGTACACTAATGTGGTGTCTCAGGACCTACAAAAAAGTCTCTTGGACCCAAGTGCAAAGTCGTACAGGAAGTCGGCCATTTTGGTCCAAGTACGCGATTTAGTGGTTTTCGCACACGTTGTTTGGAGAGTGATGCTCCGTCGTCCTTTTCACCAATCTCCTTCAAACTTCTGCCATATGCTCTTAAGACATCGGGGAAAAAATTCAACCGTCGGATTTTTCAAAAGTTGAAAGGTGTGGGCGTGGCTAAGCCTCAAACTTTGACCTTTCGCCACGCCACTCTTTTTTTCACAGCTTCCTATTGGACTCCTTTTACCCAATCACCAATAATCTCTGGCAAATAGCAGTAGACAACTTGAGGTCACTTGGTATCCAGTACTGGCAGGTTTCGAGTAAAGGCGGGGCTTTGGCAGCATGGCGAAAATCACCATCACGCCATGGAAATACGTTTGCCTCTCATTTCTTCAGTTATTGTGATAGCGCTACGAAACTTCTTGTAAGTGATCCTTGTCTGACCCCCAAGAGACAAACATAGCTGAAATTTGTGGGCGTGGCCTATTTTCTTAAATAGCGCCCCCTAGGACCATTTAAACTAATAGCCCCAAGCCATGCTTTGACTGAAGATTACGAAATTTGGTACACTAATGTGGGGTCTCAGGACCTACAAAAAAGTCTCTTGGAGCCAAGCGTAAAGTCGCACAGGAAGTCAGCCATTTTGGTCCAAGTACGCGATTTAGTGGTTTTCGCACACGTTGTTTGGAGAGTGATGCTCCGTCGCCCTTTTCACCAATCACTTTCAAACTTCTACTATATACTCTTAAGACGTAGGGGAAAAAATTCAACCGTCGCATTTTTCAAAAGTTGAAAGGTGTGGGCGTGGCTAAGTCTCAAACTTTGACCTTTCGCCATTACTTTACTTGACTTAATAACTCCCATGTGCAAGATCAGATCTTTTTCAAACTTTGTCTGTGTGATCATTGACCATATCTGTAAAAAATGACAATGTGGACAGCTGACATCACCTAAGCCCCGCCCCCTGACCACAGGAAGTCTATTTTTTTATGCTGAAATGCCCATATTTGTCCCCTCTAATTTAGTCAACAAGACACCAAGGTCATGCACTGTCTTCATGATGCTGTATTGACCATTCAGATCTGATAGCTTTCCAGAAAGGGAAGGGCTTTGATGCCATGGCGAATTCTGGCGTAACGCCGCACCCTTACAATTCAATTTAATGGTGAGCTCAGAGGGGATGCTGAGTAAGGGTGAGGTGCGGACTAGGAGGCCATTTGCGGTTTCTAGTGTCGGGGCGGTTGACGTTTCTGTTCTGCCAGACGTGCCCTGGTGCCCCGGGCTGTCGGCCAGGCCGGAGCGGCGCGGAGCTGCGAGGGCCGAACGACGCTGCTTGCAGCTTTAATTTTTATTTATTATTCTTAGCCCGCTTTGAATGGCTTTTTGGGGACCTTATAATACCCCAAAACTCACAATATTTTGCAAAGATGTCAGGGCTGGTGAAAAATTTGATATTTTAAAGGTCCCAAAAAAATCGCAAAGAAAATGGCTGAACAGCGCCCCCTAGAAAGTGAAAATAACCCCTCTCCATAAAGCTTAGTTTATCGTACAGTTATGAAATTTGGTACACTTGTAGTACTCAACAGTCCACACAGAAAAGTCTCTTGCAAGCATGGTCAATATCAAACAGGAAGTCGGCCATTTTGGGTTGAAATGGCGATTTTTAGCCATTTTTGCCGTTTTTAGGGTCCGTTTCTGATTGGATTGCTCGATCATTTTTTGAACCATCATCTCACAAATTGTGTAGAATTGCTCAGAAGGGATGGGCGAAAAAAATGAGACAAGGATTCTGAGTTTTCGTATATGATGAAGGGGCGGGGCCAGGCCTCAAAGTTTGACTACTCGCCAAAAATATTTAAATTGCTATAACTTCATAACTGAATGGAATAGAGTTACCAAACTTTCTGTGGTCATTCGTCATCCACCCACAAAGTAAATTGAATGGTCGGATGATGACATCACACAAGCCCCTCCCCCTCAGGACCAAAAAGATCAAATTTTACTGTGAAAGGTCCCAAATTGCCCCATTTCACTTAATCACCACGAATTTGTAGCTGGTAAGTCAAGACAAGGGGGGGTTGCTTGGCGTCACTTTATGGGAGTTTTCGGCAGAGGGCGGGGCTGCGGCGGCGCGGCGAAGTCAGGCGTACCGCCGTGGCCTTACGTTTGCCTCCCATTTCGTCATTTCTAAAGATATCGTCATGAAACTTCTTGTGAGTGATCCTAGTCCGGCTCCCCAAAAAATCTGATGAGAACATCCGGTGGGCGTGGCCTATTTTCTGAAATAGCGCCCCCTAGGTCCATTAAAACTGTCAGCCCCAAGCCATGCTTTGACTGAGGATTACGAAATTTGGTACAGTAATGTGGTGTCTCAGGACCTACAAAAAAGTCTCTTGGAGCCAAGTGCAAAGTCGCACAGGAAGTCGGCCATTTTGGTCCAAGTACGCGATTTAGTGGTTTTCACACATGTTGTTTGGAGAGTGATGCTCCGTCGCCCTTTTCTCCAATCGCCTTCAAACTTCTGCTATATACTCTTAAGACGTAGAGGAAAAAATTCAACCGTCGGATTTTAAATAAGTATAAAGGTGTGGGCGTGGCTAAGCCTCAAACTTTGACCTGTCGCCACGCCACTCTTTTTTTCACAGCTCCCTATTGGACTCCTTTTACCCAATCACCAGGAATCTCTGGCAAATATCAGCACACAAGTTGAGGTCACTTGATCTCCAGTACTGGCAGGTTTTGAAAAAAGGCGGGGCTTTGGGAGCATGGCGAAATTCGCCATCACGCCATGAAAATGCGTTTGCCTCTCATTTCTTCATTTATCGTGATATCACCTCGAAATTCGTTGTGAGTGATCCTAGTCTGACCACCGATAGAAATAGATAGCTGAAGTTTGTGGGCGTGGCCGACATTTTGAAATAGCGCCCCCTAGGACCATTTAAACTGTCAGCCCCAAGCCATGCTTTGACTGAGGATTACGAAATTTGGTACACTAATGTGGTGTCTCAGGACCTACAAAAAAGTCTCTTGGAGCCAAGTGCAAAGTCATACAGGAAGTCGGCCATTTTGGTCCAAGTACTCGATTTAGTGGTTTTCGCACAAGTTGTTTGGAGAGTGATGCTCCGTCGCCCTTTTCACCAATCGCCTTCAAACTTCTGCTATGTACTCTTAAGACAAAGGGGAAAAAATTCAACCGTCGGATTTTAAATAAGTATAAAGGTGTGGGCGTGGCTAAGCCTCAAACTTTGACCTTTCGCCATGACATTACTTGACTTAATAACTCCCATGTGCATGATCAGATCTAATTCAAACTTTGTCTGTGTGATCACTGACCACATCTCAAGACAACGACAATGTGGACAGCTGACATCACCTAAGCCCCGCCCCCTGACAACAGGAAGTCTATTGTTTTATGCTGAAATGCCCATATTCGTCCCCTCTAATTTAGTGAACATGACACTAAGGTCATACACTGACTTCATGACGTTGTAATGACCATTCAGATCTGATAGCTTTCCAAAAAGGGAGGGGCTTTGATGCCATGGTGAATGCTGGCGTGACGCCATGACCTTTCATTTGACTGTAATTTCCACAAACGGCCTCCGATTTGCCCTAAACTGAACATGGCAATGAACAATCATGCCCTTTAGCCAAGGAGGCACAAATGGTTGGTGAATGTTATATAATGTCACCAAAGCTGACCTCAATGGGACTTTTCTGTAGTTGGTCACAGCGCCCCCTAGATAGTTACCCTTCGATAACTTTAAAAAACATGGTCAGAATAGCATTAAAGTATGTCACTATCATCACACCACCAGTGTGGTAAAGATAGAGGATTCCCTAGTGGTGAGACATAAAATATAATGGTGGGCTCAAGGGGATGCTGAGTCAGGGTGAGGTGAGGCAGAGGTGACCGTTAGCAGTTTCTGGTGTCGGGGTGGTCGACGTTTCTGTTTCGCAGATGTAGCCTGGTGCCCCGGGCTGCCGGCCAGGCCGGAGCGGCACGGAGCTGCGAGGGCCGAACGACGCTGCTTGCAGCTTTAATTAGGCCCGAGCAGCGAAAGCGCTGCGAAGGCCTCTTGTTTTTGCTCTGATTATTTTTTGTTATTCCGTGCCCCCTTTGAACAGCTTTTTGGGGACCTTAACATACCCCAAAACTCACAATATTTTGCAAACTTGTCAGGCCTGGTGAAAAATTTGATATTTTAAAGGTCACAAAAAAATCGCAAAGAAAATGGCTGAACAGCGCCCCCTACAAAGTGAAAAAAACCCCTCTCCATAAAGCTTAGTTTATCGTACAGTTATGAAATTTGGTACACTTGTAGTACTCAACAGTCCGCACAGAAAAGTCTCTTGCAAGCATGGTCAATATCAAACAGGAAGTCGGCCATTTTGGGTTGAAATGGCGATTTTTAGCCGTTTTTGCCGTTTTTAGGGTCCGTTTCTGATTGGATTGCTCGATCATTTTTCGCACGATCAACTCAAAAATTGTGTAAAATTGCTCAGAAGGGATGGGCGAACAAAATGAGACAAGGATTCTGACTTTTCGTATATGTTGAAGGGGCGGGGCAAGGCCTCGAAGTTTGACTACTCGCCAAAAAAATTTAAATTGCTATAACTTCATAACTGAATGGAGTAGAGTTACCAAACTTTCTGTGGTCATTTGTCATCCACCCACAAAGTAAGTTGAATAGTCGGATGATGACATCACACAAGCCCCGCCCCCTCAGGACCAAAAAGGTCAAGTTTTACTGTGAAAGGTCCCAAATGGCCCCATTTCACTCAATCACCACAAATTTGTAGCTGGTAACTCAAGACAAGTGGGGGTTGCTTTGTGTCACTTCATGGGAGTTTTCGGCAGAGGGCGGGGCTGTGGCGGCGCGGCGAAGTCAGGCGTACTGCCGTGGCCTTACGTTTGCCTCCCATTTCGTCACTTCTAAAGATATCGCCACGAAACTTCTTGTGAGTGATCCTAGTCCTCCCCCACAAAATATCTGATGTGAACATCCGGTGGGCGTGGCCTATTTTCTGAAATAGCGCCCCCTAGGACCATTAAAACTGTCAGCCCCAAGCCATGCTTTGACTGAGGATTACGAATTTGGTACACTAATGCGGTGTCTCAGGACCTACAAAAAAGTCTCTTGGAGCCAAGTGCAAAGTCGCACAGGAAGTCGGCCATTTTGGTCCAAGTGCGCGATTTAGTGGTTTTCGCACACGTTGTTTGGAGAGTGATGCTCCGTCGCCCTTTTCACCAATCTCCTTCAAACTTCTGCTATATACTCTTAAGACATAGGGGAAAAAATTCAACCGTCGGATTTTTCAAAAGTTGAAAGATGTGGGCGTGGCTAAGCCTCAAACTTTGACCTGTCGCCACGCCACTCTTTTTTTCACAGCTCCCTACTGGACTCCTTTTACCCAAACGCCAGGATTCTGTGGCAAACAGCAGTAGACAAGTTGAGGTTACATTGTCTCCAGTACTGGCAGGTTTCGAAAAAAGGTGGGGCTTTGGGAGCATGGCGAAAATCGCCATCACGCCATGGAAATACGTTTGCCTCTCATTTCTTAAGTTATCGAGATATCACCTCGAAATTTGTTGTGAGTGATCCTAGTCTGACCCCCAATAGAAATGGCCAGCTAAAATTTGTGGGCGTGGCCAATTTTCTGAAATAGCGCCCCCTAGGACCATTAAAACTGTCAGCCCCAAGCCATGCTTTGACTGAGGATTACGAAATTTGGTACACTAATGTGGTGTCTCAGGACCTACAAAAAAGTCTCTTGGAGCCAAGGGCAAAAACGCACAGGAAGTCGGCCATTTTGGTCCAAGTGCGCGATTTAGTGGTTTTCGCACACGTTGTTTGGAGAGTGATGCTCCGTCGCCCTTTTCACCAATCTCCTTCAAACTTCTGCTATATACTCTTAAGACATAGGGGAAAAAATTCAACCGTCGGATTTTTCAAAAGTTGAAAGATGTGGGCGTGGCTAAGCCTCAAACTTTGACCTGTCGCCACGCCACTCTTTTTTCACAGCTCCCTACTGGACTCCTTTTACCCAAACACCAGGATTCTGTGGCAAACAGCAGTAGACAAGTTGAGGTTACTTTGTCTCCAGTACTGGCAGGTTTCGAAAAAAGGCGGGGCTTTGGGAGCATGGCGAAAATCGCCATCACGCCATGGAAATACGTTTGCCTCTCATTTCTTAAGTTATCGAGATATCACCTCGAAATTTGTTGTGAGTGATCCTAGTCTGACCCCCAATAGAAATGGACAGCTAAAATGTGTGGGCGTGGCCAATTGTCTGAAATAGCGCCCCCTAGGACCATTAAAACTGTCAGCCCCAAGCCATGCTTTGACTGAGGATTACGAAATTTGGTACACTAATGTGGTATCTCAGGACCTACAAAAAAGTCTCTTGGAGCCAAGCGCAAAGTCACACAGGAAGTCGGCCATTTTGGTCCAAGTACGCGATTTAGTGGTTTTCGCACACGTTATTTGGAGAGTGATGCTCCGTCGCCCTTTTCACCAATCTCCTTCAAACTTCTGCTATATACTCTTAAGACATAGGGGAAAAAATTCAACCGTCGGATTTTTCAAAAGTTGAAAGGTGTGGGCGTGGCTAAGCCTCAAACTTTGACCTGTCGCCACGCCACTCTTTTTTTCACAGCTCCCTACTGGACTCCTTTTACCCAATCACCAGGATTCTGTGGGAAACAGCAGTAGACAACTTGAGGTTACTTGGTCTCCAGTACTGGCAGGTTTTGAAAAAAGGCAGGGCTTTGGGAGCATGGCGAAAATCGCCATCACGCCATGGAAATACGTTTGTCTCTCATTTCTTCAGTTATTGTGATATCGCTCCGAAACTTCTGGTGAGTGATCCAAGTCTGACCCCCAAGAGAAATAGACAGCTGAAGTTTGTGGGCGTGGCCTATTCTCTTAAATAGCGCCCCCTAGGACCATTTAAACTAATAGCCCCAAGCCGTGCTTTGACTGAGGATTACGAAATTTGGTACACTAATGTGGTGTCTCAGGACCTACAAAAAAGTCTCTTGGAGCCAAGTGCAAAGTCGCACAGGAAGTCGGCCATATTGGTCCAAGTACGCGATTTAGTGGTTTTCGCACACGTTGTTTTGAGAGTGATGCTCCGTCGCCCTTTTCACCAATCTCCTTCAAACTTCTGCTATATACTCTTAAGACATAGGGGAAAAAATTCAACCGTCGGATTTTTCAAAAGTTGAAAGGTGTGGGCGTGGCTAAGCCTCAAACTTTGACCTGTCGCCACGCCACTCTTTTTTTCACAGCTCCCTACTAGACTCCTTTTATCCAATCACCAGGATTCTGTGGGAAACAGCAGTAGACAACTTGAGGTTACTTAGTCTCCAGGACTGGCAGGTTTTGAAAAAAGGTGGGGCTTTGGGAGCATGGCCAAAATCGCCATCACGCCATGGAAATACATTTGCCTCTCATTTCTTCAGTTATCGTGATATCGCTACGAAACTTCTGGTGAGTGATCCTAGTCTGACCCCCAAGAGAAATAGATAGCTGAAGTTTGTGGGCGTGGCCTATTCTTTTAAATAGCGCCCCCTAGGACCATTTAAACTAATAGCCTCAAGCCATGCTTTGACTGAGGATTACGAAATTTGGTACACCAATGTGGTGTCTCAGGACATACAAAAAACTCTCTTGGGGCTAAGCGCAAAGTCGCACAGGAAGTCGGCCATTTTGGTCCAAGTACGCGATTTAGTGGTTTTCGCACACGTTATTTGGAGAGTGATGCTCCGTCGCCCTGTTCACCAATCTCCTTCAAACGTCTGCTATATACTCTTAAGACATAGGGGAAAAAATTCAACCGTCGGATTTTTCAAAAGTTGAAAGGTGTGGGCGTGGCTAAGCCTCAAACTTTAACCTTTCGCCACACCACTCTTTTTTTCACAGCTCCCTATTGGACTCCTTTTACCCAATCACCAGGAATCTCTGGTAAATAGCAGCAGACAAGTTGAGGTCACTTGGTCTCCAGTACTGGAAGGTTTTGAAAAAAGGCGGGGCTTTGGGAGCATGGCGAAATTCGCCATCACGCCATGGAAATACGTTTGCCTCTCATTTCTTCATTTATCGTATCACCTCGACATTTGTTGTGAGTGATCCTAGTCTGACCCCCAATAGAAATGGTCAGCTTAAGTTTGTGGGCGTGGCCTATTTTCTGAATTAGCGCCCCCTAGGACCATTAAAACTGTCAGCCCCAAGCCATGCTTTGACTGAGGATTACGAAATTCGGTACTCTAATGTTGTGTCCCAGGACCTACAAAAAAGTTTCTTGGAGCCAAGTGCAAAGTCGCACAGGAAGTCGGCCATTTTGGTCCAAGTGCGCGATTTAGTGGTTTTCGCACACGTTGTTTGGAGAGTGAGGCTCCGTCGCCCTTTTCACCAATCGCCTTCAGACGTCTGCTATATACTCTTAAGACATAGGGGAAAAAATTCAACCGTCGGATTTTAAATAAGTATAAAGGTGTGGGCGTGGCTAAGCCTCAAACTTTGACCTTTCGCCATTACATTACTTGACAATAACTCCCATGTGCACGATCAGCTCTATATCAAACTTTGTCTGTGTGATCATTGACCACATCTCAAGGCAACGTCATTGTGGACAGCTGCCATCACCTAAGCCACGCCCCCTGACAACGGGAAGTCTATTGTTTTATGGTGAAATGCCCATATTTGTCCCCTCTAATTTAGTGAACATGACACTAAGGTCATACACTGTCTTAATGCTGTTGTAATTACCATTCAGACTTGATAGATTTCCAGAAAGGGAGGGGCTTTGATGCCATGGTGAATGCTGGCGTGACCCCATGACCTTACATTTGACTGTAACTTCCACAAACTGCCTCCGATTTGCCCGAAACTGAACAAGGCAATGAACAATCATGCCCTTTAGCCAGTGAGGCACAAACGGATGGTGAATGTTATATAATGTCACCAAAGCTGACCTCAATAGGATTTTTCTGTAGTTGGTCACAGCGCCCCCTAGATAACGTTATCCTTCGATAACTTTAAAAAACATGGTCATAATAGCAATAAAGTTGGTCACTGTCATCACACCACCAGTGTGGTAAAGATAGAGGATTCCCTAGTGGTGAGACATAAAATATAATGGTGGGCTCAAAGGGGATGCTGAGTCAGGGTGAGGTGCGGACGAGGTGACCGTTAGCAGTTTCTGGTGTCGGGGTGGTCGACATTTCTGTTTCGCAGACGTAGCCTCGTGCCCCGGGCTGCCAGCCAGGCCGGAGCGGCGCGGAGCTGCGAGGGCCGAACGACGCTGCTTGCAGCTTTAATTAGGCCCGAGCAGTGAAGCTGCGAAGGCCTATTGTATCTGCTCCGTTTATTTTTTTTTTTTTTTTTTTTTTTCTTTTTTTTTTCTTCCGCGTCTTTGGATGGCCTTTAGGGGGTCTTAGCATATCCAAAAAGTCACCAAATTCTGGCCCAATATAGAAAGTGCGTGAAATTTACGTATTTCACTGGCAACGTGAAAGTTGGTAAAAAAATGTTTCAACAGCGCCCCCTGGAAAATTAAAAATACCCCTCCGCTTTGACCTTTTTTCATAGTAGAGTGATGAAATTTGGTACACTTGTAGAACTCAACAATACGCACAGAAAAGCCTCTTGCACCCATGGTCAATATCAAACAGAAGGTCGGCCATTTTGGACTAAAGTGGCCATTTTGACCCCGTTTTGGCCATTTCTAGGGTCTATATTTGGTTTAACAGTTTGGTCATTTTTCGCACGATCGTCTCAAAAATAGTGTGCGATCGAACAGAAGCAATGGACGATTAAAATGAGACAATAAAATTGACTTTTCGTAAATACTGAAGGGGCGGGACCAGGCCTCAAAGTTCGAGCACTCGCCAAAAAAATTCAAATTGCTATAGATTCATAAATGAAAGAATTACAGTTAAAGAAATGTTCTAAGGACAATCGTCGTCGACCTCCGAAGACAAATGAATGGTCGATTGATGATGTCACATAAGCCCCGCCCCCTCAGGACTTAAAAGGTCAAGATTTACTGGGAAATTTTCCAAAATTCGCCCTTTCCAATAACCACCCCAAATTTGTAGCGGGTAACTGAAGACAAGTTGGGGTTGCTTGGCGTCACTTTATGGGAGTTTTCTCCAGAAGGCGGGGCTGTGGCGGCGCGGCGAAGTCAGGCGTACCGCTTAGGCCTTACGTTTGCCTCCCATTTCGTCATTTCTAGAGATATCGCCACAAAACCTCTTGGGAGTGATCCTAGTTCAGCCCCCCACAAAATGTGATGTGAACATCCGGTGGGCGTGGCCTATTTTCTGAAATAGCGCCCCCTAGGACCATTAAAACTGTCAGCCCCAAGTCATGCTTTGACTGAGGATTATGAAATTTGGCACACTAATGTGGTGTCTCAGGACCTACAAAAAAGTCTCTTGGAGCCAAGTGCAAAGTCGCACAGGAAGTCGGCCATTTTGGTCCAAGTACTCGATTTAGTGGTTTTCGCACACGTTGTTTGGAGAGTGATGCTCCATCGCCCTTTTCACCAATCGCCTTCAAACTTCTGCTATAGACTCTTAAGACATAAAGGAAAAAATTCAACCGTCGGATTTTAAATAAGTATAAAGGTGTGGGCGTGGCTAAGCCTCAAACTTTGACCTGTCACCACGCCACTCTTTTTTTCACAGCTACCTATTGGACTCCTTTTACCCAATCGCCAGCAATCTCTGGCGAATAGCAGCTGACAAGTTGAGGTCACTTAGTCTCCAGTACTGGCAGGTTTTGAAAAAAGGCGGGGCTTTGGGAGCATGGCAAAATTCACCATCACGCCATGGCAATACGTTTGCCTCTCATTTCTTCAATTATCGTGCCATCACCACAAAATGTCTGGTGAGTGATCCTAGTCTGACCCCCAATAGATTTGGACAGCTGTAGTTTGTGGGCGTGGCCTATTTTCTGAAATGGCGCCCTCTAGGACCATTAAAACTGTCAGCCCCTAGCCATGCTTTGACTGAGGAGTACGAAATCTGGTACACTAATGTGGTGTCTCCGGTCCTACAAAAAAGTCTCTTGGAGCCAAGTGCAAAGTCGCACAGGAAGTCGGCCATTTTGGTCCAAGTAGTCGATTTAGTGGTTTTCGCACACGTTGTTTGGAGAGTGTTACACCATTGCCCTTTTCACCAATCACCTTCAAACTTCTGCTATAGACTCTTAAGACAAAGGGGAAAAAATTCAACCTACGGATTTTAAATAAGTATAAAGGTGTGGGCGTGGCTAAGCCTCAAACTTTGACCTGTCGCCACGCCACTCTTTTTTTCACAGCTCCCTATTGGACTCCTTTTAACCAATCACCAGCAATCACTGGCAAATAGCAGCAGACAAGTTGAGGTCACTTGGTCTATAGTACTGGCAGCTTTCGAATAAAGGCGGGGCTTTGGGAGCATGGCGAAATTCGCCATCACGCCATGGAAATACGTTTGTCTCTCATTTCTTCAATCATTGTGACATCGCCACACAATTTCTGATGAGTGATCCTACTCTGACCCCTAATAGAATTGGACAGCTGAAGTTTGTGGGCGTGGCCTATTTTCTGAAATAGCGCCCCCTAGGACCATTAAAACTGTCAGCCCCAAGCCGTGCTTTGACTGAGGATCACGAAATTTGGCACACTAATGTAGTGTCTCAGGACCTACAAAAAAGTCTCTTGGAGCCAAGCGCAATGTCGCACAGGAGGTCGGCCATTTTGGTCCAAGTACTCGATTTAGTGGTTTTCGCACACGTTATTAGGAGAATGATGTCTCGTCGCCCTTTCCACCGATCACCTTCAAACTCTTGCTATATACTCTTAAGACATAGAGGAAAAGATTCAACCGTCGGATTTTAAATAAGTATAAAGGTGTGGGCGTGGCTAAGCCTCAAACTTTGACCAGTCGCCATTACGTTACTTGACTCAATAACTCCCTTGTGCATGATCAGATCAATTTCAAACTTTGTCCGTGTGATCACTGACCACATCTGAAGACAGTGACAATGTGGACAGCTGGCATCACCTAAGCCCCGCCCCCTGACTACAGGAAGTCTTCTGTTTTATGGTGAAATGCCCATATTTGTCCCCTCTAATTTAGTCAACATGACACTAAGGTCATGCACTGTCTTCATGATGTTCTAATGACTATTCAGATCTGATAGCTTTTCAGAAAGGGAGGAGCTTTGATGCCATGGCGATTTCTGGCGTGACGCTGTGACCTTACGTTTGACTATAACTTCCACAAACAGCCTCCGATTTGCCAGAGACTGAACATCGCATCACCAGTGTGGTAAAGATAGAGTATCTCCTAGTGGTGAGACGTGTAATGCTGGGCTCAGAGGGGATGCTGAATCAGGGTGAGGTGTGGACGAGGAGGCCGTTCACGGTTTCTGGTGTCGGGGTGGTTGACTTTCTGTTCTGCCAGACGTGCCCTGGTGCCCCCGGCTGCCGTCCAGGATGGACAAGCGCGGAGCTGGGTTTGGAGAGCGTCGGGGATGGAGCGGAGGGGGTGCGGAAGGAGGGCGAGCAGCTTCGCTGCGAGGGCCGAACGACGCTGCTTGCAGCTTTAATTATTTTTTGTTATTCCGTGCCCCCTTTGAACGGCTTTTTGGGGACCTTAACATACACCAAAACTCACAATATTTTGCAAACTTGTCAGGCCTGGTGAAAAATTTGATATTTTAAAGGTTCCAAAAAAATCGCAAAGAAAATGGCTGAACAGCGCCCCCTAGAAAGTGAAAAAAACCCCTCTCCATAAAGCTTAGTTTATCGTATAGTTATGAAATTTGGTACACTTGTAGTACTCAACAGTCCGCACAGAAAAGTCTCATGCAACCATGGTCAATATCAAACAGGAAGTCAACCATTTTGGGTTGAAATGGCGATTTTTAGCCGTTTTGGCCGTTTTTAGGGTCCGTTTCTGATTGGATTGCTCGATCATTTTTTGCACGATCGTCTCAAAAATGGTGTAAAATTGCTCAGAAGAGATGGGCGAACAAAATGAGACAATAAAATTGACTTTTCGTAAATACTGAAGGGGCAGGGCCAGGCCTCGAAGTTTGACTACTCGCCAAAAAAATTTAAATTGCTATAACTTCAAAAATGAATGGAATAGAGTTACCAAACTTTCTGTGGTCATTCGTCATCCACCCACAAAGTAAATTGAATGGTCGGATGATGACATCACACAAACCCCGCCCCCTCAGGACCAAAAAGATCAAGTTTTACTGTGAAAGGTCCCAAATTGCCCCATTTCACTTAATCACCACAAATTTGTAGCTGGTAACTCAAGACAAGTGGGGGTTGCTTGGCGTCACTTTATGGGAGTTTTCGGCAGAGGGCGGGGCTGTGGCGGCGCGGCAAATTCAGGCGTACCGCCGTGGCCTTACGTTTGCCTCCCATTTCGTCATTTCCAAAGATATCGTCACGAAACTTCTTGTGAGTGATCCTAGTCCGGCCCCCCAAAAGATCTGATGTGAACATCTGGTGGGCGTGGCCTATTTTCTGAAATAGCGCCCCCTAGGACCATTAAAACTGTCAGCCCCAAGCCATGCTTTGACTGAGGATTACGAAATTTGGTACACTAATGTGGTGTCTCAGGACCTACAAAAAAGTCTCTTGGAGCCAAGTGCAAAGTCGCACAGGAAGTCAGCCATTTTGGTCCAAGTGCGCGATTTAGTGGTTTTCACACACGTTGTTTGGAGAGTGATACTCCGTCGCCCTTTTCACCAATCACTTTCAAACTTCTGCTATATAGTCTTAAGACATAGAGGAAAAAATTCAACCATCGGATTTTAAATAAGTATAAAGGTGTGGGCGTGGCTAAGCCTCAAACTTTGACCTTTCGCCACGCCACTCTTTTTTTCACAGCTCCCTATTGGACTCCTTTTACCCAATCACCAGGAATCTCTGGTAAATGGCAGCAGGCAAGTTTAGGTCACTTGGTCTCCAATACTGGAAGGTTTTGAAAAAAGGCGGGGCTTTGGGAGCATGGCGAAATTCGCCATCACGCCATGGAAATACGTTTGCCTCTCATTTCTTCATTTATCGTGATATCACCTCGACCATTGTTGTGAGTGATCCTAGTCTGACCCCCAATAGAAAAGGTCAGCTTAAGTTTGTGGGCGTGGCCTATTTTCTGTATTAGCGCCCCCTAGGACCATTAAAACTGTCAGCCCCAAGCCATGCTTTGACTGAGGATTACGAAATTTGGTAGACTAATGTGGTGTCTCAGGACCTACAAAAAAGTCTCTTGGAGCCAAGTGCAAAGTCGCACAGGAAGTCGGCCATTTTGGTCCAAGTGCGCGATTTAGTGGTTTTCACACACGTTGTTTGGAGAGTGATGCTCCGTCGCCCTTTTCACCAATCGCCTTCGAGCTTCTGCTATATACTCTTAAGACATAGAGGAAAAAATTCAACCGTCGGATTTTAAATAAGTATAAAGGTGTGGGCGTGGCTAAGCCTCAAACTTTGACCTTTTGCCACGCCACTCTTTTTTTCACAGCTCCCTATTGGACTCCTTTTACCCAATCACCTGGAATCTCTGGTAAATAGCAGCTGACAAGTTGAGGTCACTTGTTCTACAGTACTGGCAGGTTTTGAAAAAAGGCGGGGCTTTGGGAGCATGGCGAAATTCGCCATCACGCCATGGCAATACGTTTGCCTCTCATTTCTTCAATTATCGTGACATCGCCACAAAATGTCTGGTGAGTGATCCTAGTCTGACCCCCAATAGAAATGGGCATCTGAGATTTGTGGGCGTGGCCTATATTCTGAAATAGCGCCCCCTAGGACTATTAAAACTGTCAGCCCCAAGACAAGGTTTGACTGAGGATTACGAAAATTGGTACACTCATGTAGGGTCTCTGGACCTACAAAAAAGTCTCTTGGAGCCAAGCGCAATTTCGCACAGGAGGTCGGCCATTTTGGTCCAAGTACTCGATTTAGTGGTTTTCGCACACGTTGTTTGGACATTGATGGCCCGTTGCCCTTTACACCGATCACCTTCAAACTTATGCTATGTACTTTTAAGTCAAAGGGGAAAAAATTCAACCGTCGGATTTTAAATAAGTATAAAGGTGTGGGCGTGGCTAAGCCTCAAACTTTGACCTTTCGCCATGACATTACTTGACTTAATAACTCCCATGTGCAAGATCAGATCTAATTCAAACTTTGTCTGTGTGATCACTGACCACATCTCAAGACAACGACAATGTGGACAGCTGACATCACCTAAGCCCCGCCCCCTGACAACAGGAAGTCTATTGTTTTATGGTGAAATGCCCATATTTGTCCCCTCTAATTTAGTGAAAATGACACTCAGGTCATACATTGTCTTCATGATGTTTTAAAGACCATTCAGATCTGATAGCTTTCCAGAAAGGGAGGGGCTTTGATGCCATGGTGAATGCTGGCGTGACGCCATGACCTTACATTTGACTGTAACTTCCACAAACGGCCTCCGATTTGCCCGAAACTGAATATGGCAATGAACAATCATGCCCTTTAGCCAATGAGGCACAAACGGTTGGTGAATGTTATATAATGTCACGAAAGCTGACCTCAATGGGACTTTTCTGTAGTTGGTCACAGCGCCACCTAGATAACGTTATCCTTCGATAACTTTAAAAAACATGGTCAGAATAGCATTAAAGTTGGTCACTGTCATCACACCACCAGTGTGGTAAAGATAGAGGATTCCCTAGTGGTGAGACATAAAATATAATGGTGGGCTCAAAGGGGATGCTGAGTCAGGGTGAGTTGCGGACAAGGTGGCCGTTAGCAGTTTCTGGTGTTGGGGTGGTCGACGTTTGTGTTCTGCGGACGTGCCCTGGTGCCCCGGGCTGCCGGCCAGGCCGGAGCGGCGCGGAGCTGCGAGGGCCGAACGACGCTGCTTGCAGCTTTAATTTTTTATTATTCTCGTGCCCCTTTGAATGGCTTTTTGGGGACCTTAACATACCCCAAAACTCACAGTATTTTGCAAGCTTGTCAGGCCTGGTGAAAAATTTGATATTTTAAAGGTCCCGAAAAAATCGCAAAGAAAATGGCTGAACAGCGCCCCCTAGAAAGTGAAAAATACCCCTCTCCATAAAGCTTAGTTGTTCGTATAGTTATGAAATTTGGTACACTTGTAGTCCTCAACAGTCCGCACAGAAAAGTCTCTTGCAACCATGGTCAATATCAAACAGGAAGTCGGCCATTTTGGTTTGAAATGGCGATTTTTGGCAGTTTTTGCCGTTTTTAGGGTCTGTTTCTGATTGGATTGCTCGATCACTTTTCGCACGATTGTCTCAAAAATTGTGTAAAATTGCTCAGAAGGGGTAGACGAACAAATTGAGACAATAAAATTGACTTTTCGTAAATACTGAAGGGGCGGGGCCAGGCCTCGAAGTTTGACTACACGCCAAAAAATTTTAAATTGCTATAACTTCATAACTGAATAGAATAGAGTTACCAAACATTCTGTGGTCATTCGTCATCCACCCACAAAGTAATTTGAATGGTTGGATGATGACATCACACAAGCTCCGCCCCCTCAGGACCAAAAAGGTCAAGTTTTACTGGGAAATTGTCCAAAATTCGCCCTTTCAACTAATCACCCCATATTTGTAGCAGGTACGTTTGCCTCTCATTTCTTCATTTATCGTGATATCACCTCGAAATTTGTTGTGAGTGATCCTAGTCTCACCCCCAATAGAAATGGTCAGCTTAAGTTTGTGGGCGTGGCCTACTTTCTGAAATAGCGCCCCCTAAGACCATTAAAACTGTCAACCCCAAGCCATGCTTTTACTGAGGATTACGAAATTTGGTACACTAATGTGGTGTCTCAGGCCCTACAAAAAAGTCTCTTGGAGCCACGTGCAAAGTCGCACAGGAAGTCGGCCATTTTGGTCCAAGTACTCGATTTAGTGGTTTTCGCACACGTTGTTTGGAGAGTGATGCTCCGTCGCCCTTTTCACCAATCTCCTTCAAACTTGTGCTATATACTCTTAAGACATAGGGTAAAAAATTCAACCGTCGGATTTAAATAAGTATAAAGGTGTGGGCGTGGCTAAGCCTCAAACTTTGACCTTTCGCCACGCCACTCTTTTTTTTACAGCTCCCTATTGGACTCCTTTTACCCAATCACCAGGAATCTCTGGTAAATAGCAGCAGACAAGTTGAGGTCACTTGGTCTCCAGTACTGGAAGGTTTTGAAAAAAGGCGGGGCTTTGGGAGCATGGCGAAATTCGCCATCACGCCATGGAAATACGTTTGCCTTTCATTTCTTCATTTATCGTGATATCACCTCGAAATTTGTTGTGAGTGATCCTAGTCTCACCCCCAATAGAAATGGTCAGCTTAAGTTTGTGGGCGTGGCCTACTTTCTGAAATAGCGCCCCCTAAGACCATTAAAACTGTCAACCCCAAGCCATGCTTTTACTGAGGATTACGAAATTTGGCACACTAATGTGGTGTCTCAGGCCCTACAAAAAAGTCTCTTGGAGCCACGTGCAAAGTCGCACAGGAAGTCGGCCATTTTGGTCCAAGTACTCGATTTAGTGGTTTTCGCACACGTTGTTTGGAGAGTGATGCTCCATCGCCCTTTTCACCAATCACCTTCAAGCTTCTGCTATACACTCTTAAGACATAGAGGAAAAAATTCAACCGTCGGATTTTAAATAAGTAGAAAGGTGTGGGCGTGGCTAAGCCTCAAACTTTAACCTGTCGCCATAACATTACTTGACCTAATAACTCCCATGTACACGATCAGATCTATATCAAACTTTGTCTGTGTGATCACTGACCACATCTGAAGACAATGACAATGTGGACAGCTGACATCCCCTAAGTCCCGCCCCCTACTACAGGAAGTCTATTGTTTTATGGTGAAATGCCCATGTTTGTCATGATCTGAAAGCTTTCCAGCGCCCATAGATAAGTTTAACCTACAATAACTTCAAAAAACGTGGTCAGAAAAGCATTACAGTTGGTCTGTGTCATCACACCACCAGAGTCGTAAAGGTAGAGTATGCCCTAGTTGTGGGACGTGTAATATAATGGTGGGATAAGAGGTGATGCTGAGTCAGGGTGAGGTGCGGATGAGGTGATCGTTTGCGGTTTCTGGTGTCGGGGTGGCCGACGTTTCTGTTCCGCAGATGTGCCCTGGTGCCCCGGGCTGCTGGCTAGGCCGGAGCGGCGCGGAGCTGCGAGGGCCGAACGATGCTGCTTGCAGCTTTAATTTATTGTTATTATTATTATCTTTTTTTTTAGGCTAACCTTCTCAGTTAACTATGTACTACAGTAGTTTAGTAAATTTTCCACAATTCTGACATTTCATCAATTCAACTGGTTGTTGCCAAAAAGCCTTGTTCATTACCTGACTGCAGCAAGCACTCTTTTACTGGGTGTAACCATAGGAAACAGTCTCTTTTGAGCCTCTCTTTGTAAGTCCAGGATGACCACCGTCATTGATTGAAGTTCACATGTTAGCACACATGCTCCTCCCCTTTGTACTTTGTTTCATCAGCAGCAGGGCAAATAAGTTTCTGCCTCTTTGTCCATCTTGTAGTGCTCCCCCGTCTCGATGTTATAATTCACAGCTTTTGGTGAGGGCTT
This sequence comes from Nothobranchius furzeri, assembly GCF_043380555.1. Taxonomy (NCBI): domain Eukaryota; kingdom Metazoa; phylum Chordata; class Actinopteri; order Cyprinodontiformes; family Nothobranchiidae; genus Nothobranchius; species Nothobranchius furzeri. The sequence goes on along the minus strand of NC_091748.1, from coordinate 37,663,399 downwards.
CCAGGTTCTCTTTGTATAGAAGTCAGACCCAAACATTCTTTGCAGCTGGTTGTGACAGGCCCACCCAGTAAAGTTCATGCCGCCACAATGCACAGCAAACGTTTTCCTTAAATATGTTGATTGGGTTGAAATGACAGAACTTTCTCTTTTACAATTCAAAATCAACGATGGTTTCTAATAACTAGTCGACTTTATTGACTCAAAGGTAAATCTAGACTACTTCCTATGCACAATTTGTTCTGAATCATCAAATCAGTTCTACACAGGTTTTAAAGGAGACATAACATGAAAAACCCACTTTTTTATCCATTAACACAGTGTGTTTCACATTTTAAGTGTCTAAGTGAGCAAAAAGGCTTATATTATTCACTGGAGTTGCTATTTAGATATTTAATAATTAAGTTTTGGGCATATTTGTCCACCTGTTCAGTTTTTCACATTATCTATTACATCTATTTCGTCAGGATAACTACCAAATATGGTAATGGCCCTCGGCTAAACACAGAGCCAATCCGCCATTTTTTCTTCTCGCTAAGATTTTTTGTAGTCCTATTGGAAAAATGCAGAATGTCTGGTTATTTTAGCCACACACAGCTCAAAACTGTTCCTCGTTTTAAGGAAGGGTGGTGTGGCAGTATTTAAACCCAGGAGCTGATGACACTACTGCTAAAAAAACACAGAAGAAAAAGTAGTGTGTTTGTGTGTGTGTGTGTGCGCGCGCGCACGCGTGGTTCGTTCGTTCTGTCTCCAGGCTAGTGGCTAAGTACTGAGGGCTTCATCTATCTAAAAGGAGTAATTTCCATCTGAATGTGGCAGCACCGGGACACAGCAGCAGAGCGGTAAGCTTCATATCACTCTAAAATGTCGACAAACTTTACTTTAGATTTACGGGCATTAGCAGCACTAAAGCATTAGCATCCGGCTTGCTATCGCTAGCACAGTATGCTAGTAAAGTTAGCAACCAGATTAATGTGGATTTGGCTGATTTTCGAGGAATAAAACGTGATTTCTGATCAACGCCTTCTTTTACACCAGATGATAACCTTCCACTGATTGTAACAGCAGAGAGCCTGTGTGTTAGTTTACGTGAGTGTGATGTAATCTTAGCATCCAGTAAATAAAGTCCCATATCAGCTAAAATGCAGCGTGAGAAAGTCGTTAAAGTGCGTCAACACAGTGGATTTAATACAAGTTTTAAAGAACAATCTCTGAGTGGAGTGAGGTTAGTTTTTTGTCTCACTGCAGATATAAAAACTAACTCTGCATCAGTCAGACGCAGCAAAGCTCACCGTCTGTATGAGCGTCGGAAAGCTGATAAAATCGGCTGTAAAATAATTAAAACAAAAGTAAAAATGCTCCTTTGCTTTTTACAGTCCACATCCAGAAGGCTGGAGCCATGTTTCACTGACAGGCTGTCAGACTAAAGCCCTGATGAGCTCAGCAGGGACAAACTGGTCTGATGTTTAGGTAAGTGAAGATCTGCTTCTCCAAGGCCTTGAGATGCTAGTAAAAAATAATTTAGCCAGCTTGCTGTTACTTTTCTTCTCCTCTAAGGAACACAGAACGTTCAGATGTTGGACCTTCACTTCACCTACTGAGGAAGGAGACCCACCAGTAAAGAGACGGTAGGTGGACCAGACCAAAGTGAGTGATGACACACCTCAGCCACCCTCATCATTAAGAACACCTCACCCCCTGAATCCCTCCGTCTGATGACAGCAGAGTGATTTATTTGATGTTTTACTTGTTTAGTCTGTTTAGAAATGATTGAATTACATTATTTTCTGTAATCGACCATCTGATCTGGATGTGTGCAGAATAACTTTCCCCAAATTCAGCAGCAGCTGGCCTACAAAAACAGCTGCAGCATGTAGTAAGTCTGTCTGCACTGCTCTCTAATGAGCTTCCTTTCATAAGGAATCATTCGTATAATTTTAGTGTCACTATTTTATTACATTTGTAAGAATATGAAGTCACTGCAGCAAAGTGAACTTGTGAACAAACACAAACGTGACTATAAACATGAAAGCTAAAGAAACGACTTTCCTAAAGCTGCTTGTAAACAAAATATGTCATTAAAGTTATTGTCTATCATTGCAGAATATGGCGATGACATCATGGAACTGGTCTTTGGAAACGTTTTCCCTGAACCAACTCCGTTTCTAGATGAGGTAGAGAAGATCTGCATCTCACCAACCCTCTGATCTCAGTATTCAGACAATGGAGGTCTCCCACTGGTATCCAGGACCAGTTTGAAGCCCACATACTGCCCCTCCCTCATCATCAGGAAACATCAATCCGTATCCTGAGGACAACAGAAGACGGCAGGAGGACAGGAACTCTGAGACCTAGATACCACCAGCACCGAGACACAAAGCACCTGTGTGCACAACGCCTGTTTAACTACTAAAGCCTGTTTATTATATTGTTCTACTTATTTGCTGTGAGGTTAATACTTAGAAAATGTGTATATTAATGTAAACAATTTAAAAAATCACTGATTGTATGTTTTCTTTTAGATGTAATGGTCCAAACTCAGCCTTGTAGACATTTATTGCATCCTGTAGGTAAATACACAGAACAGGCTCAGATCCAGGATGACCCAGCATGCTCTTCTTCCATTCTGGCTGTTAGGGATTTTATCAATAACTCAATGCCTACTGATGTTTCCACCTAACGGTATTTATTTAGAATGCAGGTAAGATTTAACTTTATTTGTAGCAAAGCAGACTGATCTTGGGAATTTCACTGCAGCACTGATGTCCACCTCTCTGTACACATTAGAGAGAATTACCACTTTACAGCAAAACACACATTTAATAAAGATATAGGCTACACATTGCAGACAATAAAAAAGTTGTAAGCATTAGAATTATAATGATCACATTAAAGAACATTTGGAGGAATGTTCTTTATTTGTCACTAGAATCTCAAATCTTTAAATTAAAATGTAACTGCTTTTTATCCATTTTCATCCATTAAGACACCCAATATTAAATAAGACTACTTATAAAATTATTTATAATTATATGTATGTATATATATATATAGATAGAGATCTTAATAAAATATATTCTTTTAATGGTGTTTTAATGAGCTGTATCATTTTTTAAAACATTTTTTATAGAAATAAATAAGCAAGCAGCATTCCTTGTGTGTGTGTGTGTGCGCGCGCGTGCCTGCTGCTTGTCCTTCCGTCGCCCGTGACGGTGGTGTGTGTGTGTGTGTGCGCGCGCGTGCACGTGCCTGTGTGACCGGCCTGTCTTGACCTGGTCTCACAAAGTAGATTTCTGCGTTGTGTTGTGCAAAGGAATGAGACAGCGACCACCCCTCTTCACCACTGGAGCGAGATTTATTCGATGTCAGCTGTGCAAAATAAAATAACATCAGTACAGCACCTGGACTGGTTATGACACACACCTCTCTCCTCAGGATGGTCTCCCGCCGTCTGATTAATGTAAAGTTTTGCAATAACATTTTACATAAAATAAACCCCACGAGAAATAAAAATTCCAAATATCAATCTTATTATTTAGTCCAAAAAAAGGTCTTCACTAATTTGGCATCACAGTTAAGTTAAAATACATTTTATAACTCAACAGTGGTGATTTTGCATTTTTCCTTTCATAAGAAACAGTATAAAGAAAATTGAATTAATGAAAAACGAGAATAATGAACTCACATACCTGTGCAAAATAAAATAACATCAGTACAGCACCTGGACTGGTTATGACACACACCTCTAAAAGAAAGGAAAGAAACAGCAGGCTGGATCAGGAACCACACTCATGCTTTTCCAGCCTGGTTACAAACCAACAACTAGTGTGTTAAAACCACTGCTGTACGTTTCATTAAGGGAACAAAAACTCCATAAAAGGCACCAATAATGTTTGTATAAGTTCATTAAGTTCAACAACAGATGTTAAAGTCACTTTTAAACCGTTTTAGCTCACTGAGAACAGGAACAACTAGAAAACCTACCTCTCCTCAGGATGGTCTCCCGCCGTCTGAGGAGAGTACCGGGAAAATCACAGGAAGTGGCCGCAATACCGGAAGTTGCCGAAATGAAGCGTTTTTCAAAATAAAATGCAAAAACACATAAAATAAATATCGAGGCAGTTAAACAACTTGATAACATGAACACAATGACTGAGGATGGGCTTTTGGTGAATTATAAGTATCAACAGAACACCTCTGTTACATCCACCCCTCCTAACTTCACCAAAATTCAGACTCCAATGGAAACATAAAGACCACTAAGACACTCCAAGAAGCTCGACAAAGGTAAGTAAAAAGCTCTGAGCTTAACCTTCTATGAGAAACCTATTAAATAGGTTCAGAGAGGTCAAAAGTGTGATCAGACCTTATTCTCTCCTAGGCTGATATGATGCCGCGTACACCATACAAACTCTGTCACCTTCAGTCTTTCAAAATACAACACATACTGAATCGATATGGGAATGTCCTAGTCCCCTCAAATGCAACACTAACATATGGACACCTCTTTACACTGACAATGATTCAGGTCTCCGGCCAAATAAGCCCACCATGTCTTTGAAACCTGACGGCTTTTGAACCATACTCTCTATAAGTCTACTGACCCTCTTACTGACCCTTCCCACCCGTGTTCTGACCATAGTTGCTACAGGTGCTGGTTGGTTTACCTCTGTGCCTCTGTTGTCTGTGGCATCCACTGAAGTAACCTGTGAGTCCGCAGCTCGGGTTGGGCTTGCCCGAAGTACCACAGACTTAGTCACACACTCAGAGCTTGGGACGTGCCTCGAGCCTTCATTTACTGGACTGACGATTGACAGATGTGTGGGGTCTGAGTCGGGTTCTGTAATCAACTTGTCAACATCACTGTTGCCTTTGGAGTGCCCATCACCAGATGTATAAACAGTCAACTCCTCAGGATCCATCTCGGCAACATCCCGGTCGGACTGGTAATCAGTACAGCTGGCCTGACTTGCATCTTCTGCCGGTTCACTCATAATCCAGGCAGCCGTCCTTTCCTCTGAGTTTTCCTCCTCCAAGGATCCTGGGGAGTCGATTACACCGGATCCATCCTCAGTACCACAGTCACTCAGATCCCTTTCAGCACACACCACAGGTAGGAAACTGATGTTTAGGACCAAGTTGCGGTGTACTACTTTTGTCTTGCCCTTATTGTCCTCCAACTTATAGGTGTGAGTCTGCAGGTTCCTTTCTTTAACTGTGTACACCGTCGGATCCCACTTATCAGCCAACTTTTTCTTCCCTCTCTCACCTCTGTTTGCGATGAGTACTCTGTCTCCAATGTTCAAATGAGTACCCTTGATCCTCTTGTTGTACTCCCTTGCCTGTTTGTCTTGTTCTTTCACAGCATGTATCTGAGCAATCCTAGCTGCTTCGTTGAGATGTGACATCAGCATCTTCACATAGCTTTCGTGATCAACAACAACAGGATCATGGAGCACCTGTTTGAACATCACATCAACAGGGAGTCTTGGAATGCGACCGAACATGAGCTGAAAGGGGGGGTATCCGGTGGTTTCATGCACTGTCGCGTTATAAGCAAACGTCAGAGTCTGTATCTGTTGAGGCCATTTGTGTTTTTCCCTGAGGGGCAATGATCTCAGCATATTGCCCAAAGTTCTGTTGAAGCGCTCAGTTCCTCCATTCCCCATGGGATGGTAAGCTGTGGTTCGGGAATTAGAGATTCCTGATAGTCTGAGCAGTTCGGCTATGAGCTCACATTCAAAATTTGCCCCCTGATCAGAGTGGATCCGTTCTGGAAACCCATACACACAAAATACATTATCCCACAGCTTTTTGGCTACTTGCTTAGCAGTCTGGTTAGCGCATGGGAAGGCATGAGCTAGCTTTGTAAAATGATCTGTCAGAACGAGAACATCAACAGAACGTTGCCTATTGTCTTCTGCACTCCAAAAGTCCAAACACACAAGCTCCATGGGGGATGAAGTTCTGATGCTCTCAAGCGGAGCTCTCGCAGAAGGGTCTGGAGTTTTTGCCAGAATGCATCTTGAGCAACACTTGACATAATCTCTAACATCAGACTCCATCTTGGACAAAAAGAAGCGTTGTCTCGCCAGGTGCAAAGTTCTCGCCTGTCCCTGATGGCCAGCAATGTCATGTATGCCATGCAGAGCTTTCTCCTTAAAACTTTCTGGCAAAACGAACTGGTGCCTCCTTTGTTTACTGAGAGGATCTCTAGTCACACGATACAAAACACCATTCTGAATATGGAGTCTGTCCCACTGTTTGAGTAGCATCAGAACTTTCGAATCTAACCTTGCTCGTTCGCGTCTGGATGGTCGTCTCTTCCGAATGAGGAATGGCAAAAGTGTCGAAATGGTGTCGTCTAGCTCTTGGCTATGCTGAAGTTCCTCCAAAGTGAAGACAGGGAGTGAATCCTGGCCTTGTGCCCCAAGATCTTGTACAGCTTGAAACAGCTCCACAGCTCTTATTTCAGCAGCTGATTCCCATTGGTCGTGAGCATCCAAAAGAGCCTTCACAGAAACTGTATCACAGGGATGTTGACTTGAAGTAACCTGAGATGACACACTGGTGTGAGGTGATTTCTTTACCCGATGACTCTGGACCTTCACACGGAAGGCGTCCTGGATATCATTACAACTGACATTCTCAGCTTCAGCCAGCAGGTGGTGGTACTGCTCTGTGATAAGCCGGTGACCGACAGTTGTTGCAAAGGGGTCTCTACTCAGAGCATCAGCAACTGTGTTCTTGGTGCCAGGTATATGTTTCAAATCGAATGAGTAAGGGGCGAGCTTGGACACCCATCGCTGCTCACAAGCATCGAGTTTTGGCTTGGTCATGATGTAGGTGAGCGGGTTGTTGTCTGTCCATACTGTGAATGAATGACCCCTCAACCAATGACTAAACTTCTCGCACACGCTCCACTTCAGAGCTAAGAATTCCAACCTGTGAGCTGGATATCTTTTCTGAGAACTGCTCAGAGTCTTGCTTGCAAATGCAATGGGGCGAGCTTTTTCTTGTCCTGCTGGTATTTGAGACAATACTGCACCGAGCCCATCAAGAGAAGCGTCAATGGACAGGATCAAAGGCAATGAAAAATCTGGGTGAGTGAGGACAACACAGTTTAAAAGACAGTCTTTCAGTAGGGACAGAGCTGCATCACACTCACCGGACCAATCTGAGGGTTTGAGCTTCCTAAATGAACCAACATTGGCTTTTGAATTTGCCTTTCCTCTTCTCTTTTGCCCAGCAGTAAGAGCAAATAGCGGCTTTGCTATCGCAGAGCAGCTAGGGATAAAATGTTGGTAATAGAAAACCATTCCAAGGAAAGACTTTATCCTTTTCACTGATGGGGTGCAGCCATCCTCTTCCATCAGATCACTTTTGGACATCTTCGTGATCACATCAACTTTTGATGGATCCACAGCCACTCCATTACTGTCTATGACGTGTCCCAGAAACTTAACAGAAGAACGCATCAGATGACATTTCTTTGGGCTCAGCTTCAGGTTATAGAGTCGCAGCCGCTGAAACACAACCTCGAGCCTTTCTAGGGCTTCCTCTTCTGTTGAAGCAAATACTAGCAAATCATCAAGATAGCATAGAAGGCTGCTAAAGTTCAAATCACCAAATATGCTCATCATCATGCGCATAAACGATGCGGGACTATTGCATAGACCTTGTGGCATTCTGTTGTACTCATACAAACCCAGTGGGGTTGTGAATGCAGTGTACTTTTTGTCAGCCTCTGCCATAGGGATGTTGTAAAACCCAGAAGTCAGGTCCATCGTACTAAAATATGTGTTTCCTCCCAATGCAGCAAGGCAGTCTGCCTGATGTGGCAGCGGGTGCGCATCTTTAATTGTGCGAGCATTCAGCCACCGGAAATCAGTACATAATCTTAAGCTGCCATCTTTTTTCCACACAAGAACCAGGGGAGACGCATATTCACTCACTGACTTCCGGATTAGTTCCTGTTCCTCCATCTCTGACAGTACCAGTCGCAGTTTGTGGTAATGGGCTGGCGGCACGCGGCGGTAAGGAAGGCGGAAGGGTTTTTCATCTGTAAGTCTTATGTGGTGGGTAAAATCTTTTGCCTCACCACAGTGCAATGTGTGTTTTGAGAAAATGTCATTATATTTTTCAAGTAGCTCAACTAACTTTCCTTTTCCTTTGCTATCAGTGTGACACAAATCAATGTTGAGGTCGCTGAGACCAACTTGCTGCAACCGCTGTTTGAGATCCTCCTGTCCACAGTTAACATGACTGTCCTCTGTTTCAGCCTTCACTGGGTGGCTGGAACTCTGAAAAACTTCAAAATCCTCTACAGCCAGACAAGGAGCTACATCTGCCAGTTTACTGTTTCTCTTGAGGGTTATCGAGTGGTCGGACAGGTTAGTGATTTTCATGGGAACCCACCTGTCTCCCCAGAGTGGCGTGATTACACGGCCAATCATGATATCACGCGGCATGCATTTTGACGAGGTGGGTTCAACCACTACTGTACTTCCAGGTGACATAGGGACATTTTTGGGGAGCTTACCCCATACAAGATGTTCTTGTCTTGCCAACAGAGTGACCGATTGTTGGAGCTTTACTGTGCCAATCTTTTCTGGGAATTCCTCTCCCCTCCACCTGGATGAGTTGGCCATTAAGTCCAGAAATTCTTCACACTCTGGGAGAACATTACCACTGGAGACAAGATGCCAATAATCAGAAGTTATTTTCAGCTGGTGCATGACAAATCTGATAACATTGGTACCTATGATTAAGTCATCACGTTGGCCTGGCACAACAAGAATGGGGACCATGCAGACTTCTCCATACACTTTCAGCTCAACTTCATACATGCACTTTGGCTTACTGAGTTTTCCACCACAGCCCACAAGGACAATTTCTTGAGTCAAAGGAATAGGATTTGATAAAGCATTATCACTTAACATCCTTAGTTCTGCTTGCTCGCTTAAGGTGCAGGCCATGGAGCCCGAAGCTAACATCCCCTTCATGTGAAACTTGTTGTTGATGCTTACAGGGGTGTAGAACAGTTCATCAAAAGGGCCAAGCCTCTGTGTATTCTGCACTATTACCTTTGCATTAACTGGGGCAGCAGCGCAGGCTTTAATGTACTGCTGTTCAATGTCATCTTTGTTGAGGGTTTCACCAAGAGTGCCCACACATCCCCTCCCCAAATGTGGACCACTTAGTTTAAAGGTTGGGGATTTGACGTCTGAGGGCTGATCTGACCCTGACCAGGCCGGCGATGGGGACAGTCTCTTTTGATGTGGTTTGGCTCAAAACAAGACAGGCATAGGCGTTTCTGCCTGCAGTGAGCATGGGTAGAATGCTCAAATGACTGACAGACTCTACAGGATCTTTGGTGTGTTTGGCCTTGATGCCATGATTTATCTGTAGCCATAGCATTTTGTGAAAGAGCCCGATCAAAGAGACTGATGAGGGTTTTCATGCAGCTCTCATTAGTGGAGTGCTGGCTTGCTGCGCTTACGTCAACCTGTGTAGTAGACTCTCTGGACTGAGAGGTTGGTGAACAACTATCCGGTGTAGGGGTCTGAATGTTGGCTGTTACACGTGTAGGGTTCTTTAACTTGAAGAAATTCTGTTCCTTAGTTTCAATCTGGTATTGATCTATCTGTTCTTGAATATCGCTCACAGTCCACTTATTGGGAGCTTTAAACTTGAAAACTGCTGCGAGCGAAGGTTCTGGGCAGTGTTTGACGAACATCATTGCAACCTCTTGACATGGGTTGTCCAAATGTCGTCCCAGTCTTTTTAAACCATCCTCTGCTGCATCTACTGCCTTATTAAGCCGAATCCAGTACTCTAAAGGGGTTTCTCCCTTTGTTGGGACTGTACTATAAAAGTCCGCCATGGGCATGCATGAATAACTCCCCCCACCAAAATGTCTGCCGAGGATGTCATAAATCACCTCTGGATTCTCTAGTGGCCTCAGAGAGGGGCTGCTTCTGAGAGTGATTTTTACAATGTCTTTAGCTTTTCCCATTAACTTAGACAGTATCTCGGAATGTTGCTCTGCTATTGGAGTGGCTCGTTTTTTGAGGCAGGTTTTCATCATCTCTTCCCATTCACCTAGCGTGATCTTGTCTGACCCATCCCTCCTGAAGACTGGAGGCTCTTTAACATCTGACTGTAAAACTAACTTGGCTCCGGTTAGGTTGAGGTATGCTGAGTCACTAAGTGAGCGGGCAGCACTGCTCGGAGCTTCTGCACCCATAACACCACTCCCTCTACATTCCTCCTTTAACTGATCCCTTATAGTTTGTCCCACCTGCTGTGCAATGCGTGTTATCAGATCATCTAGAGCTGGGTCATTTGCAGTTGTGGTGTCAGGGAGTGTGTTGCTAGGCTGGGGACTACAAACTGTAAAGTTGGGCATGCGAGTAGAACAGAAAGCTGGAGAACCAGCAACATTTACAAGTCCATTTGGTGTGGCAACAGGCCTACCCCTTCCAAACCCAAAGTTAAAACTGTTAAATGAACCTTCCCCATCCATTTTTCAAAAAAAAGAAGGTACTTTTTTTTTCTATACACTAGAAGAGAAAGAAAATAGGAATAACACTGGGAATTCTAAATTAACATCATGGGTAAATATTTAACAAAATAATGTTAATAACCTTCTTATGTTTTTTTCTTTCTTTTCCTCTGAACCAGTGAAAATAAGAGTTTTACACATTAACTTGTGAGACAAAGCAACCTCTGGCGACCAAGCTGATGTTGATCCACCACACCAGGGACCACGACGACGACGATAGCCTGGAGTGGGTTGGATCCGGGTCACGGCACCACTGTGACCGGCCTGTCTTGACCTGGTCTCACAAAGTAGATTTCTGTGTTGTGTTGTGCGAAGGAATGAGACAGCGACCACCCCTCTTCACCACTGGAGCAAGATTTATTCGATGTCAGCTGTGCAAAATAAAATAACATCAGTACAGCACCTGGACTGGTTATGACACACACCTGTCTCCTCAGGATGGTCTCCCGCCGTCTGATTAATGTAAAGTTTTGCAATAACATTTTACATAAAATAAACCCCACGAGAAATAAAAATTCCAAATATCAATCTTATTATTTAGTCCAAAAAAAGGTCTTCACTAATTTGGCATCACAGTTAAGTTAAAATACATTTTATAACTCAACAGTGGTGATTTTGCATTTTTCCTTTCATAAGAAACAGTATAAAGAAAATTGAATTAATGACAAACGAGAATAATGAACTCACATACCTGTGCAAAATAAAATAACATCAGTACAGCACCTGGACTGGTTATGACACACACCTCTAAAAGAAAGGAAAGAAACAGCAGGCTGAATCAGGAACCACACTCATGCTTTTCCAGCCTGGTTACAAACCAACAACTAGTGTGTTAAAACCACTGCTGTACGTTTCATTAAGGGAACAAAAACCTCCATAAAAGGCACCAATAATGTTTGTATAAGTTCATTAAGTTCAACAACAGATGTTAAAGTCACTTTTAAACCGTTTTAGCTCACTGAGAACAGGAACAACTAGAAAACCTACCTCTCCTCAGGATGGTCTCCCGCCGTCTGAGGAGAGTACCGGGAAAATCACAGGAAGTGGCCGCAATACCGGAAGTTGCCGAAATGAAGCGTTTTTCAAAATAAAATACAAAAACACATAAAATAAATATCGAGGCAGTTAAACAACTTGATAACATGAACACAATGACTGAGGATGGGCTTTTGGTGAATTATAAGTATCAACAGAACACCTCTGTTACACCTGCTCACTTGTTCCTCCGTCGGCCGTGACGGGTGTGTGTGAGTGACTACAGACAAATGCATGAGAGAGTTAGCAGCCTTGAAACAGCTTGATGAACTACTCTCCCCACATGTTTTAAAAATGCTAATATGCTACGCTAAATCTGCTATGCTAAATAATGATTTCTCTATAGAACTACAAAGTCCGACTGGGGGAGGAGAGTACAGGTCTGCACTATGGAGGGGGGGCGGAGTTTACAGCTCCTCCTCCAGTTTAACGAGACAGTACCCCAAAACGGCTCGTTCTCAAGACTCTCCTCAGAACAGGGGTAGATGAGGGTCTGTAGAGCAACAATAATGAGGAAATCAGACCAAAGAACTGCAGTTCCACTGTATTTAGACTCCAACTGAAGGATTTAGATGTAAAAAGGAATAACTTAAAAACATGTTATGTCTCTTTTAAACATTAGGCACAATCTATCCCAAATGCAAGATCCCTCCTTTCATTTTTTATTTATCTATTTTATTTTGGGAAAATAACTACCAGTTTTTAACTCAAAACAGCCTGGTACAGTTTCTAGCCAGGTTACAGGAAATAATACTTAGTTTATCTGTTTTTTTTTTTCATTATTCAGCGTCTCAAAATCCAGCCATTAACGTTAATGGTTCTTAAAGTTGAGGCAAGACAATTATTGGATTTTGTTTTATAGCAAGATTTAACAAATATTTTATTTCCTGACTGATTATTTGTTAATTTTATGGTTTTCATAAAGATGATCCTGAGAAGTTCAGAGCTGCTTCTCGCAGCACCCTGTGCTATTTTTAGACTACGGGATTCTTGTGTGTAAAAGTGGGTGGAGTCAGGTCCCCAGGCTGAAACTCCAGTCATTCTCACTAGATCTGTCCGAGAGGAAGGATCTCCTGAAGACCCTAAACAGAAGCCTTAAGGTACGTCCAAAACACCGAAAAATGTCCTTTCTAAAGTCACAAATTGCTTAAAACTGCATGTTACACAGAAAAACAGAGAGAGCGAGAGAGTCCAGCTGACTTCACGGCCCATAATCAGACAAAATACTTCCTTTATAACCACAACCATACAACTTTTTGTATTTTAAAGGATTTTCTTGTCATCACACTAACTATAAATTCTTTTTCTATTGTTTCCACAGTCTCTTGAACTAAATAACCGTCTAGCAAAAACATGGACCGCACCCTGTTTCTCAAGCAGCTGCTCCCTCTATTAAAACCTGAGTCATTCAGGAGAATATCCAGCGAAAGCAGCATTTACTTCTCATGCAAGAAGACACACATCCACTCACTCACAAGGCACAGACGACATTCTTTCTGTTTGTCACAGTCTTTTTTTTTTTAAAGTAAGTCAGTCCGTCACTTATTTATTCTCTTTATATATTTATATAACATTTTAAGCACAGAAATTATGTAACACTACACTGATTATTCTCAGAATTTAATGCTTACTATGCTTTTAAGCAGGACTTATGTAACATTAGAGCAAATCCAATTGCAATTTTTGAGAGCGCTCTGAGAAACAGTTTATATATTTATTTTCTGCAGATCTGTTTCGATTTTACTGTTTAGCAGCTATCTGACTTTATGTATATGTATGTCTATATATTTCTAAAATAAAGTTGTCATTTACAACCTTACTTGCTTTTCTTATTGGTTTTTTCCCTTTTTCATCTCCAGGCCACTTAACCCCCAGATCGGGGTCACTCACATGCTGCCCCGCACACAAATGATTATCACGCTTGTACACTACATATGTATATGTATATGCACTTATATATATATATATATATATATATATATATATATATATATATATATATATATATATATATATATATATATATATACATACACACATGTTACTTGAAAAACCTTTTATTTATGAACTTATGGTGTTCTGTTCAAAGACTGATCAGAACAGGGTTGCAGAATTTGAATTTTGCGTAGCTTCAAACATTAATTTTAGCACTGCAGTGTAATTTACGTATACGAGTTGCAACTTTTTAAAGCTCTTATTTATCTTATTTATTTATTTTCTGGTACCGCATCAGGCCTTCACACACACATCATCCAGCTCTGTCCACCCACACACACAGAGCTCCCAAAACTCGGCTCTGCATTCTGCACTCTCCTAGTGCTGCACTTTCAATCCAGAGCCGTAAGCAGCCTCTTGCTGCGCCTCACACAAGCACAGGCTGAACTCAGCTTACACACACAGTGAAGCTTCTCTATAGCTGTGCTTTTTTTTACTTTTATCAGTTACTTGGTACCTTTAAAGGTCCAAAAATTTTGTTAGAATTTTAGGAGTTCTCTTTTTACCTCCTAGGGCCTCAAACCCAACTTTTCTTGTTTCATAAAAGGTCCCAGACCTTGTAGTAGAATTTTAGGAGTTCTCTTTACCTCCTAGGGCCTCAAACCCCTTATTATAACCTAGAACAGGTCCCTGACCTGTGGAATTTTAGGGTTCCCACCCCCTGAAGGACTCCAACCTGGCGTAATATAACCTCGTTATATTTCTATTCACTCGTCAGTAAATAGTTTGGTCCGCCACGACCTGGAAAATGGAATTTAGGGCTTTTCTAATAACCCTGGGCCTCCAACCCCTATGGAATTTAGGGCTTTTTAAATAACCCTGGGCCTACAACCCCTTTTTCTGTACTATTTCCTTATCTCATTTATCATTAAACCATTTGCAAAAAGTCTCTTATTATTTCTGCACTTTGCCTCCACGTTCTTCTCCAACGATGATTTTAGGACCACAGCTACTAAGATTCCGGACACAAAGGCTTTGGATAAATCCAATGAGCAGTTTTTAGAAAGAAGGTTCTGCTCACCTTGTTTTCCACCGCGGTGTTTTGTGCCAAGATCGTTCACTGGGTCGGTTGGTCAAATCGTCCTCCCAAAACTCCTTTTTCTTCAAAAAGAAAAGATCCTGTTCGTGACGCCAAATTTGTTGGTCTTTATTTTCTAGACCATACAGGTTCGGAGCAGATGGAGAGAGAAACACCTTTCGTTGGTAGAATGTGGAGTCAAAATGATCAGAAGACCAGTCTCTTCTTCACCGCTGCAGAGGGAGAACACTGCAGCTCCAGCTAAAACCCGCGGTTATCTCATGTCTGCTGCACCCAAGTGTTCTGAGCTCTCTCTGCTCAGCAGCTATTTTTATTGACCAATTATGGAATGCACACACACGTAATTCTGCCATCTGCACATGCAGACGCACGTCAGCTAGTAGCCTTGTTAATGAAAGACCAATTCATCCCAAGAACATGCAACCTTGAGATGACCAGGACACATCCTGCAACATCCTTTGCTAACAAAGACAGTTGTTCTTGTATTGAGGAACTGAAGGAAGGAGCACTTTCACTCCCTTTTCTGTGCAGGGGAAAACATGCAGCTGTTCAGCTTGAGCAGAAAAGGCACAGAGAGGTTTTCGATATTATAACAAGATTCCATGAAAAGGCATATAATAATGTATTTATGATAATATATAAGGAGCATAAGTGAGAGATACATATTTGTTCATATAAAAGAGCTTATAATAATATATGAAAGAGCTTATATGAGAGATATATATTTTCACGGCTCATGTCATCACTTTATAAGCCTCGTGATATCTAGTCATAACAAAGACTACCAGATTCAATGATGTCAGCCTAAGGAGTCTGAACCAACCACACACACACACACACACACACACACACACACACACACACACACGCACCAACACAACATCTAAATCCATTTTCATCCACCACAGAGTTAGTCCTGGTAGATTGTTAAGAGTTTATAATTAAGAAATTAAAGATTCTCAAACGATCCCAACTCTCTCTCTTTTCTTGTCTCAAAGTCAATACAGAGTGATTAATTAAACTCCCTGATGATAAAAACAGCCCATCTTCTGATTATAACAAGTGATCTACTTACAGTGTATTAAAATACAACTCTAGATAGTTACATCACTCTATTTCGTTACATTACTCATCAATTTGGACTGCATCCGTAGCTAGATCCATGGATTTGAAACTACAGACAACACAATAATATTTGTTGTACGTAAAGATAAATACTGGAACTCACCTGAAATGGTACTGATTCTAAAGAGATAAATGTGGAGCCTAATACATCTGTCATTAATTATTTCTGCAAATAACAACAATCTGCTGTGAATTGACACTTCACAATGTAACGGAATCAAAGTGATGTAACTAACCAAAGTTGTATTTTAATACACTGTTAGTAGTTCACTTTTATAAACAGAAGAATAGGCTGTTTTTATCATCAGGGAGTTTAATTAAACACTCTGTATTGACTTTGAGACAATAAAAGAGAGAGAGATGGGGTCGTTTGAGAATCTTTAATTTCTGAATTATAAATTCTAAACAATCTACCAGGACTACTCTGTGATGGATGAGAATGGATTCGGATGTTGTGTTGGTGCGTGTGTGTGAGTGTGTGTATCTGGTTCAGATTCTCTAGGATGACGTAATCGAATCTGGTCGTCTTTGTTATGACTAGGTATCACGAGGCTTATAAAGTGATGACATGAGCCGCTATTTTGCCGTGTACGTACCCAGTGGGGTCTCCCAAGTAGATCAGGAATTGCCAGGTCTGGAAACCTCGGATGTACGATGGAGCTGTCGGTACAGCGGTCACAACGTTTCAAAACCCGTCTGGAGGGTCGGCCCGGTACGATTCAGCAGCGTCAGCAGTTGCTCTTATTTTGAAAGGACGTCGTCTGGTTGTTAAACGACGAAAATCTCCCGTTTCACAGTTCTTAGTTTAAAGAAAACGCATCCGGCCAGGCTGCGCTTGTCTTTAGGATGATGGTGAATAGAACTGAAGTCAAAATGGAACTGACTTAAAATGGCGTTGCCTTGTTTTATATCTCTGAATTGTTGATAAGTTTCAGTAAAGTGGATTGGACACTTGAAGTCAACACCAGATTCTCCTGCGGCAGCCGAAAGCTCTGATTGGTTGGAACAATGTGTCATGCATTTCTATGGAGATGAGGATCAGTATGTCTGCACCGTAGTCCTGGTTTCATTAAACATAATTCATGACATATTTATTTCACAGATCATTCACTTGATTATTGTTGATCAACATCTGTTTTGCTTAATAATTTTAATCACAAATAAAGTACTTTGATTAGGTAAAGCTTCTTCTTCTCCTTCGGACTCTTCTCCTGGAATGTAAACAGTCTGAGGAACAACCCGACCTTGGTTTTTCTACACGGTGTTATTGTGCCCAGGGGCCAGCTGTATGGAGTTGAAAACCATGAACTTCATAACCTTACATATCCCCCCTTTTCAAGGTCAATGTGGTCCTTCAAGAGACCACTTGGTCGTTGAACAAACCCAAGTTATGAAGAATCTCGACAACAGAACCGGATGCGATCCCAAGGGAACAGCCGTCTGTGGTGAGGCACGAACCCCACGCCGGAGAACAGTCTCGCACACTCCTCAGGAAGAACACAAGTCAGTAGGTTATTAATTATTCCCCATGGAAGTCATAAACGAAGCAACAGCAACGTCATATCCTCACGGGCAATAAAGCAAAGCAGGAGCAAATCTTGAACGTATCCACGAACAGGGTAGTATTCCAATTAAAAATCGATTGTTGTATCCGCAGGCAGGGCAATATTCCAAATAAAAATTGAATTATGTAAGAGTACTTATCGTAATCCACAAAAAGGGAAGAGCGGGTGACAGTAATCCCAACGAATGAGGTGGCCCAGCAGTCACGCCGGAACCACAGTCGTCCAAGGCCAACGAGCCGGAGCACCCTCAGGAGTAGTCGATGCAGATGACGAGTCACGGATCCACCCCCCAGGAAGCAGGATCCTCACAAGCTCAGCAGAGGAGAGAGAGCACAGTGTAGGCACTTCAATGTAGACACGACAAAAGTGCATTTCATGTCATCAAAGAAATAAAAATAATAAAAAACCTAACTCTATGAGTGCCTTTTGTACTATGTGTTAGTTTTAAGTGTAATTACCCATTAAGTGAAGAAATGGATGCAGCCCTGACTGTGTAAGATGCAAAAAGGGATGATGCGAGAAGCAGAAAAATGAAAGAAACCCTAACTGGTATCAGTGAATCCTCACTGCAAATACTTGTGTCAGGACAGGGGCAAAATTGGTTATAGCCCCGTAGGATAAATCAAAGAATTGATAATCACAAACATAATATTCACTGTAAAAATCAACTGATCAAAGGTACTATAAAAAAAACAGAAATGTAAATCAGTACTAAAATGTAAATCAGTGGTTAGTAATCATGTTCATGTTAATGTACCCCTAAGGAATGGTGATTAGTAAAGATTAAAAAAAAAACAAAATTTTGGACAACAGTACTATGTGACCTAACCCACTCACTGTTACCTGGCCTTTTACCTGACTCCAGGAGCCCACAGCACGTCCGTCTCAACACACCTTAAGTCTGCACGTGACGTATAACAGGAAAGACAACCATGTACACTCACAACAAACAAATTTGTGTAATCAGAGATAGAAATCTGTGGAACCAACGGGACGTATTTATCACCCCCCTTTTGAAGTCGGTGGATTGTTGTTGTTGGTATCGGCCAAATCTGTGGGACCCTTGTGCAGTTTGATATGGTCCCTGTGTACCCATTTGTAGACGGGCGCCTTGTTTTTGTTGGCGATCTTGATCTGATACACGACCGGAGAGATCTTATCTGTAATCAGGTATGGACCCGACCATCTGGGCAAAAGTTTCTTAGCCAGCTTCCCCGAGGTCGCATTATTGTTACCCGATTCGGGAGCGAAAATGTAGTACCAGGCCTGGTCACCTACATCGAGTTCGGAATGTGAGGCTTTCTTATCGTAATAAGTTTTTCTGCCTTCAGCTGACTTTCCCAGAGATGCCTGTGCGAACGAGAATGCTGCAAGCAGGTGAGTTCGCAGGTTCTGGTCGTAGAAGTGGTCTATGACCTTCTCAATCTGTAACAGAAGTTCCGGGGGTCTACCCGGTGGCTTCGAGAGTGGTGGTGAGGTCGAAATCGCGTCCCCCCGCGAAAGACATGCCACCGAAGGGCGTCCGCCTGTGTCAGGCCACGGTTTGTACGGCTTTGGCTCCCGCACACGTGCAAACAGTTGTCCGGACGCACCGCTGATTCTAGCGTCAAGGCGTTGGAGACAGTCCAACCCTAAGAGCATGGGCATCGGCATCTCCTCGGCGATGTACATGAGGTGTTTAAAGGACATGCCTCCTATCGAGATGTTGACCTCAGTCGTCGCAGCCGCGGGTGAGGGAGCGCCATAGAACTCGTCAAAATCTTTTGGGCCCGAAATGAGTGTGGGGGGTGAGCTGTCCTCCCCCCTTTGTTCGCACATGCTGCTGTAAAGAGCTCCGCTGATGAGCGAGATGTCCGCTCCTGTGTCCAATAACGCGACACAGCGATGTCTCTGATTTACAGTGACCTCCACTGCGGGCCTATTAGATCCCTTTCTCACGAACAGAGGTGCAAGCAAAATTTTCTCAGTGACGGCGGTGGTAGTAGTGGTACTGCGGTCGGCATCTGCGGGTTCATCGCCTAACATCGCCACGGATGGAACGACCGGTGAGGTGTCGTCGCTTTCCTTAGAGGTGTTGTTGTTTTCCTGTGAATCAGAACCTGTGAAAACATCAACCTGCAGCATTTCAGTCTCATTTTGTGGCTTCTCAGGCAAACCCGGACCTGCAGCCCGTGACGCCTGAGAATCACGCATGAATTGTTTGACGTCCTCGCCGTCTTTCTGAAGAGCGCAAATCAAATGTAAACAGTCTGAGGAACAACCCGACCTTGGTTTTTCTACACGGTGTTATTGTGCCCAGGGGCCAGCTGTATGGAGTTGAAAACCATGAACTTCATAACCTTACAACAACATAAATAAATATATATAATGACCTATATTTGCTTATCTATTGTGTTTTTATCTTTTTTGCACATAGTACAGCAGTAATTTCCTGCATATATAGCAAGACTTCTCATGAACAAATTTACCTTTTTTCAAAAGGATCCAAATCTAGGTCATCAGCGCCTCAACACCAGCCATTAGAAAATCTTCCCTGTAAAGATAATGTCAGAAGTGTTTGGTGGTGTGATGTTAGTTCTGAACCAAGTGTGGATATGCAAGGTGTAATTTAATGTATGAAATATCATAGCACAAAAACGTGAATATTTGTTTTACAGAAAATATACTAACCCCTCAGACACAGGTTCAGTTGGAGATAATCGATGCAACATTTTAGCTGCTGTTCTCTTACTGGGTGTCGAGGTTGACAGCACATAATGTCCCTGAATTGCAGTTTCAGGAGCCTGCTTCTTCCGGTAGCTGGAAAACACATTTTTAAACAAAAATGTCAACAAGTTGGTTGAGACTCTACACCTGCTGTTTACATAGATCAATAATGGCTAAGCTTCTTTACCTGTGGCACAACTAGTAATTTGAAAATGCAGGTCAGTTATAAAAAAATTTATTTATCATTTTCACAAACATATTTTATTCTGACCTACATTCAACTGGACAAATTTAGAAAAATAAACACAAACTTCTGCACAATTTTACTTTTAGTCAAACGTGTTGTTATGGCTGACTTATTATTTATTCTTATCTAGCACAGCAATAGCGCTAGGGAAATATATTACAATGGGGTTCTGTTACACAAACCCCACGAATAACATTATCTACTAAAGTAACAGTCCTGCTTAGAGGTTGGACTGTAGATCAAATATGACATAATTCTAAAGACTCATCTTTGGTTTGGAAAATGTCCGTTCTCTTCTACAAACTGAAGCGTGATCGCAGCTAACATGCTAACGCACGCTAGCTCTCTCCGGCTGAGCTGTGGCGTCATATAATCAAATCAAGCTCTGTTTACTTTTGTCGTCAGAATAAACGGAACATCCATTTATCTCCAAACACATGCGGCGTGTCGTCCACAAAACGTAGAAGTGATCCGGTTACTCCTTAGTTGCTTTTAGCTTTTTCAAACTGATCAGGAAGCCATATGCTAAACACCGTTAGCTTAGATAAGTTTCTTGTTCATCTGCACAAAGATTTGTTAGATTACCTAAATCAGCATTATCTAAATCCATAAGTTTTAATTTATTTTCTCAAATTGTGCAGATACAGCTCTGATATGTTTACCTACTAGTTACTGAAACCTACAGCAGAAATAAGGAGACCAACACTTACCTGGTCACTAGAAAATGCGCCATGTCCGCATCCTTTTTCAGGCCCAAATCCAGTTGAAGCAGCCTCCATTCTTCCAGAGCGTAACCAATACATATTCGGGTCCCTGACCGACTTTTATATTTCCTTTTTGACTCTCGAGATGCCGCTGATAAAACCTTCTTCTTTGTGCCACTCTTTAGTGGACTTTGAGTTGCGCTTGGTCGTTTGCTAGTTGTAGAATCCATTTCCAGGGTTCTTCCTCTTCTGTTTGGGGTTTTAACGTGGCTAGTAGTGCAAGACGCGTTACCGTCACCTAGCAAGCTTCCAAATGTTTTTCCGGGTTTGAACCTTGTCGAGAACGCGCTTGAAGCGTCAATTAACGTCACATCCGTAAAGCAGCGCGGGAAATTCGGATCAGGAATGTTTTGCATTTTGCAGCACAAAGCCTGATTAACAAAATGGAATGATAAACTGGTTTCATCATTCTTTTTAGTTTAAAATGCTTCATCACCCATAAGCTTCACAAGAATGAACGTGTACTTTTTGTTTTTGGACAATTCCTGCCCCATGCTCCTTTAATTCTAAATGATTATATTGATCACTCACCTGTCCTGGCCGGAAGAAGATTCTGAGGGTAACATAATCCAACAAGAATCCTTTCCAATAGTTTGGTATCCAAGTAGACTGAATAGACTGAAATACAGGGACAGCAGGCTGGGGCTGTGGACCGACAGATACTATAACCCTTTCTCCAATCCAGAAGATTTAGTATCAGCAGCAATAATAGCATATCGTGAGCTCACTGGCACAGACTACTCCGAATACTTTGTTAGCAGATACACCTTCTTAAATTAACACCTGTATGAGCCCAATTATGTCCTGGCCATTTCCCCCCATCCTCACGTGCAGACAGCGTATCCTGATTCTACTACTAACCGTTATTCTGGTATGCATTCCCTTGGTTATTCCTCCTCTTTCACCTCTGATTTGGTCTATCTAACTGAAGCCATTACCCTGTGTATTCCATTGTCCACGGCCACCACTGTTACGCTTCCCTACGATGCTCTGCCCTCAACCCCCGCACATGGCCAGCGTACACCATCTGACAGTAAAGGGCATACTTGGTACTTAACACTGGGTGATTATACCCAATGGAAGTGGCAGAATCTCGTTGCTGAAACAAGTGACGATTGGTCATCCTACTCCAAAGGAACGGCCGTTACTTGGCGTTCCAGAATCAAGTTACTAAAACAGGGTGGATCCAAAACAGGCCCCTTGACTTTCATAATTAGCCCACTAACCTCCCTCGGGTGTACCCAATTTATACTTGCTCCTTGGAATAGTGGGGACTCCTATTGGAAACTACAACTTTGTGTCCGCAATATCACCTCGTCTACATCTACCGTCTCCGACACTACCGGAGTAAGTAAAACCTCTTCTACGATAACTATTGAGACTAAAAACCTTTCTGTTGATGACACATTTCAGACGGTTACCGGCATTTCCGCTGGCACTAATAATTGGTTACTCCTAGCTGAACAAGCAGCTAATGCTTCACATCATGATTGTCTCGTCTGCCTGTCGGCTCGTCCTACTCTCCGCATTGTACCACCTCCGATCCCACCAGCATGCGTCCTTCATTTGATGAACAGGACTTCCCAAAATTCCAATTGTACCAAGTTTGAACAAATCTTTCCAAAACAGAAACCAGGTGACGACATAGGTATACCCTTCTTCTCCAATATCGTAGCCCCTAATAACTTTAGCTGTATCCTACTTATTGGACAAGGCGGTGCTTTTCTGGGGAACGTCACTAAAGACTGGTGCGTCCATATAGCTATGTCCTCACAATTCAAACCCAAAAAACGCGCCAATCTCTGGTGGTAGTGCGGGACTCCTCGGCTCCATAATGGTTTCCCCAGAAACTCATCAGGGTTGTGTGCCCTTATTACTTTAATATTACCAGTTACTGTTACTCCTGTTACTCTCCTCGATGACCCCTTTTCTAGTTCTGGCACCGGCACCCGGCGAAGGCGATTGTCAGGTTTATGCACCTATGACACCATATAACACAACACAACACAACACAGGAAAGAAACACAAAAGTCAGAATTCTGTTTAAGCTCGAGGAGAATGGAATAAGTCACACCAATTCAGCCTCCACTGGACTGATGCTTCCCAAAACCATTCTGCCTTCTGAAATTCGAGCACCCATATTTATTACAATCGGGAGTTCCCTAGTTACATGCCTGAGAGCTGATTCTGAAGGGAGGGGGGAAAGCACAGCTCTCAGTCCTACAAAATTAAAACAAAGAGCATTCATAATTACACAAAGAACTTTCAGTGTCTTATCACACGATGAGTCAGCAATTGATAGGACAGCGGATCTTCTCAGGTCGTCCTTGGGCCACATTAAGCCAGGTTTTAACACTCTTAAAACTCATGAGGGAATTTTACAATACAGCAACACAAATGATAAAATCATTGAGCATAAAACATGGAAAATCAAACAATCTTTAATTGTAATAAAGGCATAAATGAAACAATCTTTAATTGTAATAAAAGCATAAATGAAACGGTCTTTAATTGTAATAAAAGCATAAAACATGATAATTAAAAACTTGAATAATAGTTCTGACAATTTCTTCCTGTTTATCATGATTTAATGCCATTTTTTCTCATATCACTAGAAAACCACTTCCTTTCAGATTTTCGGTAACTAGGTCATTTTTTAACGACATCATCATTTACACTCAGAAGACAAACATCTAATACAAGAGGAATGTTTTTTTAAAACTTTATTATTAAAAACCAAACTAAAAACTAAATCAACTTTATTAAAAATCAAACCAAAAGATTAGATCAACTGGAACACAGAGTCACGTGGCATGCCTTTATTCACTCACAGATCAGAACCAAACAGCATCTCAACATGATACTTCTGGGCTTCGTCCTCTTCTCCCAGGTCTTCGGGGACTGGTACGACGAACAGGGGAAACTCCTGCGCCACAGGAAACTCGTGTGTCATCAGTCCAGATGATGGGGCAATGGCTATGTTGATGAATCTCGTTATCAGGGCTTGGATGCATGGAATTCAGCAGCATCCACACAGAGTCAGAATGGCTGCGAACACAGCTAGGGACACCAACACTGAAGAAACCAGTGTGCGATACTTTCCAAACATGTCAAACACTGAGTCCCACATGGACGTAACCACGCCAGAGTGTTCTTTCATTTTACCATTCAGAGTGCGAAGTCCTTCCAGAGCCACAGTGAGACTGCCATCTGCCGCAGTGTTGTTCGGCACGAACGAACAGCATTCTTCGCCAAAAATTTCACAGACTCCGCCTTTTTCGGCCAGGATCATGTCGAGAGCAATTCGGTTCTGAAAGGCCATGAGAGAAGTTGCTGCCAGCTGTCCATGTACAGCCTCGAATCCACTCTGCGTCCAGTTGCCAAGTCTCTGCACATTGAAATGGATATAATTAATTCGATCAACATTTTTATTAATTGTACACCACCAACACAAAGTAGATTCAAATCCTGCAGCTACTTGATCAACTAATTTATACTCATCAGGGACCCCTCGTGGAACACCAATAGCATCGATGTATGTTGGGTCAGTCTGTCCTTGCCAGGTTACATCACGTTTGGTTCGATGCTTCCAATGTCCAGGAATAACACTAGAAAGTCTCTCAACTAATTCTTGAGCTGATGTGGGGTACACAGACACAGGTAACAGCAGTGATACTAAAGCACAGGTTCCAGTTACATTCATAGGTAATTTGTCAAACATTCTGTTGTCTCCACACCACCACCAGATGTCAGCACGTGGTACAGGTTTAAATGGTACAGAAACTTTCACAACCTCAGAACACCATGACTGTTTCAGTCTGCCCCATTTTGGGCCTTTATCAGTAATATTTACACATGTGAATTGAAATTTTGCTACTTTAGAGGAGAAATAGGGCTTCCTTCTGTCTGGCCCAGTCACAGGATAAATCTCATCCCAAAATGAACAATTTTTAGTAGGATTTGCACTAGTCATTACTGTGAGCATGCAAGTTGAATCTAAATTTGCTGGAGCTATTTGCAACAGGGGCATAGGGCGCATACAGACAACACAACTTTGTTTAGCAGCACTAGCAGCTTGCGCTACCATTAACAACCAGTTATTACTAAAACCAGAAATCCCAGTGGTTACCTGGAACCACTCGTCTGCCGTGGGGTTTCCATTTATCAGTGACACTGTTGAAGTAGAACTAGTTCTATGTCCACGTGTCAGCACACCCGTCCTGTTTCCAGGCTTAGGGGGTGTGGATGACACGCGTGCAGAAGTTGTTGTTGTTGTAAGATTTGGGCACAGACCAAAGCGTGTGCAGGGATCAACAGCATTTGGACGCCATACACAAAGAGTAAAAGCATGACATGGAGGGTCG
This sequence comes from Nothobranchius furzeri, assembly GCF_043380555.1. NCBI lineage: Eukaryota > Metazoa > Chordata > Actinopteri > Cyprinodontiformes > Nothobranchiidae > Nothobranchius > Nothobranchius furzeri. The sequence continues at coordinate 37,637,995 of NC_091748.1, read as the reverse complement.
TGGGTGGCTGACCATCGTTTTGTTGGGGGTTCTAGGGGATAAACTGTTGTGATAAGATGAATTATAATTTGGCGACTGGTAAGAACCATGGACATTCTTTTTGACCATTTCTGAGCTCTCTCCGTGTAACCATAGGATCCTGTAGCCCATGAACCAGTGGTAGCAAACACCTCGCCCCAATTTGGCCCATGAGTTTTGAGTCCTGAGCTGTCCAAGTACCAGTCATATCCCTCCCAGATGTTCCCTTTGTAGCCTCCCACAGTTATGTCAGCCAGGTTAAATACAACCTTGGCATCTGTACGAGTCCCATTGTAACAAAAATATGGATCAGGAGAGTACCCTTGGCCTTTTTCCCTACAGGGGTTAGAGAAGTTGGATAGCAGCGGGGTTTGTTTTTCAGAATTAGCATAATAGTAAGACAATGGGGCGTAGAATGAGTCAGCTATTCCCACAGACAGGATAAGTAGCATCAGCAGCATCTTTAAGTGTCAGTTTGTTTTGTCACCACACGTTTACAATGACTTAAATGAATCCAAGTTGGTCGTTCTGCTATTTTACATGCAGTGGGAGTGGTTAGCAAAACCTGAAATGGCCCTTCCCACTCAGGAGAATGCCAATGTTTCCTTTTGATGCTTTTAATCAGAACCCAGTCTCCCGGCTCCACTAAACTGATTTCCTGTGGAGACACAGATGAGGAGGGTTCATCAGTCTTTTGATCTTTTTGTTTTTCAAACATTTTTCTCATGTAATCAGCTAATGTAGCTTCTTCTGGAATTTCCCATATGTTGTTAAAATAGGGTAATCTGTAAGCTCTTCCAAACAACATCTCATATGGTGTAAGACCTGTAGAATTAGTGATGTTACAGTATAACTTTACTAAGTCTAAGCATTTAGTCCAAGGTCTTCCTGTTTCTTCCATACACTTCTTAAGTCTATTTTTTATGGTACCATTCTGCCTCTCTACAAGGCCAGCACTCTCGGGATGGTATGAGCAATGGTTTTTTAGATTTATTTGGAAACATTCACCTATTTTTGTGATTACTTGATTTACAAAATGTGTTCCATTGTCACTGTATATTTTTTCAGGAATGCCATAGCGCGGTATTATGTCTTTACATAATGCTTTGGCTACTGTAATAGCATCAGGGTGTTTTGTTGGGAAGAGCTCTACCCATTTGGTAAAAGCATCAACTATTACAAGGCAATATTTATAGCCCTCACTTTGGTTAAGTTCAATAAAATCCATATAGATGTTTTGAAATGGATATTCAGGTGTTGGAAATTTGCCACATTTAGGTCTGAGGTTTCCTTGTGAATTGTGTATTAAACAGGCTCTACAAAAATTTTTAGAGTAGTTATTAAAGCCATAGGTTGTATATTGCTTATTTACCAGCTCTGTCATCCCCCCTGTTGAGACATGTGTGACACCATGACTCAATACTGCTGCCCACTTATAGAGATTTTTTGGTAGGATGGGTTTTTCTTCTGGTCATTTGTAGAAGTTGTCTGTTTTAGTTGCGCCTTTTTTGATCCAAAGTTGTTTTTCTGATTCAGGACTTTGGTTTTGCATGTCTGCCAGGATTTCTCCTGTCACGTCTGTGTCTGCATTTAGATGCAGAATGTTAGAAGCAGAAGCAGAAGCTTCTTTTGCAGCTCTGTCTGCAAATGCATTCCCTAATGAAACTGAGTCATTTCCTGCTGTATGAGCAGCACATTTGCAAATTGCTACAGCTTCTGGAAGTAACACAGCTTGTAAAAGTTCTGTTAACAGTTGAGCGTGAGTTACTGGTTTGCCTGTAGATGTCACCATACCTCTATTCTTCCAGTGCTGAGCAAAAACATGTACTGTGGAGAATGCATACTGGCTGTCTGTGTATGTGGTCACCTTTTGTCTTTCATTAGTTAACATGCTTCAGTCAAAGCTACAATTTCAGCTGCTTGTGCTGAAAAGGTGTTAGGTAATCTTCCTGCTTTAAGGATTTTTGTTGCTGAAACTACAGCAAAACCAGTTTGTGTTTTTCAAATTGATCTTTTCTGGATGAACCATCTACAAATAGTATTTCTCCTTCTTTTAATGGTTGATCTTTTAAGTCAGCTCTAGGTTTCGCCAGCTGTTCAGTTTCTTGTTGACAATCATGTGACAGACCATCATCTGATGTAGGCATCAGTGTTGCTGGGTTTAGTGTCGTGCACCGCTCTATAGTTAAATGTGGTTGTGAGAGCAGTGTTGCCATACAGGATAAATGACGTGCAGGTGAGAGAAATGTCATTTTGGTCTGGAGCAGAAGTGCTGATACAGCGTGAGGCACTTTGAGAGTCAGTGGATGAAATAAAACTATACCTGCACTACACTCAACTGCCATAGAGGACGCTATTACTGCTCTTACACATGGAGAAAGAGCAGACGCCACACTGTCAAGTTTGGATGAGTAATAGGCTACAGGCCTCAGTTTTGCTCCGTGCTGCTGTAATAACACGGAAGTCATGAAATGACCTTTGCAGTCTACCATTTGAATAAATGGTTTCTGATAATCTGGCAGGGCAAGGGCTGATGAAGAAACCAGTGCCTGCTTCAGATCACAGAAAGTGTTTTCAGCTTCTGGGTGCCATTTCAGTTTGTCAGTCATTTTAATGTTTTCTTCATACATTAGTTTCTGTAGAGGATCTGTTATTTCTGCATAGTTTGGGATCCAGTTTCTGCAGTAGTTTGTCAGTCCTAGGAAGGACATCATTTTTTTCTTCGTCTGAGGTCTGGGAGCTTGTAAGATTGCAGTTTTCCTTTCCTCGAAAACTGTTCTGCCTTCACCACTAAGCTCATGACCTAAATATTTTACTTTGGTTTTGCAAAGTTGCAGTTTGTTCTTGCTGACCTTGTGTCCTTCTCTGGCTAAATGTTTCAACAGGGCAATTGTATCTGTTTTATAGCTCTGTTCGTCAGGAGATGTGAGAAGTACGTCATCTACGTAAAGTAGAATTTGGCTGCCGAATGGAGGATCAAATTTTGTCATGCTGGCTGACATCACCTGAGAGTAGATTGTTGGACTTTCTGAGTATCCTTGTGGCAACCTTGAGTAGGTGTACCTTTGTCCCATAAAGGTGAATGCAAATCAAAATTGGCTGTCTGGTGCCACAGGTACAGAGAAAAATGCGTTACTGATATCCACCACAGTGAAATAGTGGACGTCTGTTCTTAAAGAATTCAGCAACGTGTGTGGATCTGGGACGCATGAAGCTCGCTGTACAACAGCATTATTCACCGCTTGCAGGTCTTGTACCATTCTCCATTCTACAGATGGAGCTTTCTTTTTCACGGGAAAAATAGGTGTGTTACACGGCGAGTCTGGACATGGAATTAAAACACCTGCCTCCAGTAGATCTTTTATTACTGGTTTTATTCCTTCCTGAGCATCTGGTTTGAGAGGATATTGACGCACACAGGGACGATAATCAGATTTAGGTTTTATCTGTACTGGGACTGCTGATTTAATTAATCCCACATCTGACGGCCCTGCTGACCACAGTTCTTCAGGAACGTCTGTTAGCAGGTCTTCCTCTTCCTGTGTCAGCATCAGATGTCACTCTATGATCTCATCATTCTGTAAGTGTGTGCCAGCTTTCATTGTGACTGTCCAGTACAATGTTTTTCTGATCAGACCTGTTGACGCACTGGTATGTAACCCTGGAGCTTTCTTAATCCAGTCCTGTGCATTCTCACCCTGAGAGATTTTCCATCCTGCATCCTTCCACTGATCATGTGAGTTCTTATAGAGAGACATGTGGGGTGTGTAAAACCCTTTGTACAGGGCCTGAGCATCCTTGGGCAGTTTAATTGCTACTGCTGCAAAGGAGTCAGAGTCAGTGTACGGATAAGTTATTGTTAACCTGCAGGGGGCTGGAGCAATTTTTCATACTTTAAGTCTGGCCCTCGCGCATGTCGATACCACATTGTGGCATGAAGTTCATCAGATTTCATACAATCTTGAGGGTCAGATAGGAATGTTGCTGCTTCAGCCAAAAGCGCCTGTCCTGTTTCAAGTGGGGGAGTGTCTGGCAGGTCCAACGAGTAACGATAGTATGGACTGTTTTCGCCTCTGAGAACAAAGAGGTCTTGTTTTCTATCTGCCTGTCTTCTAATTTCCACATCTCCTGTGGAGGAGGATGGGATCAAGGACAGTGCGAGCAAGCAAAGACCATCTCGGCCCAGAAGATTTACTGGGAAGTTTGGTATCATTAGCAAAGACATCTGGCAGCTTTTTCCGAGAGGATCGCATACAGTCACTAAATTAGTCACTGATACTTTGTTGATTTGTCCACCTGCGTTCCTGACCAGAGTTTCATCCCCACTAAGTGTACAGTGCGGTATCTGCTCCCGACAGGTCGTCCGACATGCCCCAGAATCGCACAGGAACGTCATTTCTTTCCCATTTATTAGCAGTTGAATTTCAGGCTTTCTGTCCCCTAACAGAAACAGTTCTTGTAAATTTAGCATCACTTCCTTATCTGTTGATTTTTCTGCCTCTAATTTGTTGTTCTGTGCCACTGGGCCGTCTAGTCATGCAGAATAAGACGTGTGGTCAGGCTGTTTGGTCAATTTAGGGCAATCTCGAATCAAATGACCCTCTTCACCACAGTTCCAGCAGCCAGAAGTGTATTGCAATTGGTGCCCCCCCCTGCCTTTGCCCCCTCGCCCTCGAAATTTGCCTTCGCCCCTGCCTCTGCGCTTATTTTGAAATTTCTCTTGGTAAAACGTTTCTGTCGCTGAGTGGAATGTGTCAGATGTCTTTTTGGATTTTTGCTTGTCTTTTATTACTTTTTCTGCATGCAGGGCGTGGCTGATATAATCTTCCAATGTGCCCTGCGGCATTTCAATGAAGTGGCGATTAACCCACTGATGTATGGAGCTGTTGGAACCTCCATGCAGGGCATTTTTTAATTGTTGGCGGTACACTCCACATTCATCGCCATCATCGCGCAGGCCAGGATGCAGTTGAAAAGTTGCACCCATGCGCATGCGGTACTCGTCAAAAGATTCTCCCTCTTTTTTTTTGACTCTGCCTATTTCAGTGTAGTTTGCTGTCTGCTGGAAGCGTGCACGCACGCGTTGTTCTAAAGCTGTCACGGCTGCATTTAAATCATGAGAGTCGCGTTCCAGCGGTTGTCCGTTCCTCATTGGATTCCAGGCTCCTCTGACGTGGTGCCAGTCTGTTCCTAATAATTTCATCCACACCTGCTGTATTTCCTGACCATTTAAGTGGTAGGACTGACGAAGGCTTTGCATATCTAGTATGCATTGATCTACGTCAGATTTTGGAGACGTGACGCCTTCTACAGCTTTCTTAACGTCCTCCATGGTCCAGGTGCGGAAAACCAACATCATTGCATTATTATTGTCTCCGCCGGCATTAGGATTTGCGACTTCAATCATGGGGTAGCTTTCATACAGCTCGGATGGAGTTGAAAGCGGAGCGCTTTCGACTGGGGAGAGCAGACCTCCCAATTTAGTTGACCATTTTTGTTTGGCGGAGTTATCTGATCTCAGTGTACGCTGAGGTGTGCATTGGTTGTAAGCCGGAGGAGGAGGAGGGGGGGGGGGGGGGGGGGGAATCTCTGGGTCCAGCACAAATTCTGCAGAACTCAGGTCTGGGTAAAGTCTGGGTCCATCTGCAGCCGCTGCAGCTTTTGCATGAGTCATTAATTCATCAATAGAGCAGACTTCCCAAGTTATCATGTGATTTTTGATCCACTCTGTAATTTGTGGTCGAAAGCCCGTTAACAGGCCGTTTTTTAACAGTTGGTCATACGCACCGCTAAAATCAGGATCTTGTCCCAGTGTTTGCGGAGCGGGAGCTGGAATTCCACTATGAATTTTGAACTCCTCCTCATAGCGTGTTCTAAAGTCATCCACGGTTTCACCTGGTTTTTGTTTTATACCAGCCAAATGGCTGTAGTTCGCACGTGTTTTAATTTTTAGTTCCACCGCAGCGTTTTCTGTGTTAAGTGGGGTGTCTAGGTCACATTCCTTGTCATGTGTCTGTCTGCGAGGAGCTGGTCCTGTCTCATCATCCTCCTTTCTGTGAAACATTAATTTTTTCTCCTTCTCCTCCTGCTCTTTTCTGCTTTGTTCCTCCTGCATCTCTCTTCTTTTTTGTCCATCTTCTCTACTTTTGCTCACTTTTTCCCACCGTTCTAAATCTGAATAGCCTCGTTTTTCCATTTTACGTTTATCATGTTTGCACTTTTCTGCAATCTGTTCTTTTAATTTTAAACATTTGTTTGAGCTGAGTCTGCGTTCAAAATTATATTTTGTGACCCACTTCTCCAAATGCTGTAATTTGGTTGGATCTTTAAGTTTAACAAACTTCCAATCTTGGCATTTCAGGTTCTCGAATTTACTAGAACCTTTCCCCATTTTTTTTGTTGCTTTTTCTTAATTTTCTTTCAAATTACAGATGTATTAAGTTAACGTCACTTTAGTTTTATGCAGAAAATAGTTCTGCAAAATGCAAGAATTTGTTGCGTTTGTTTCAAAGGGGTTTATATTTTCAAATCAAATAGACGGAGTTATCTATTAGTTTAGATATTCTCGTATTGTCTGGATGATTATATTTCCAGCTGATAGAAGATCAGGTGGATAAAATCTATGCTCCCATATTATGACTTCTACTGGGTATGAATTTGGATTTAATATCTCATAGATCTCTCTCAATAATATCTCGTGTGTATCAACAGGATTTTCGCAGAAGGTTAGTCTTATTTTATTGAATCATCCGTTGCGTTCCCAATTGTTAAGGAATATATCTACGATTACTTCTACCATCTGGGTTTATGCCTATATATATATATATATATATATATATATATATATATATATATATATATATTTATTTATTTATATATATATATATTTATTTATTTATTTTATTATTTCTTTCTTTTATACTTTCAACTATCCTGCGTATTTTAGGCTGATGAGGATGATTGTAGTTAAAATCGCTAAAATGCTCCTACTATGAAAAGTTCAGTAATTTTCTCTATAAGCATTTTAAAGTTTTGGACCAGTGTGGGGTTAACCCATAGGGGGTTCTAAACACTGGTTTTCAGTGAGATTGAGCCAAGTTCCGCTGTGGTAATTCTCACTTCTACCGTATTTCAGGTGGAGAATTTGTGCCTGTTGCATCCACAAGGGTCGCTCAAATTATTCTCACTGTGTTTATATGATACTGCATTACCTAGTGGTAATTCAATATCCAGTCACACAGTCACACAGTTTGAAGGCCTCTTTTAACACAGATTATTCCCAGGGGTCCGTCCCCTAACGCGTTTTAACACGGATAATTCCAGGGATCCGTTCCCTAACTTGTCCTTTTAACACGGATAATTCCAGGGATCCGTTCCCTAACTTAAGGACTTTTAATTGCCTGCGTAGGGTCTAGAATCCCACAGGGCTTTCACTCAGTCACACTTTTTAAAGTGAGACAAACTTACGGACTTTTCGGACTCCGCTGTCCACCTTCTGTGCCTCTCTCCTTCGGAGTTCCTTCAATTAGCAGATTCCAGAGGATGGGGCAACGGCCAGTCCCTAAAAGGGTCTCAAGGACTCACCTAATGGTCCTGGTGTGCACAGTCTTTCCTGGACATCACCTGATCGCCTGGAATCGTTGAATATGTTGGAATCCGGCTCTCGAAGGACCAAATAATGTCAGGTTTATGCACCTATGACACCATATAACACAACACAACACAACACAGGAAAGAGACACAAAAGTCAGAATTCTGTTTAAGCTCGAGGAGAATGGAATAAGTCACACCAATTCAGCCTCCACTGGACTGATGCTTCCCAAAACCATTCTGCCTTCTGAAATTCGAGCACCCATATTTATTACAATCGGGAGTTCCCTAGTTACATGCCTGAGAGCTGATTCTGAAGGGAGGGGGAAAAGCACAGCTCTCAGTCCTACAAAATTAAAACAAAGAGCATTCATAATTACACAAAGAACTTTCAGTGTCTTATCACATGATGAGTCAGCAATTGATAGGACAGCGGATCTTCTCAGGTCGTCCTTGGGCCACATTAAGCCAGGTTTTAACACTCTTAAAACTCATGAGGGAATTTTACAATACAGCAACACAAATGATAAAATCATTGAGCATAAAACATGGAAAATCAAACAATCTTTAATTGTAATAAAGGCATAAATGAAACAATCTTTAATTGTAATAAAAGCATAAATGAAACAGTCTTTAATTGTAATAAAAGCATAAAACATGATAATTAAAAACTTGAATAATAGTTCTGACAGCGATCTTTGCCTACATTTCACAATCCCACTTACATAGATGCCATTGGCGTCCCCAGGGGTGTCCCGGACGAATATAAAGTTGACCAAATAGCCGCCGGATGGGAGTCTATATTTATCTGGATAACTCCCAATAAAAATGTCGATCGCATTAATTATATCCATTTTAATGTCCAACTCTTAAGTAACTATACTCGTGCGGCACCAACAACTGTCGGCGACTTCCCTGATGGCTTTCCAAAATAGAATTGCTGTGGACATGCTGTTAGCTGAAAAAGGAGGCGTGTGTTCAATGTTTGGTCAACAATGTTGCGTTTTTATCCCTAACAATACGGCTTCGGACGGTAGCTTAACTAAGGCCTTAGACGGCCTCCGCTCCTTGACAGATAAAATGAAATCCCACTCTGGTGTAGACACCTCCATCTGGGACTCATGGCTAGATGTTTTTGGTAAATACAAATCCCTCGTGGCCTCCATCCTGGTGTCCATATCTGTCTTTGCTGCAATTCTTGTCACTTGTGGCTGCTGCTGTATTCCCTGCCTTAGGCAACTAGCTCAGAGATTGATCACCACAGCCATCTCCACTCCACCGGCTGACCCAATTCTCCAGATGCCCTTGTTACTCGCCACTCCTAACATCTACTCGGAGGAGATATCCTCTAGTGATAGTGATGACTCCCATGACTGTGAAGATGATGTTACAGTGTGATTATATTCTGTAATGTTCTGTGATTTTGGGTTTTTTAGTGATATTTGATGTGGTTCTTTTAATGTCTTTATTAGCTTTTATTGATCCAATCTTTGTTGAACTCTTAAAAGAGTTCAAAAAGGGGATTGAAAATATATGTATAAATACATGCATTTGCTCTTTTTATATTATGGAATCCTGTTTGTAATATCATTGCTTTTCTCCTGCACAAGCTCCAACGGCTGCATAACTCATAACAGGGTGCTGTGAGATACTTCGCTCCTCACCGCTTATCTCAGAACGACATGTTCCTGCTTATCTCAGAACTACAAGTTCTCTTGTGATGTATTAGTTCCTGCTTATCATATATTACCCCCAAATTCCACTACCTCCACTCCGGTCCGCCCCCGCCTTCCGCAGCCGCTCGCTTCCGAACTCAATTTTTACTGGTACCCGCTCTACAACGGCTCCGCTCCGGTGCGGAGACCTGAGGTGGGCAAACAAGCACGTGCGGGATTTTCGAGATCTTGCGATACAGTCCGAGCAATAAACGCAGAAGTTAGATCCAAACACCCGTTGTGTGGGAGAAGCATCAAAATGAACTGTTTAAACTGCCCATCATTTGTGTTGACAGATCAGCAGTGTTTGGATCAACAAAGTGTGACTACTTTGATGGTGGAAACTGTATTTATGGTTTACTTTTGTGCATTTAAACTTCAGCCGCCACTGATAGTTGTTAAAAGTTGTTAAACCTGTGCATATGAAACAAAAAACGCCTTTTGTTTATCGATTTATTGTGAAAAACGGAAGTTGTGCTCGCTCCTTTTCCTGTTGGGCGTTTGTGATTTCTGTCCATTTACTGCGGAGGTGCTCTGGCGTCCGGCAAAAATAGGATCTATTCTATTTTTGCCGGACGCCGGAACAGAGGGCGGCGCACGGCGCTGCACTGCCGGAGCACGGCCGCAGTAGTGGAATTGCTCTGATTGACTAGAACGGGACCGATTTTGCTCCGGCGTTCGTGTCGGAGCGGAGCGCAGCGGAGCGGAGGTAGTGGAATTTGGGGGTTAGTTCCTGCTTATCAAGGCAAATGACGTACAACTGCAGGTGCAGAGGGCAGACTGCTCGCACATAATGCGTATGTTCACATTCCTTGTTTCTTAAATAAATACAGCTGTGTGGACAGAGAAACTTCAGAACACTTGGTACAACAGTAAGAATTGACCGCGGGTTCAGCTAAAAGCTGTGTGTTCTCCCTCTGCAGCAGCGGAACAGATCGATCTTCTGGTTATTGACTCCATTCTCTACCAAGAACAGGTTTCCACTCCAAAATACTCCGAACCTGTCTGGTCTGACAGAAATATAGACCAACAGTATGCCTACAGATACATGGGGTAAGCCACAGCAAGTGTTATTATTATTATTATTATTTATTTTTTCTCTCTTAGTTTATTATGGTTGAACACCTTTGCCTTCTTATTCTTTACTTGTTGTATGGTAGGAGGACCTGCTCGAAAATGAGATGCCACATCTCAAGCAGTTTATCCTCCTGGGAAGAAAAATATAAGTTAAATAAATAAATAAATAAGCAAACGATCAAGGGTCATTCTTAATAGAAGGATGCTGTCATGATCCGCCCCAGCCTCCCTGACTGTGTCTCTCCTGCCCTGATTAGCCTTATTGTTCTCACCTGTCCCTGATTACTCTGCCCATGTCTTCCTGATTCCCTTGTGTATTTATACCTCCCTCCTGGTTGTTGTCTTTGTCGGTTCATTGTCGTTGTCCATGTTCGTTCGTCCTGTTGGTCCCGTCCTACAATAAACATCTTTTATTTTTTACATCCGTCTGCCTGCTCATCTGCCTCCGGAACCCACCACCACACATGGTCTGCCACCTCCTCCCGCAGAACATGACAGATGCTGCTGATGAGTGGTTGGTAGTCAGAGCATAGGTCAGAGTTCAGAAATCAGAAGAGCTGTACAAATCCTCCATGGGAAGAGCAAAGCATTTCTCAAATACGAGAGCTGGAAAAGAACACTGGATTTCTACTGGCACAAGTTTGTCCATAATCTGGTAAAGGAGCTGCTGGGAAGCGTAGTGCAGCATGAAGGTTTGACAATTACACAATTAGTTCTGTGAAAATTTAAAAATGAAGTTCCACAACTTTAATTCATACATTATCTTACATAAATGGCAAAGATGTATGTATCCACTCTAAAATGTAACTTGAATTCTAACATCACCAATATGCGTACTTAAAGCAGAAATACTTCAAAAAAGATGGAGAGGTGAGCATGCGCATGCGCTGACGGCCGATCACCGGATACACGGCGGCGTTTGAAGCTAATGGCAGCTCGTTAACAAACATCCACAAACAATTAAGACACATTTTCACCTAATTTATTTACTGACAACGCAAAAACTAATCTGGTAAGTATAACTCACTCAATCTGGAGGTAAGTGAAGAAAATTCAGAAAGTTTGTTAAATTATATTGACGAAGTTTTTGAGTTATTCGTCATGGGTCCAAAGAAATCAGCAGCTGAGGCTGAAACACCTGCTGGGACCAAGAGGAGCCGTCCTCAGGATTCGCCTGAGGCCTCATCTCCCCGGAAGGACATATTAGAATTATTAGATTCTATAGATAAACGGCTTCTGGGATTTGAGGGGCGACTTCATCTGCTCGAGGTTCTTCACCAGGAGTTTCAGAACCTCCGAACATCTCTGGAGTTCAGCCAGGAACAGGTTGAGCGGCTCGCTGCTGAGAACGCGTCTCTGCGGGAGTCCGTTTCTTCCCTGGAAGAGGGAATGACGCGGATCACCCAGGACAACAAAACTCTAAAGGAGACGGTTTTGGACCTTCAGGCCCGCAGCATGAGGGATAATTTGGTGTTCGCAGGTCTGCCGGAGCAGGCGGGAGGGGCGGAGAACTGCGAGCAAACAATAAAGAACTTTCTCCAGACAGAAATGAAGATTCCAGAAGAAACGATAAAAAACATCACATTTCACTGGGTACATCGCCTTGGAGCTAGACGAGTGGACAGCAGAAGACCTCGTCCCATCGTGGCTAAATTTGAACATTTTAAGCAGAAGGATCTTGTTAAAAGTCACGGAAGAGAGCTCAAAGAAAAAGATTTCAGGGTGAATGATCAGTTCCCGAAGGAGATTCTGGATCGGCGCCGGGTCCTCTTTCCGTTGCGTAAAAAGTTTATCCAGGATGGGAAGAGAGCTGTCATCTCGGTGGATAAGCTTTATGTGGACAATAAACTTTACAAGGAGCGAGGAGTGACTGACTGGCTGTATTAGCCCAACATCAGGTCAGACATTTATTATTCTTATCAGGATTCACTGGGTTTGATCACGTCAGGATTAAACAGCTGCTAAATCCGTTTTGTAGATGATAAGATCACCTGTTCATCACCACTTCACACCCCTATCACCTTTTCTTTTGAGTTCTTTCTTCTTTTTTAACCTGTATCTGTATTTCCCTTCCTTTTTACCTGCTTCTGTACCTTGTATGGCACAACCACACAACTTTCCAACACTGCGTCAGACTCGACACACACACACACGCACGCACACACACACGCACACACACACACACACACACACACACGCATACATACACACACACACGCACGCGCGCGCGCACACACACACACACACACACACACACACACACACACACACACACACACACACATATATTAAATCCACAGCACAATATCATAATTTATGCGTCAAATAATACAACCACAAACACTGTTGGATCTTTATTATTATTATTATTATTATTATTATTATTATTAATATTTACTTTTTGTTATTTATTAACATACTATTTATACATTTATATACTTATTCCATCTTATTCACATGAAGGCGTCACATTTTAGCTACTCACACACACATCTATGGGTGCACTAAGGTTTGTCTCATGGAACGTACATGGAGCTGGCTCCATAGAGAAAAGATTAAAGATTTTTGATCAGTTAAAGAGAGTGCAAGCAGACGTAATATTGTTACAAGAGACTCATAGATCTGCCACATCCGCAGATGAACTTAAAACACCTGAGTTTCCCAGCATGTTCTCTGCCTGCTATAACTCTAGGCAAAGAGGTGTAGCTATTTTAATACACAAAAACATCAATTTCACAGTATTGGACACAGTCTGTGATCCAGAGGGTAGATTTATAATGTTAAAAATATCTGTACATAACCAACGCTTATGTATCCAGGCCGTTGCTCCTAGGCTCTGGAATGAGCTACCTCTGTCTTTACGCTCAGTCGACTCAGTTGATGTTTTTAAGAGCAATCTTAAAACCCATTTGTTTCTCCAGGCATTTTAAACTTAGTCTCATTCAGATTGGTTTTATATGACACTATGTATATTGTGGCTGTATTTTACTGTATTTATATGTTGTTGCCTTTTAACTTGTGAAGCACTTTGTGACCTTTTTGTCTGTGAGAGGTGCTATAGAAATAAAGTTACTTACTTACTTACTTACATATACTGTCCAAATATTGATGACCCTCCATTCTTTCATAATTTTTTCTCTGTACTCTCCGAACACTTGGACTGTCCACTTATACTTGGAGGTGATTTTAATTTTTGGATGAATTCCTTAACAGACAGGCTCAGTACAGCTGGGACTCAGCGCAATTGGCAATCCACTAATATAGTTAAACAGTACATGAGTGATTATGGGCTTTGTGATGCATGGCGATCTCTTCATCCTAACCGTAGAGAGTATACTTTTTTTCGCACGTCCATCACTCTCACTCACGTTTGGATTATTTTCTAGTCAGCAGCTCATTGTTGGCTGACATTTCAGACACTGAGATACACCCCATAGTTGTCAGCGACCATGCTCCGGTGTCTTTAACTCTGGTAAATAAAAAGACAATCCCACCAAGCAAAAACTGGAGGTTTAATACATCACTGCTTAAAGACGAAGGTTTTATAGAATTTTTTAAAAAGGAGTGGGCTTTATATTTAGAACATAATGACCTGCCTGGAACATCAGCACCTATTCTTTGGGAGGCAGGAAAGGCAGTGATGAGAGGTAAAATAATCTCTTTCTCATCACATAGGAAAAAAACAGAAAACAAACGTATTCAGGAGTTAGAGGAAATCATCAAGTCTTTAGAGGCATCCACAGAAGAAGAGTCAATGAGCAAATTACGTAAAGCTAAATTAGAACTTCATGGAATTATTGACAAAAAGACACAATTTTTAGCACAAAGACTACGAATAGAAAACTTCGAACATAGTAATAAATCAGGTAAATTCTTAGCTAGCCAATTAAAAATAAATAAAAAGAAAACTACCATATCTGCTGTTAAAGACTCAACCGGGAATATAGTTAATTACCCTGAAAGAATAAACAACACCTTCAGAGACTTTTAACAAACGTTGTACTCACCACAGATAAACCCATCAGATCATAAGATCAATGAGTTCCTTGACAGGATAACACTTCCTAAATTATCAGACAGCCAAGTTACAGTCCTGGACTCGCCACTAACATCAGCGGAGCTCCAGGAAGCCCTTAAATCCATGACTAATAGGAAAGCTCCAGGTCCAGACGGGTTCCCAGTAGAATTCTACAAAGAATTCTGGATCATTCTGGCTCCAACATTTTTCAGAATGGTGAGGGAAATCGAAGAGAGCGGCAGATTACAGCCAAACATGAATACAGCCAATATTAGTCTCTTGTTAAAACCAGGCAAAGACCCAGCATTTCCAACCAGCTGTCGCCCAATTTCTCTTATTAATGTTGATCTCAAAATAATTTGTAAAGCCCTGGCCAAAAGATTAGAGAAGGTAACCCCCTTCATAATACACCCTGACCAAACTGGTTTCATTAAGGGTAGACAGTCATCCACAAACTCACGTAGATTTCTCTTACAGTAGAAACATAGAAACTAGTATATTATCTCTAGATGCAGAAAAAGCTTTTGATAGAGTTAACTGGAAGTTCTTATTTGCAACTTTACATAAGTTTGGCTTTGGGAACTTCTTCATAAACTGGCTACAAATATTATACAGTTCACCAACAGCACGTGTCAGGACGAACAACCAAATATCAGCTAGCTTCTGTTTTCAGAGGGGGACCAGGCAGGGATGCCCACTCTCCCCCTCACTATTTGCTATCTTTATCGAACCACTAGCAGCAGCAATTAGGCAAACAACAGACATTAAAGGGATAAAGTGTAAGAAAATAGAACATAAGATCAGTCTTTATGCAGATGATGTTTTACTCTTTCTCCAGAATTCTCAATCCTCTCTCTCCCAAGCAATAGAACTGATAAACTCTTTTTCAAGTGTTTCAGATTACTCTATAAACTGGTTAAAATCCACAGTTCTACCAATTAATTTCTCTTTTGTCAATTTGCTTAATACACAATTGGAGTCAGGGAATATCACATACCTGGGAATTAATATCCCTCCCAAGTTAGCAGATCTAACCAAACTAAACTACATCCCACTTTTAAGGAAAGTGGAAGATGATCTTGCAAGATGGAAATCCTTACCAATATCACTCATGGGGAGAGTTGCTACAATTAAAATGATGGTCTTACCCAGAATAAATGACTTATTCTCGATGATCCCAAACAAGCCACCACCTGACTGGTTTAAATCTCTGGACTCCTCAATTACTAAATTCCTTTGGCAGGATAAACCTCCACGAATTAGCTTAAAAACGCTTCAGAAGACCATAGACAGAGGAGGACTGGATTTACCCAACGTTTATTATTATTTCTTAGCCAACAGGCTGCAATATATACCAAGATGGTTGCAAGATAACCCATTAGATGAGTCCTGGTTAGATATAGAACAGACACTTTGCAATACGATAGAGCTTTCAGACTTACCATTTATTAGCTCAAGCATAAGAAAACATGAAAGCTTTAAAAGTGTTAGTATCAGCACTTCTCTGACAGCATGGTGGGAGTATCTTAAAATGACAGAGTCTTCACTAGTGCCATGCAGACGCACACCTATCTGGAACAATCCTGACATTTTGCAAAACAACAAAATGATGAACCTTCCGGACTGGAAAAATAAAGGAATCCTATACCTGGAACACATATATGAAGGATTGGACTTCATCCCATTTAATCAAATAGTCTTCCAATTTGGAATGGATAAGAATAGCTTTTTAGAATATCACCAAATTAAATCTGTAGTCAAACAAAAATTTAAGCTCAATAAAATAGAATTACAAACACCACCAAGGGTATTAGACTTTTATAATCTCAAACCCCCCAAACTACTGTCTAAAGTATATAAGACACTGTCCAAAATAGACGATAAATTTGCAATCCCTATTGAAAAATGGGAGGTGGATCTATCAGTTAGCTTTGACCAGGGCTTCTGGTCCCAGACTTGTTTAAAAACTTTTAAAATGATCAGACACCCCAATTTACAATTAATTCAGTACAAAATTCTACACAGAGTACACTATACAGGTCATCGGATGTTCAAGATGGGGTTTGTGTCGTCTGACACCTGTACACACTGCACAAACAACATTCCTGACAATTACATTCATTCACTGTGGTCCTGCCCACCTGTCCAGGAATTTTGGGGTAGAGTATGTGAGGATCTGTCAAAATGTCTGAAATGTCATATCCCAACTTCCCCCTCTCTTTGTTTACTGGGAAAGCTGGACGATGTCCCGATTGCAACATCTTTGGTTCACGTGGTTCTGACTGCCATGTGCATCGCTAAGAAAACTATCCACTTGAATTGGAAGAATAGAGAAACTCTCTGCATTAACCAGTATAGAAATCTTTTGTTAGATCATATTGCACTTGATATAGCCTCTGCTTCCACTTCAGATGAATCTCTCTGGGCTCCTTTGATCGGTTCCATCACATAGCGAGGGTGGGGGGCCGTTGATGTTGTCCTGCGGGATGGTGTGGGTGGGGGGGTGTGGGGTCTGAGTTTGGAGTATCCGGATGTTCCCTGGAGGTGGGTTCACTGGGGGTGTCTGGGACTGGGGGGCCGTTGCCCCCCTCTGGAGGTGCTTGGGTTGCCTCGGGGGGTGGACTACATGCGGTTGTGAGTGGGGCCCCTTGGGGATCTTGGCGGCGGCCATGGGTCACTGCCTGGCGGCTGCAATACCCCTGGGTGGGTCTGGGTGGGGGCCTGGGGGATCGGGGTTTGGGGGTGGCCGGTCCCGTGTGGGGATCTGGGCGGGGCCTTGGGGGTCGGGTCCTGACATGTATGCTGCCGGGAAGAAGGCAGGAACACGCAGCAGTGCCTGGCCCGGGTTCGGGGGCATCAGGTCGACCTTGGCTCCTCTGCCGTTCCATCACAGGGGAGGGGGAGGTCCAGGACGGGGAGGACCAAACCTTACCTGGATGTCCCATGTCTTATATATTCTGGAAGTTGTGCAAATGCAGGGGTGGGCATAGATATTCTGCTGGGATGGGGCTGGGTTGGTGCCCTCGGACTCCATGAGGCTCTGTAATGCTGCTGCTTTGGGCCCTGGCAGGATGGGCTGGGGTCTCCATGCCCTGGGTGGCAGTTTGACAACAGAGGTGCCTATTGGGGCCAGTAGGGGAGCTGGCTCCCTGGAGGGCTAAGCCCAACCAGCCATTCCTCCCCATCCCCGCATATTTCTCTCCTCCTGCTCCCTCACATCATCACACAAACATACACATAGGACCTTGGGGGGTGGGCAAGTCAGGGAGTGCGGGTATGGACCCCATTTCCGCATTCCTGTGGCAACCTGCCCCCCAATTTTATTTGCACCTTATACACTTCCACTGACGACATTCCACACAAACACACACTTAGGGCCTTGGGAGTGAGCACATTCAACGGCATTTGGCAGGGGGATATTTCAGCCTCCTCCCGAGTGCCGGTGCCCACTTCCAATTTTAAACCGCACTTAGACACTGATGGCTGAGGGTGTAAGTGGGGTGGTGCGGTGGCATCAGCTGGCATATGCTGGATGATGCCCGCACTGCCCACTCACCACAGCCATGGAATACACCTCATGATCACACAACACTATATTGGAGCAGGTGGAGTGAGATTAGGGGTCTTAGCCACCTCTGTTGTTGCTAGGCTTCCTGGGGCTGGAGGCTAGGAGGGAGATCTGGCCGTCTGGTTGGGGTCTTGGGTGGTGGGTTGCTGTGCTCAGCGTTGGGCGGGGGAGCCTGCTCATCAGCACCCCAGCAGAAAGGGTCAAACTCTGGTTACCGGTGATGGTTGTACCCCATGTGCAGCAGTACCGGGACAAGAGTTAATAGGGTGTGTATGGGGAGCATGAGTGAGTGTCCGGCGTGCATTTTTGTAAGTCTTGGGTTGTATGTGCATGTGTGAGCATGAGGGAGGGAGTGTGTGACTGTGTTTGTGAATGACTGTATATGTCAGGTGGGGCCTTTGAGTCCTCCCCTTTCCTGGAACTTCTCTTGATGATATAGATCTTTGTCCCCCCTCCCCCTGCCACACCTGGTGTGAGGACTTGTGCCATGGTCTGCCTGAGTGTTCGTGGCAACCGGGTCTGGGGGTTTAAGATTTTGGCATCTGCCTGATAGATCCCGGTGGCTGCCTGGTGGGGTCTGGGTCCCTGGGCTCTGCTGGGTCCCCGGCAGGGGTGGTCGCCCCTGGGTCCCGGGTCGCTAGGTCCCGGGCTCGGCCGGCTAGGGGGTGGGAGGCTGCGGGCGGGCCTATGGGCTTGCCGCTGATATCTCCAGGGACTCTGCCGGCTGCTGGTTGTGGCCCCCCGGGGCGATCCTCTGTGCCTCTCGAGGGGGGCGGGGGCCTTTCTGGTTTCAGTCTCCTTGGGGTTCCTGCATTCTGGGGCAACGCCTGGATCTCTGGGACTTGGAGCTCCCCCCGTCTCCTGCGCATCTTTGGGGGGCGGATCTGTGGTCCCTCACACTCTCTGTTGGACGCTCCTATAGATAAACCTTAAATAAACAAGCGCGTGTACACACACAGGTGCTCACATGGTGCTCTCAAAAGTATGGGCTTGGGTATGTTAAACACAGGTCTTAAGACTATGGTGGGCACTTAATGCACTGTGATTTATTATCGTGATTCTTCAGTTAAGCAATGTTGATTATATATATATATATTTTTTTTTTTTTTTCTTTTCATCAAGTTGACGCAGTGATAGGTAGATCTTGTTGTATTGTTGTTGTGTCCCTTTTTTTGTGTCCCTTTGTTTTTTTTTGTGTCTTTTTTCTGCAGGTCTGGAAGCAGACTTGTTCATTATTGTTTATTTTTGTGGACCCCCCCCCCCCCCCCCCTCCCTCTCTCCCCACCTTTTCTTTTCCTCTCTCTTTCACCTCTGTCTCCATGTCTGGTCGGAATTACAAAGCATTCAACAACAATAACAATAAAGTTTTAAGTATCAGGCGTGACATTAAAAGCCAACGCTTTGATGCTCCACCTGAGAATAAATCTGTAAGGCTTGTCACCAGCATTCAGACATCAATTCTGCTTGCTTCACAGCCAGACAGGACACGGTAAAAAAAAATAAAAAATAAATAAAGAAATACTGCAAAAAGAGGCAGAAATGTGAAACTGTGTTTTCTCCACAGGTTTCTGTCTGAAGGAAACCTCTCAGAGAAAAACCAAGAGGTTGTGTCCTACGTCACTGTCATTGGCTGCAGTATTTCTCTGTTTACTTTGGTCATCACAGTGTTGATCTTCATCACTAACAGAAAAAGCACTCTTTATTTACTTTCCTCCAAGAAGTTATTTCAATCTTTCGTTCGGGTTTATTTTCTGCAGTTGTCCGGATTACCAGCGACAACACTTTTACTTTGAAACTCAGTGATTTGATCAACCCTTAGCTAATCAAGGAATCACTTATATTGCAATCAACATAAAAAATAATTTATGTCATGACTCCCATCCTTCACCCTCATTTCACCTTCATTCAGCTCACCTGGTACCTTCACCAAGCTCCTGACAAGCCCTGTTTCCCTGGCAACCACAATCTACTCCATTCTTCTCACCTATTCCTGTCATCAGCTTCACCTGCTCCTGACTCCTCAGCTCATCTCACACACCTGCTTCCCCTGCTATAAAAGAACCATCCACCTATCCAGTCGCTGCCAGATTATTACAGCCTTGCCAGTGAACAGTGGCGGCTGGTGAAAAATATTTTTGGTGGGGCTGTGCTATTTTTTTTAACAAACTTGAGCTTTGTGCACAACTTCACTATTTCCTGAATTAAGCACAGCTCTTTTATTTCCTGTCTTACATTATTGGACAAGGGGATTAATCCACGTGTGTCTGACTATTGGCACGCTGCCTTGCAGACCAAGGTTGAAAAATACTGCATTAAATTGCACATAAAATAACATGACCATAAATGGTCCACATCCACATTACTATTTGTGAAACTAACAAACTGGAGAATTTCATCACAATAATATTAAATAAACAAGTATGTACCTGATCTTTTGCATGCTGTTGGTGAAGCTCTGGATGACCCCTGTCAGATGTAGACAGAGTCAATGTTCCTCTTCTGCAGCTGGTTGAACAGCATGTCCACATGTGGCATGATCTTGTGACACAATGCCAGCAGAAAGCTGAAATCTTCTTCCTCCAGCATTCTCACAAAGCCCCCTGCCTCTCTCTCAGTGATTGGATGAAAGTCATCCGAGTCTCTGATCATCTGGAAAAATCTGAGGAGGTCATCCTTGTGCTCATACACTGTGTTGACATCTCTCTGTTGAACAAAATGTGCCGGTTCTGATCCACTTCTTCCTTGTGTTTCTTCACTGCAAGCCTGTGCCCCTCGTCTCTAGCTGCAATGTTTCATGTCCGTAACTCCTGACTCAATCCATGCCTTATCTCTCCCAGTCGTTTTGAATAACAAACACGGAAAGCAAAATAACGCATTAGCGTGATTGCATCCAGCTAGCCAAGCCTTCCTGGTGTACCAATTTTGGGAGAAGCCTGTGTCTACAGTTTACCTCTCTCCTTCTCCTGCTGGCTTATCTTTACGTCGGGCTGATCTGGTCCAAGCTCTTTGACATTAAGTTTTTCCACTATAGTTCTCCTCTCGAACGGATACTGGAGAAGAGACTGAACTGAATTCAGTGGCTGCTGAGATCCGGTATCCATGCTGGTTGTACTGGTGGCGTCCATGTTACATCTGCGTCACGACCAAAAACGACTGCCGAGTTCTACCGAACACCAACGAAAGCCTTTGGCGGTAGCTCTATCGCCCATCATGCTTCTGAAACAACATCGACGCTGATTGGATACATTCCCATTCCTACCGTTTGATTTTCTTGTCAGCAATTGGTCGGCTGGTTCCGTGCTGTTTGGGCGATTCAAAAACAGCCTACAGCCTTTCTGTCGCCTCCACCGCTCGGCAGAGAGCTTCTCATCAATATAGATATATAAATATATGATTTGTTTTTGTTACAAAACACACAATTAACTTAGAATATGTGATTATTGTTAATTTTATTTATTTATTGTTTTAAAAATTAAAAACACTGGGGAAAACTGGGAGGGCGGCGCCCTATCGCCCTCTACTGGCCAGCCGCCACTGCCAGTGAAGTATTCTCCAGCAATTCACCCTGCCTGATCTTTCTCCGGACCTCGTTCTTTGCCTGACCCCGCCTTGTATTCTGCCTGCCTTTTTGACCTTAGCCTGCCTACCGACTCTGTCTCCAGCCTCGCCCTCCTCGTAACTCTGCTTAAAATAAAAGATTTTTTTAATACATTTTTACTGTGTTGGCATCTTCATGGGTCGTCTGAGTTCTGTTCGTGACAGAATAATCTGGCCAAAAAATTAGACCCAACGCCGCCACAGTACCTGGGAGTCCCCCCCCCCCCCCCCCCCCCCCCCAACCTGTCATGGAGTTTCTCACACTCCTTAAGTTTATGGAGCTAAAAAGGGAACAAGAGTCACCGTTCTGGGGAACACGTCTGGCCATCAGGCCACTGCCGCGCAGAGGTTTCATCCCTCCGTCCCATCCACGTCCAGCGGTGGTCCCAGGAGGCTCACCGCATCCATGTCCAGCAGTGGTCCCAAGAGGCGCGCCGCGTCCACGTCCAGCGGTGGTCCCAAGAGGCGCGCCGCGTCCACGTCCAGCGGTGGTCCTAAGAGGCGCGCCGCGTCCAGCGGTGGTCCCAAGAGGCGCGCCGCGTCCAGCGGTGGTCCCAAGAGGCGCGCCGCGTCCAGCGGTGGTCCCAAGAGGCGCGCCGCGTCCAGCGGTGGTCCCAAGAGGCGCGCCGCGTCCAGCGGTGGTCCCAAGAGGCGCGCCGCGTCCAGCGGTGGTCCCAAGAGGCGCGCCGCGTCCAGCGGTGGTCCCAAGAGGCGCGCCGCGTCCAGCGGTGGTCCCAAGAGGCGCGCCGCGTCCACGTCCAGCGGTGGTCCCAAGAGGCGCTCCGCGTCCACGTCCAGCGGTGGTTCCGGGAGACGCACCGCGTCCACGTCCAGCGGTGGTTCCGGGAGACGCACCGCGTCCACGTCCAACGGTGGTCCCAGGTGTCCCATCACGTGCACGCTCAGTGGGGTTTCTACTTCCTCCTTTCGAAGAGGTTCTGCCTGCCCCAGTCCAGTGGTGGTTCCAGGGGTTGCACTGTATCCACGTCCAGTGGTGGTCCCAGGGGGCGCACCACATCCTCATCCAGCAGAGATTCCACCTTCGTCTGTCCGAGAGGCTCCGCCTGCCCCAGTCCAGCGGTGGTTCCAGGGTCTGCACCACATCCATGTCCAGCAGGGGTACCACCTCCATCTGTCCTGCCTCGGCGGTGGTCCCGGGGGACGCACCGCAGCCTGCTCCGGCGGTGGTCCCGGAGGACGCACCGCAGCCTGCTCCGGCGGTGGTCCCGGAGGACGCACCGCAGCCTGCCTCGGCGGTGGTCCCCGAGGTCGCACCGCATCCTGCCTCGGCGGTGGTCCCCGAGGACGCACCGCATCCTGCCTCGGCGGTGGTCCCGGGGGACACACCGCATCCTGCCTCGGCGGTGGTCCCGGGGACGCACAGGCTCCGGTCCAGCCAGTCCAAGAGGCTCTGGTCCTTCCTGTTCCCGAGTCGGAGGTTCCTGTTTTGGAGTCGACGTCCACGTCTCTGAGTCGACGTCCACGTCTCAAGAGTTCCGGTCCCAAGTGTCCCCACAAGAGTCTATGTGTGACAGGGCCGTGCAGAGACCTTTGACGGGGTGGGTGCTCAAAGTAAAAAAAGGGGCCCTTATAGAGCAATCCAATAAGTTAGAAAATTCAGATAATGAGACCCTTGGGTTCAAACAACATAATAAAAATATATGAATTAGTGTCATTAGTGTTGTTAGTTCATAAATAATAGTTTTAGTTTTTAAAGCTGACTTATACCTAGAGATGTTACAACCTCATTTTTGCCCCTGATCTGAGTTCAAGTTGTTTGATTTTTGATTATCTTCCAATACTGAGTCCTGTTCTGATACCAGGTGGTGATGCAATGCGTTATAAAAGAAGAAAGAAGTTGTCCTTCTGTCTGTATTTGTCATTTTGTTTTTTTAGCCTGAAAAGGTCACTCATTCAGGAAGTACATTTAACAGAAATCAAGATACTTTATTGCTATTGCACAGGTGTACAACCAAAGATATTTTGTGCTTCCCAAAGAAAGCTTTAGTAAGAGGTAGTGAAATAAATGTAAAATAAATGCAACCACAGAGACTTATCCAGTGTGATCTACAGCTATATTAGCTGAGATCTTTCTCCTGTCAGTAGAAAATTCTTGATCCCATTCCATGATCTCACTGAACTTAACACTAAATATGAGAGCTCTGCTACTAACCTAACAACACCCTTTACACAAAGGCACCATCATCACATACGTGGCAGGACTCTCAGAGAAACTTAGAAGAATCTTCTCCAAACACAACATCCCGGTAAACTTTAAACCCAACAGCACCCTCAGACAGAACCTGGTCCTTTCAGAAGACAGAACACCCAAACAGAAGCTCAGTGGGGTCGTTTATGCAGTCCAGTGTAGGAGCACTATCCAGATGTTTACATTTGAGAAACTAAACAACAAGTACACAAGAACATAACACAACACAGGAGAGCCACCTCTTCAGGTCAAACTCTGCAGTCCACCTTCACCTGAAGGACAAGGGACACACCTTTGAAGATGACAAAGTCCACATTCTGGACAGAGAAGATAGATGATTTGAGAGAGGAGTAAAAGAAGCTATCTATGTAAAAACGTGAAACCCCCACTTTTAATAGGGGCGGTGCTTAGATTTCACCTTTCCAGTAAACCCCCCCCCCCATGCATCATGGGGGATTTGCAATTTTGTTATATCAAGTTCGTTTGTGGTTTATATTAATCTTGAGAATTAGACGAACCCAACGGTATATATTATGTTGGGTGTTTTATTTTTATTAGGGGTGAAATTTGAAGTTAAAGTTATTTTCCTCATTTAACGGAGTCCCAATGCATCATGGGGGGTTTGCAATTTTGTGGCACCGTGAGTGAGAGGATTGTGTCTGTGGGTTAAGGTCCCAGGAAACTGAATGCAAATTCAACTTTACTGGTGTGAGTTATTGATCCCTTTTTGGACCAATTTAAGACAACTCGCCCCCATTGCATAATGAGGGTGGAGGGATCCACTCACATCCAGGGCTTGCTCCTTCCTGATTGGTCGAGAGTGTCCTTTGTTTAAAATGTAATCCACTCTAGTTACTTTGCTAAGATGCGGGGGTCATGGTCAGGATCATACCTGGACTTTCTTTTGGTCCAGCCCTCTTTGCACAAAGGGGGTGTGGTGTTCAATCCCCCCATGGGAACTGTTCCCTCTTGATTGGTTGGAGTGTTCCCTGTTTAAAATAAACCCCATGCCAGTTCCCTGCTAGCACTTAGTAATAGTAATGGTGTCGCGAGCACATCCTATTTGTCAGTTTCTTTAAAACCTAGTTCTGTCAGAACTTAATAAGACTGCGCTGCGTTCTCAGGGTTCGTGGGGATGTCGGTGAGTTTTATTGTACTAGACCCTGGTTTGGACTTCCTCCATTAGAATCGGTTCCCTATTTTAAGGAGAAATGATATGCCATACTTGTTTCTTTGTGAGAGCACACTTCCTTTTAATTAATCCCGTTATCTAGTGGTTTAGATACTAGGGCGAAGTCCAGCGGGAGGCCATCCGTCACTGGCAATTCTTTGGGTTATTAGGATTAATTTGCGCCTCTGTCAGCTTTTGTGGGAGTTCGTAACTAGAAAATGATTCTTGTTAGTTGATCAGACTACTATAGATTTATCAATTTATCTAATTAATCCAGCCTTCCCAGCGCTAACGGAGACTTTTTCACACTTGCAAACAGAGCCTAAATTAACCTACTAATGTTTTGGCTTTATCATCCTTAAGACATCTCGTTACTTGCGGGAGAGGAGAAGACAAGCTTCTTTATCTTAAGGTTTCTTTTTATTAATCTCACAAACCGCAAAGCAAATCCTGATAATTCAGGAACCTGTAATTAATGTGCTTACCTCTCCTTAAGATAGGTCGAGGCTCCCACCTTAACCTTTTAAAAAGGACCTGGAAGAATCAGGAATGTGGATTCTTTTTCAAAAAGTTTATTACAAGATTAAAAAATACAAAAAATGGGTAGATATAAAACTGATCACTACCCCCACGGAGTAATTAATCCTAATAATTAACTAAGAATAATGAGTTGGCTTACACCAACCTTAAATATTCTTTTCTTCAGGCTAATGGCCTCTAATACACGCTCACTAATTCCTGCTACCTCTGCTCTGTCATCCTCCGTCCTCCTCTATCCCAAATCTGCTCTGTCTCTTCTGTCGTCTGCCCCAATTGTTGTCTCAGCTCTGCTTCTAGCTGCTCTTTTATACTCTTCTTGGGAACATCCTAGACAAGGTAAAAAGTCTTCTAGTTACACATATATCATTATCTCATGACAGTAAGATCATGGGGTCATTTACCAGTTACACACTTTTTAGCTCAACAGAAGACATTTGGTATCATTTTTGCTACGTGCAGGATTCTTCACGAAGGCTTTTTCAGCTTAACACGGGTCATTAGGCATCATCTTTGCAGCAGATCCTCAGTTTCCTCCAAAATCCAGCATTCTTCAGGAAGGCTTTTTTTTCTGATGAGCTCTTTTCACTCTGTTTCCTCCAGTCCCTCCTTTCCTTCCAGAGGCTCGGTCAGCCGCTTCCTGACCTTTTGCCCAGTTTTGTCCTCGGAAGCAAGTTCTGACCTCTTGTCCCTGCGACCCTTCTGTGACCCTTGTTTCTGACCACAGTTTTTGACCCGCAGGAACTTGTAACAACGGTATTTTAGTAATAGCAATGGTAATTTAGTAATAGTACCGGAGTATAGTAATAGAAACGGAGTATAGTAATAGAAACGGAGTATAGTAATAGAAACGGAGTATAGTAATAGAAACGGAGCATAGTAATAGAAACGGAGCATAGTAATAGTGACGGAAATTAGTAATAGTATCGGTATATAGTAACGGCAATAGTATCCGTATATAGTACTAGTAGTGATAGTAACAATATTAGTATTGATCATAATAAATGTGGTGAAAATAATGATCATACTAATAGTGAGAATGATTATAAAAACCGTGATGATAATAATAATAATAATAATAATAATAATAATAATAATAATAATAATAATAATAATAATAATAATAATAGTAATAATAGTAATAATAGTAATAATAATAATATAATAATAATAATGTAATAATAATAATGTAATAATAATGTAATAATAATGTAATAATAATGTAATAATAATAATAATAATAATAATAATACCAATAATAATGTCAACAATAATAACCATGATGATGATGATGATTGAAGACAACAACAATACCCGTCGTAGTGGGTGCACTTGGCCTCATCAAGAAGGGACTGGGAAAGAGAATAAAACTGATTCCTGGGAACCCAACAGTCCAAGAAATCCAGAATATTGTTCTTCTCGAAAGTGCCCACATCATCAGAACGACGCTTTCCATAAACTAACCCTGAAACTGCCTTAGAAGCATGGATTGATTCTGGCACTTCAGTGAAAGCATACAAATAAACAAAAAAATATTATAATAATAATGATAATGATAACAGAAATGATATTAATAACCCGGATAATAATGGTATTAATAGTAATAGTAGTAAAATAATAATAATATTAATAATAATAATAATATTATTAATAATAATAATATTATCAATAATAACAATATTATTAATAATAACAATATTATTAATAATAACAATATTATTAATAATAACAATATTATTAATAATAATAATAATATTAATAATAATAATAATAATAATATTAATAATAATAATATTAATAATAATAATAATATTAATAATAATAATAATAATAATATTAATAATAATATTATTATTGTTATTAATATTAATACCCCTAATAACCTAAATACTAATGGTAGGAGAAATAATAATAGTAATAATAATAATGATAATAATATTGGTATCCTTAATTATGCTAATATTAATTAGCATCCCAATAATATTAATATTGATGATGATGATGATGATGATGATAGTAATAATAATAATAGTAATAATAACAATAATAATAATAATAGTAAAAATACTACTTCTACTACTATTAATAATACTATTAATAATAATAATACTATTAATAATAATAATAAACCGTAATATTATGTGTCGGTTGGTTCAGTGGAGCGCTTAAATTCATGGTATGTGATGTGCATACCTTACCACCGTTTTAGTCCAGTAGATTCCTTTTTTGTTGGTCCGTGAACTTATTGTAGTTTTATTAATGGTAATAATATTGGTCAGTAATAGCCTATTAATACCTCAACATTGTTTCCATAGTAGTCTATTAGGGTTATTGTTATCCAATCTATGTTTATGGTTAGAGTAGGAGTGAGGGGAGAGGTTCAATTAGGGTTCTTTTAGGTTAGGATTAAGGAGGCTTGATTTGAATAGAGTCTGGGCCTGAATGTCCTGATTAAGATCCAAGTAAAAGTGAGGGGAGGGGTTGACCAGTGTGTATATGGGTTTTTAAATCAGGATTAGAGGGCTTGTGGTGGTTAAGGTTTAGGTTCCCATCCCAAGGGTAAGGTTAGGCTGGAGGTAAGGGGGAGAGGTTTTAGTCAAATGAATCCAGGGATTTGTTAGGCTGTGGGCCCGAATGTCAAGGTACAGGTAGGAGTGAGGGGAGGGGCTTAATTGAATGTATATAAGGGGTTTCAAGCTAGGACTAAAGGGGGCTTGAATTGGTTTGGGTCCGAAGAGTTTTGCAGAGGAAGTTACTAGTGGAGACAGAGTCAGAGGGAGTCGTCTTGTACGGACCGCACTCCCTCCCGCCGGATCGGGCTGAATACTCTGTCCCCCCCTCAACTCACTCCATCATGGGAGGGAAGAGAGAGGGGAAAAGTAGGATGCTGTGCTATGAGTTTCTTATTTCTATTAGATCCTGTCTCTGGTTTTTTTTTTTTTTTTGGAAAAGAGAAAGAGAGGGATCAGATCCAGGACTTAGTCATTTGACCTCCTTGACCCAGCCGTTTCATCTGCCATTCTGGCATTTGGTCCAGGACATCGTCTCTGGTTACATCACGTCCCTCTATTGTTCTCCAAAACGTTTTAATCATGAACAGGTAGGATTACAATGTGTCAGGGGAACTAGAGTACAAATCGGTCATAAAAAGCTTTTTTACAGTCACAGATCTGGACAATATACAGCATCATTAAAAAACAAGAATATAGACTGGATTATTTACATTTCCGTCCGATTATGGTGGAACCGATTGAAATAAACTCCTCACAAAGTAAATCTGACAAGTAGTGGTAATGACTTTCCCTCCTATATTTTCGTAGGGGATGTTTGAATGATTCTTTTTCTCTTTTCTTTTTAGACTATATACAACACAATCTGCCCAAGAATCCGAAATGAACTAATTTACATTCCCTTCTGATTGTGGTGGGGACGGTTGAGATAAACCAGTCTTCCTCATTTGGACACAACTGACAAACAAAGTACAAATGGACTATTTACATTTCATTCGTAACCTATCTGATAAGTGTGTGGTGATGAATCTTTGTCATCTCCTACCGCCGGGAATGTCTGATTCAGTCTTTTTCATTTAGGCCCCTGCGAATCTTTGAGTCCAGCCTACGAACCCAAATAGATTCCTTTAGTCGTCTTTGGTGAGTCGTCCAAGAGGTGCTACTTTCTAAGCATTTGAACCGTAGGTTCTTCACCCCATGGTGCCTGAAATGTTGCACCAATGCTGTGTCCATTTTGTGTCCGTTCTGTATGAAATATTTATGGTGTGTTAGTCTCGTCCTGAGTGCGTTGCGTGTTTCATCCACGTACCGCTTGTGGCATCTTTTGCATTCCAGCAAGTAGATGCTGTTGGTCTGGTTCTTTGCGGTTCCCCGGGAATGGTTTTTGGCCATTGAACCAGTTCCAGGTAGGTGTCTAGTTTCCGTAACGGGTAATAGTCTTGACCTGACTAGGAGGTCTTTTAAGTTAGGACCCCTTCGGAATGCAGAAATGACCCTGAAATTTTCAACCATGTTTGTCCCAGCCATTATTTTGCGGAAATTGCGTTTGAGTCTGAAGTTGGCGTTCGTGGAGTATCTCGAGTATGTGGAAACCAATGGGATGATCTGTTTATTGTCGGTGGGTTTGTTCCTGATAGTTTTGTCTTGCTGGTTTTCCCTTTGTACTGATCGGAGGAAAGATCTTGAGTAGCCCCTGTGTCTCAAAGTTCAAAATAGTGTTTGGGTTGCCTCGTTTTTGTCCTCCTCCTTAGAGCATATTCTGTCAAATCTTAGTATCTGTGACTTGAATATGCCCATGAAGACGTGCTTGGGGTGGTGGCTGCTTTTATGTATCTGCACCGAAGGGCCTTGAGTGTCTGTTAGTGCCTGTTTTTGTCTTCTTAAACTTTTGCTTTGCACTATCTTCCATTGGGAAAATAGAAGGAAACTCATCTGTGGGTTATCCTGTTGTCTAGTAGCTCCGGTTTGGGCCAGTTGAAAACAATAAGTGCAATCAGAGGCTGTAAACGAGCTGTTTTTGTCCTCCCTGAAAGCACTCATCAGGTGATCTAGGTCTCAACCATTGCAATCAGCTGCTGCATGAACACCTGTTTCCAATTAGTAGCACAGCATAAGTTTGGTGGCATAACTGAAGCGTCAGCCCTTGTGTCTCAGCCCCTCTGGTGTAAGACACTCCGGGGTAAAGACATACGTGTCTACCTGCGCGTGTCCACAGAGCAGGTACTCAGAGCAAACAAACTCAACCCAGACGCCGCTCCATCAACACCTAGGAAAATGTGCCATTGTCCTATACCCGTGATCACTAGCATCAGAGGAAGGTCACACACAGCAAACCGCTTTCGCAACCTTCAAAACCTCCGCTCGCTAAAACCAGCTCCCCCTGAAGACACCCACCTGTCCATGGGAGTGTGGAACTGCCAATCAGCTGTAAACAAAGCTGACTTCATTACTGCATATGCTAACCACCTGTCACTCGATGCACTGGCTGTCACTGAGACCTGGATCAAACCATGTGACAATGCTACCCCATCTGCTCTGTCAGTTAACCACACTTTCACCCACACTTCTCGTGCATCTGGCCGAGGTGGTGGAACAGGCATGTTAATTTCCAATAAATGGATATATAGTCAGTTGCTACCAATCGCTAAGTACAACTCCTTTGAATACCATGCCATCCAGGTGACTGTACCGAAAAAAAATCTTTTTAGTTGTCATATATCGTCAACCAGGTCAACTCAGAGAATTTCTTGATGAACTCGACACCCTGCTCTCCATTCCTGAGCACGACTGTCCCACAATGGTCCTTGGAGACATGAATATTCACCTGGACAATCCCAGCTCATCAGGCTTCCTGTCACTAATGTCATCATTTGATTTAAAACTAGTACAAAGCCCTCCAACTCACAAAGCTGGAAAAGCACTTGACCTCATTTTCTCCAGAAACTGTGCCATAGACACAATCTCTGTCACACCGCTGCATCTTTTGGATCATTACTTCATCCATTTCAGCACAACTCTACAAGGGAGGTCCACTGCTTCCTCCCCAATGATCTCATTCTGCCGCAACCTCCGCAATCTGGCACCCAACTACTTCTCCTCTCTTGTTGCCTCCACTCTTCCATCTCCCAGCACATTCTCTGCTTATGAAGTGAATGAAGCCACTGACTCACTCTGCTCCACACTCGGCTCTTGTCTTAATAACTTGTGTCCTTTAGACACTAGACCTGCTAGAGACTCTCAGTCGCACCCTTGGCTAAATGATACCCTCCGGGCTCTACGCACCAATCTTAGAGCTGCGGAACGGAAATGGCGCAAAACAAAAGATCCTGGTGATCTATTGAAATTTCAGGAATTACTGTCCTCATTCTCTGCCAGCATCACTGATGCAAAGAAAGCTTTCTACACTGACAAAATTATCAGCTCTACTGACTCTCAGAAACTATTTTCAACATTCAAAACTCTGCTCAACCCTCCGTCTCCACCTCCTGCCAACAATCTATCAGCTGACACCTTTGCCTCATTCTTCACTGACAAAGTGGCAGCGATAAGAAAACAGTTTTCTCAACTGGCCACTCCTGAACATTCACTACCACAATCTCCTTCAAGCCCAACCATCCCAAGCCCTACTACTTCATTTTCCTCTTTTTCCCCTGTCACTGAGAACTGTGTGTACAAGCTTCTCACGTGCAGCCGCCCTACTACATGCCCACTTGACCCCATTCTGACTAAGCTGCTCCAAGCTATTGCTCCCACAGTAGCCGCAGCAGTCACACATGTGATCAATGCATCACTGACATCCGGTACATTTCCCACCTCTCTCAAGCATGCTCAGGTTAAACCGCTGCTAAAAAAAACCCCCATCTCTTCCTCCAAATCATGTGGAGAACTACCGACCTATCTCTCTCCTCCCTTTTCTGTCCAAAATCATTGAAAGGGTGGCTTTCAAGCAGATAACAGAATACCTCTCACAAAACTGTCTGCTTGACCCTTACCAATCTGGGTTCAAAAAGGGCCACTCCACTGAAACTGCTCTGTTAGCAGTGACTGAATCCTTAAAAGAAGCTAGAGCGACTGGCAAATCCTCAGCGCTTATCCTGCTCGACTTATCGGCTGCATTTGACACTGTCAACCATGGCTTCCTTTTGTCAGCACTCTCTACCATGGGCATCACAGAGAAAGCACATGTCTGGTTTGAATCTTACCTCACAGGACGATCATTCAGCGTATCTTGGCTTGGACAGTCTACCGTGCACCACCTTGCCACAGGAGTCCCCCAGGGCTCTGTACTAGGACCTCTTCTCTTTGCCATATACACCACCTCACTGGGTGAGATCATTCGATCACATGGCTTCTCCTACCACTGCTATGCAGACGACACCCAGCTCTATCTGTCATTTCCACCGGACGACCACACTATCTCAGCACGAATATCAAACTGTCTCTCTGACATCTCAAAATGGATGAAATCCCACCATCTCCAACTCAACCTCTCTAAAACTGAACTACTTGTCATCCCAGCAAAACCATCCATTCAGCACAATATCTCAATCCAGAATGACTTCCTATCGCTGGCTCCTTCAAAGGCAGTTTGAAATCTGGGTGTTGTGATTGATGAACACCTGGCCTTTAAAGATCATGTTGCCTCTGTTGCCCGTTCATGCCGCTTTGCGCTGTACAACATACGTAATATCAGACCATACCTAACACAACATGCCACCCAGCTCCTGGTGCAATCTACTGCCATCTCCCGCCTCGACTACTGCAATGCTCTTCTAACTGGTCTTTCAGGCTGTACTGTGAAACCTCTTCAAATGGTCCAGAACGCAGTGGCGCGTCTGGTCTTCAATCAGCCTAAAAGAGCACACGTCACCCCTCTGTTCATTGAGCTCCACTGGCTACCGCTAGCAGCACGCATCAAATTCAAAATGCTAACACTAGCATACAAAGTCCGAGACGGTACGGCTCCCATCTACCTGAATCCTCTTGCAAAGGCTTACGTCTCGGCCCGGCCGCTCCGGTCATCACAGGATTGTCGGCTAGCAGTGCCTACACCATGCTCAGGACAATCCAGACTTTTCTCATGCATCGTTCCACAAATGTGGAATGACATTCCTAACACTACCAGAACTGCGGCTTCCTTTTCTATTTTCAAGAAACTCCTGAAGACCCTGCTCTTCAGAGAGCATCTTCTTAACCAGCACCTTGTCTGCACCCGTCCCCCCTCTCTACTGTCCACTCCTTGTTCCCTCCTCTCCATGACTGATGTCAATTTGTTGTTGTTGTTGTTAGCCTCAAGGGCAAAATGCCGATTATCACTTGTAAGTCGCTTTGGACAAAAGCGTCTGCTAAATACATAAATATAAACATAAACATGTAGAAGCGAATGGGTGTCGGTTTCTTTGAAATACACCTTGCTGTCCAGGGTTCCTGTTAAGGGGAATTGTGGTGCCTTGTAAATGGTGGTATCCAGGAAATTTACCTGTTTTTCGTGTAGGACAGGATCCACTGTTATCATTGGGTGATGGTTGTTAAGGGTGTCAATGAAAATTTCAAAAGTCCTCCTTAGAATAAGTCCACACCCCCCAAATGTCGTCCAGGTACCTGTAGTAATGGGCAGGTAGTTTGCTGCATTTTGTGAAGACCGTTTCTTCCCAATCCGCCAGGTATATGTTTGCGTAGGCCGGAGCGAATCGTTTTCCCATAGCCGTACCTTTAACTTGTAAAAAGTGTTGTCTGTTAAACTCGAAGTCGTTCCTCATTAGGCTGAGGTGCAACAATGCTAGGAGTTCCTGATCTGGTCTATTTTCCGCCGGATACTTCTGCAGGAATTTCTGTACCGCTTGCATACCTAGGGGCACCTCAATGTTGGTATATAGGCTATTGACATCCATAGTGAACAGGAAGCATGGTTCTTTGAGGTGCATCATCCTGATCTTCTTCAGGAAGTCTTGGGTGTCCCTAATATAGCTTGGGTGCTTGTTCGATAAAGGAGTCAAGAAGAAATCAGGGTACTCCGCAATGCCATAGCTTTCGCTCCCACAATCCGAGACGATAGGGCGACCTGGTGGGATGCGGTTCGGAACAGTCCAGTTAGTATGGGGTTTGTGGATTTTTGGTAAAAGATAGAAGTATCGTGCCCTAGGGGGTTTGGTACCGATTAGATAGTCGATCTGTTTTTTTAATCTAAAAACCTTTTTTCTTTTAGGGATTCCAGGATGTCCAGGATAAGTTTCGCTGTGTCTTGGAAGATGGGTCCTTTAAGGGGTGCATAATATGTAGTGTCATTTAATTGGCGGAGAGCCTCTTGAACATAATCCGTTCTGTCCATAATCACTATTGCATTACCCTTGTCCGCAGGTTTTATGACAATGCTAGTGTTCTGTCTCAGATTGCTAAGGGCTTGTTCTTCATCCGGTGTCAAGTTAGGTCTGTCCTGGTCTTGTTTTAGATGTCTCAATGTGCTAATGTCAATCTCCATTAGTCTGTTTAGTTTTGGTGATAACTTCTCGGTCTCTGGTTCCCACTGGGATTTTGGCATAAACGGTTTTTGTACTGATTGAGTTGGACCAAAATATTCACACAGTTTAAGTCGCCTGTGGTATTCGGAAAGGGCGATGATTGTTGAGTGTCTAGGTTTGAGAAGGTGGGCCAGGCTTGGTACAAAGGATAAGCCCTTCTTTAAAAGTGACATTTCTGATGTTGTTAGTGTCAAGGTTGTTGAAAGATTGACCACCTCCTTATCTTGGTTGTTTTGGCCCTTCGGCGGGTTGTCTACCCTAAAAAAACTTTCCATGCTTGCCACATGTCCTCCGCTGTTGCGTTTGTCCAGTGTATGTCGTCCCTTTCCGTGTTGAACTGGTTTCTTGGTAGTCTAGGGATGTGGGATCCCGTTTCCTTGATTAAAGCGTTTAGGATCTGAATGTTGGTTTTGGTGCGGGTCGGTATGCTGTCACTGTAGTTCACCATCGGAATGAAGATTTGTGCCTGTGGGAAGGTGTCCTTGGCTGCCCGAAGCAGTCCTTGTAGGTCCTTTTTTAACAGGCTGGGATTTCCCTGCGTTCTATTATTTATGCCGAAGGAGAGGATGACCTTGATTGTGCCATCAAATGTTATGGTGTTGTGTTTTAGGAGTCGTGTGGCTTGGCCAAGATTTTCCCCTGGAAAACTATCCACCTGGATCCCAGAATCTAGGATTGGAGGGAGATGAGCTATATTTGAGTTTCCAATGATCAATATGGGTCTGGTTGTCAGAAGTTTCCAATTTTGCAGTTTGTCTCCATAATGTTTATGGAGTGTGAACAGTGGCTTTGGGGGGATACTTGAGTTTTGGTTTATCTCATTAGTTTCTTCACCTAATGTTTCTGGGTTTGAACTGGGGGGGGGTGGGGGGTGGGGGGGGGGTCTTCTTGATATTATTGGTATGACCGGACTGGTTGGGACCTTTGCATTGTTAGTTCCGGATTCCCCTAGTGGGTCGTTGTCCTTCTCCCCCGTTGAAAATTCCGGGTCGGAGCTCCAACATAGGGTTGGGTAGAGTAGATAGAGTAGATGTAACTCAGTGAGATCCCCCTGAATCAGTGCTTTGACCAAAACAGTTTGAATTAGGGATTCACTGGCAATGCACGGGCCGCCGCATGTCACTCAAGAACTCCCCTCCAGCTGTTGGGTCGTATTAATGAAAAGTAAAAGAGCAGAGTAGAGAAAGAAGAAAGAACAGAATAAAGAAAAGAAGAAAAAGAATAGAAGAAAAGAAACAAAAAGAAAAGAGGGGAGAGAATTGGTAGAGACCAGGTAACAGAGGTGGGGCCGTGGTATCACAGTCAACCACAACTGGGCTGGACTAGGCTTAACCTGGCTCCCCCAATTCCTCCTCCTAAGTGTAGGAGAGGGAATGGGAGAGTAAAAGAGGTGAGAAGGGAAACAGCATAGTTTGTGGTGTGGTATCAACTCCACTTGTAAGTAAAGGCCTGTGCAGACTTTATCTGTAATGTAAACGGGTTATCTTGACCATGGCTCTAAACAGTCCAAAAAAATGATCTCATCGCCATGATGTATTAGAATGTTTGTATCTGTTATTACCCAACAGGATATTAAAGCATAGAACATTATGTGATAGCGCATATCTTTGTAACAATGGACTTATGTACGCGTAGTTAACCGTAAAATACAGTCCCTATGTAATTAAAATACCGTTCAGGCGTGATAATCCGACCGTGACGTATTAGAATAATTTAAACGGGTTATCTTTACCATAGCTCTAACCGGTCCAAAGAATGGTCCTATCATCATGATGTATTAGAATGTTTGTATCCGTTATTACCCAACAGGATATTAAAGCATAGAATATTATGTGATAGCGCGTGTCTTTGTAACAATAGATTTATGCACGTGTAATTAATTGTAAAATCCAATCCCTATATAATTAAAATACTGTTTAGATGTGATACTAAGACCATGACTTATTGGAAATTTTGTATCCAGTATCCTTCTATACCAAATGGGACAATATGGAATATTATACGATAGCGCATTCCTCTGCACTAAGGGACCTATGTGAGTGTGATTAATTGTAAAATCCAGCTTCTGTGTAGTGAACGCACCGTTCGGATGTAATGATTAAGTTCTGTATAATGTTACAATTTAATTGTACCTGTTTATCCATAAACTAAACCGGTTATCCTAAACATAACCGTACACCATCCTAAAAGGTCAGGGATAAAATTAGGGTTTAGGACAAGGGTGGGGCCAGGGTTAGGGGTATAGGGGATAAGTACCACTTTGTTATCGCTGGGCAAACTTTTTGAGGACCAGCTGGAGACCCCATTCCACTGCATAGGCTTCAGGGGGCCCGGCTGGAGGCTGTGGTAAAGTTGCCCAGAGTTTGCCCACAATGCATCATGGGTAAAAACAATCAAACATCTCTCACCGCTAGGGTGAAGTGGGCGTAGCTTAGGGACCGTGGCTACCCCCCCCACATTTGTGGCCACGCCCGATCCAACGGTACCACCCCCGAGTCTTTACGACCTTCCTAGCCTGAGCTAGGTCAACTTCCAGTGGAAGGGGAGCGTGGCCTGGAGACTCTGCCTACCCCATATTATCAACCCCGCCCAGTTGATTGGCACCGCCCCCAAGACACGCCCCCTTTAAGTCTCCCACACTTGGCATTTCCACTGTTTAAGTGTCCAAAGTAGTGGGCGTGGCCAGGGGGAAGTGGGCGTGGTCTCGAAACTCCGCCTACCCCCCATTTGTGGCCATGCCGAGTTCATAGAAACGTGACACGAGGTACTTTGGACCTTCCTAGCCCCAAACCGGAAGTGGGGCGGGCACTTCCGGTTGCTCCTACAGGCTCCAGACTCCGCCTACCCCCGCATTCTCGACCCTGGGCGACTCAACGGTACCACCGCCAAGTGTCTGCGACCTTCCGTTCCCGAGATACAGGCGACCACCCCAACACTAAGGGTTAGGGTCATCGTAAGTGTTTGGGTAAGTGTTAGTGAAATTGTATGTGTAAGGGTTAGGGTAAGAGTAAGTGATAGGGTAAGTGATAGGTTAAGAGTAAGAGTCCGTTGCCTTGTGATAATCCTCTGAGTGGATTCGGACAAGAGGATGTGCTCCCTAGGTCTGTCAGAGACAGACTGAGCATTCTAAGGCAGTTTGTGTCCCTTTAAATGCATTTAAATATAAATTAATGTAATTTTATGAAAAACACAACATTTCAAGTGAGATTATCTCTTGATAGGAAGGTCGTACAAAAAACTGATAACACCTACCCCCCCAAAGTCGATGTCTGGCTTTCCAACGGTGGCAACCCCATTGTTCTACGCACTACCTGTGGTGAGATGATGTCAATTTTACAGTGTATTTTCTGTATCTCAGGAACGGAAGGTCGTAGAAACTCGCGGACAACCACCGTTGGATTCGGAAGGGTCGAAATAGGGCAGGTCGAAGTTGGTTTGGAGTCTCTACGTTCTGGAGATATAGAAGGCCAAAGTTTGGCGAAATTGGTCCTTCTTTATCTCATTAACCGATCGTCATAGAAACAAACGGACAACACCTAACCCCCCCCCCCCCCCCCCCCCCATTGTCGACCACGCCCAATCCAACGGTGAAAACCCCGAGTCTTTCCGACCTTCCTTTCTGGAGATATTCAATGTCGAATTTGGGGACATTCGTCCTTCTTTATCTCATTAACCCATCAGCGTAGAAACAAACAGACAATGCCTTTGCCCTGTCTAGACCACGGCCGATCCAACGGTGCAAACCCCGAGTCTCTACGTCCTTCTGTTCTGGAGAAATTGAAGGTCAAAGTTTGGCAAAATTGGCCCTTCTTTATCTCATTAACCGATCGTCATAGAAACAAACGGACAACACCTATCCCCCCCATTGTTGACCACGCCCAATCCAACGGTGCAAACCCCGAGTCTCTACGATGTTTAGTTCAAGAGATATAGACAATTAATATAAAATGGGCGTATCTCAGCAACGGAATGACGTAGAACAAAATGGATTCCACCGTTGGAAAGCCAGACATTGGCTGTGTCTCAATTCAGGGTCTGCATCCTACCTCGGCCGGATTCGTCGGCCGGTTACGTCACAGCGCCGCGACTCGGCCTGTCCCAATTCGAAGACTCCTTCAAATGCGGTCGACGAATGCGGCCTTCTTTTCGCCTGAATGAAGGATGGGTCGGGTGTATCCTTCAATAGGTAGCATTTCCCAAGATGCCTTGCGGGCTGGCCGGCAGAAAAACTTAAAAACAATGGCGGACAGTGAAGCGGGAGCTGTCGGAGAGGATTGCGCATATAAATGTAAGTATAAACTTGAAAACTGTCAGTTTAAGGACTTTTTGTGATACATGAACGTTATTTTAGTGAGAAATGTTACAGTAAAAGTGCTTGTATTGCGGTCTCGGCTCGTATGTTCGACCGCGCTCGGTGTCGTACTTCTCCCGCTACGTTTCCCCCTGATTTTAATAGAAGTTTGTATTTTAGGACCAAAAGAGAAAACCAGGGAATTAATTAAGCTTAGGGTGGAGATGGACCACATGATCACCGGAGCAAAGTATTTGGCGGCTGTGGCATGGAGGTACAATAACATCTCATATTTTAAAAACTCGTTTGAGTTTATTTTTATCTGCGAAAACATGAAAGGCATAACCCGTTGTCCTCTTTTCTCTTCCTGTTTCTTTTCTTACATGTTTGTTAAGACTATTCTGGAGAAAATGGGCATCCAGGGGAAGGTGCCAGCGATGAGCTTCTGGAGCTGATCTGGGAGGAATTGAGGCTGCAGAGGGAGGCAGAGCAGCAGAGAGCACAGGAGAGAAGGAAGAACTTTGACAGCTTTTTACTTTGCTAGAAAAAATGGTTAAGGAAGATTAAACATGTACATGTAAAAGAAATATCTAAATAAAATCAGTTCTGCATTAAACTCTTGAATTTTATTTTTGTTTACAAATGAGAATTGTTTACTAGAGGGTATCCGCTGGGTCTTGAAAAGTCTTAAAAGGTGATAAATCGGTTTTGGTCAAATTAAGACCCTTAGAAAGTATTAAAAACTATTATCACATCTTTGCTCCGGCTCAGCTAGTCTAAAGTATTTTCTCTGAATTAGCTCTCCAACAGTCAAGGAAATGATTAACCCCCAGAGACCCACGGTTGTAATATTACAACATCAGATTTAAGTCCACAAAAATAAACCTTCCCCATTTTTTTTCTTTTTAAAACCACATTTACATTGCTAATAGGTCCTATTGTTCAGTTCTGCAACACTACTGGCTGTTAAAATGTGTAAATAGGCCCGTTTATCTGGCCTCCTAGAACAACATGTGAAAGGTTAAAAAAATATTTTGCAGTTGTTTTCTAAATTTGGGTTTCTGGGGGTTAAAAAGCTAAATAAAACGTCGAGCTCCATCGTTTAAGGTTCCTTCTGCCCAGCGGTTCCACGGTTGCTAGGCGACGGAACGTTCGCCGAGGGAGTTCATGAAGGCTAGGCCTGTCCAAATTCACAGTCGTTAACATCCGGTCTACCCGGGCGACGGAGGACGCAGCCCACGTCGGCCAGGTGGGCTGGGTCCTTCGAAGGATGCAGACCCTGAATTGAGACACAGCCATTGAATTAGGGGGAATAGGCGTTGTCCGTTTGTTTCCACCATGTTTTGTTAAAGAGATGATGAAGGATCAATGTTCTAAAACTTTGAATGCGAATTTCTCCAGAACGGAAGGTTGCAGCTGCTCAAAACCAAGCTCCTCCTGACATAATTTGACCATTCTGAACACGCAGGAAGTGTCCGCGAGTCTCTACGACCTTCCGTTCTGGAGATACAGGCAATGTAATAAAAATGGGCATATCTCAGCAACGGAAGTGCGTAGAACAAAATGGATGCCACCGTTGGAAAGCCCGCCATCGACGTTGGGGGAGTAGGTGTTGTCCGTTTGTTTCCACGACCTTCCTATCAAGAGATAATGTCAATTGAAGTTTTTGTTATTTTTAAAAATTAAATGAAAATATATTTAAATTTTTTTAAACGGTATAAAAAGAGGAAAACTCATGTAACTCAGTCAGTTGGTGTCAGAGAGGTGAGGCAAACACATCGTTGCAACTGGTTACTACAGATCTACATCTTTACATAGCATTTGCACTCACGGAAGCTACTGATTTTATCAGAGTAGCAGAGGAGAACTCCTCTTCCAAACAAGAGCCTTTTTCAAGGCTGGGGCGTGATCCAGAGGCCTTCCTCAGAGAGGAAGACCTCCTCGTCCCCATTTTCCCTACCACCCACCCTACCCCGGAGGACCTGGAGTTGAACTTTGACTTCGACGGAGGCCTCGTGGAGTTGACGAAGTTCTCCGTCATTTCCACTCCGATACATCACTTGTTTTTGAGTGGACTGGAGCCGCAGCACCAGTAGAGATTCATAAAAAAGCCCATCAGACCGCATCGTTTCTCCTCAAGGGACCAAGTCCATTGGACCAGGAGCCTTGGAGTAATGTTGGGCTATGTTGATGAGGGTTGGCAGATGTGGCTTGTCCTCATCCCAGACAGTGCTGACATGCCTCACTTTTTTCTGCCAGAAACCAACAAGGTTGCCATGTTCCAAGCCTTAAAGGCTATTGGTGACAAGTTCACTGAAAGCTGAAGGCGCTGCCCAGGGAGGATAGGGCCAGACCGTCCATTCAGAAAACTAACCTTTCTGCCATGAAGAAATTTTGGGTCTGTGCAACGGATCAAAGTTTCATTTTGGACATTCTTGATGACTCCATCACCGATGTACCTCCACGCCCTGGCTACAAATGGATGAAGTTCATCTCACAAGTTGGACATAAAAATCCCCATCCAGTGTGGTTTGGCAGGCACATCAGTGATCCAGACCACATTGTTTCTGCCTCCTTCCATGTGGCATGCTCAATTACTTCGAAGGACCAGTCGGTTGATCTCATGTGGTCACGTCATGGGATCAGTCGAGTATCTGGAACAAATGGAAGCATGTTTACCAACTGGTCAATCAGGGAGTCTGCAAATTTCCAATCAAACCTGGACCACAAGTGGATTGATGTGACCAGACCCATCTGGAGCATCTTTCAGGCTGAAAATCTTGATGCAATGCCCAGCCTCAACTTTGTTCAGCTCCATTGTAATGGACCGCACCGGCGCATCTTGCCATTCTATCGGCACCCTGTGAGCGGTGCCATTGTCACGTGCGGTGCTCTTCACAAGGAGTATAACAAGGCATTGCTGAAGAGAGCGAACAACTACATAGGTCATTACAGCGATCTAGCCTTCAAAGCGGACATTCAGCTGGCAGCTAGGATTGAGGCTGTCCTTTTCCTGGAAGGCGGGGACATTCCCATGATAATGCATGCACACAGGTACTTCAATGTGCCACGATTGATGGATCTGTTAAAAAACGAGGCAATGCTGGTCTCATTTAAATCCATCAACCAGGAAGGGTTACACACTGTGGTGACAGCTGTCACTCAGCACCTGTGCAGCACGCTCAACTCGCTGTACTTGGAGGCACGTCTCTGCGGGGGCTATGACAATACCTGGAGGGCCTACCAGCATGAAAAAGCCCTGGAAGAGTTTTTCCATGGCCACCCAAGCGCAGGTGTCTCCATTCCGTACAGTGTTAGTCTGGGCACCTCATCCACCCACGTTGACAGTCGGACCAAGGAACGTGGCTTCCTCGCCCTCACCCCTTGGTCCTCTGCCAGTGAAGGCATTGCTCCTCCGCCACTGCGCATCTGGAACACAAACGAGACGTACCAAGGCAGGGTACACAAGCTGTTCCAGTTGTCGTCAGCATGGGAGGCAAACG
Organism: Nothobranchius furzeri; assembly: GCF_043380555.1. Taxonomy (NCBI): domain Eukaryota; kingdom Metazoa; phylum Chordata; class Actinopteri; order Cyprinodontiformes; family Nothobranchiidae; genus Nothobranchius; species Nothobranchius furzeri. Next base: position 37,595,673 of record NC_091748.1, on the reverse strand, counting down.
ACTCGGTCCTGGGAATGGAAGTTGTGAAGGTGTTGCTCAAAGACATCTATGGGCAGGGGCAAGATGTGGCATGGGCAAAGCTCAAGGGTGAAGTGGAGAATCTGAAAGTGAAGGATTCCCTGGAGTACTCTGCCTTGGCCAAAAAAAATCGTGGACCACATCACCTTCTTCCGTTTCCCCATGGTCATGTGCAGGGTGCAGGAGCTGCTCCAGGGAAAGAGAAAAGACCTTACTCATCTGCTGACTCTGGGCATGGCAAGCCTTGAACTGAAGTTCTTCCCCTCAATCCACTATCGGGACTTCCGTGGGGGGAAAAGGGTCACATGGATCGTGGATGAGTACATCAAAGTCAGGCCCGAGGGTGCTCCCGTGTCTTCTGCTACCAAAACAAATGTGCTGTCTCAACAGATCCTGCAGGAGTTGTTGGACAGAGATCTGACAGGTCAGGGACATGTGGAAAGGTATCAGGAATGGGGCATTCCGTGGCTCCCCATGGTACTCCAGAGGTTCCCGCCTGAACTTGAAAGGAGACCCGACAGAAATATGGACCTTTTGGTCTACCTTTCAGCTGTTGGCATGATGATGGAGGGTGCCTTCATCGATTTCACAAAAATTGTCCAACTCCACAGAACCCTGCCAGTGAGTCAGAAGAGACTGCTCGACCTTAAGATCCGGTCAACCTTCAGCCTTCGGATCTTACACAGAGACTGTATTGTCTACAAGTTGGCACTTGACATACCAACCAAGGTGCCGGAGAAAAAGAAGGCCCCCAAAAGGAAGCTGGATGAGGCAGGACCATCAACTGCTGGTCAGGAGGAGGAGCAACCAAGCAAGCCACCCATAATGGAAGGGGATATACAACTGCAGGAAGACACAGAAGAAGGTCCAAAACCTGCAAGGGTGAGCAGTGAGACCCTCCCTGATTCCACAAGAAGTGGTTGGACTTCTCAGGAGACAAGCCTAATATCAACCACAGGAACCTTTGAGCAGGACTACAGGCAATACATCAGGGCATGTCAGAGTGCAGGGTTACTCATGAGATCGAAAGAAGCATTCAAGAGGAGGAGAATCTTGATCAAATACAAAAAATAAAGTTGTTCAAGGACTTGAACAACCATGGACAGGAACAAAAATACTTCAAAAAAACTAATGTTAACATTGTTGTGATCTTCTTCTGTTCATTTTGTCATCACTTTAGTGTAGTTTGATAAAAAAATAAAATAAAATAAAAATATTAAACATACAAAAAAAGCTGTGATTGTGTTTGAAATGTAATGTTAGCATAGATGTTATAATGTTTGATAGAAATGTTGATTGTACATAGTTCTTTAGTTCATTTTTGTATCAGTTTTGAGTAGTTAGATAATAAAAAATTCAAAAAAGACAAAAAAAAAAACACAAGGACTGTGCCTTGACGTGGCGTGGGGGCTTTACTGCCCCAGTGGTCCTAGTACTAGTCAGAGATACTGTAACCAATGGTTGCAGTAACTTTGGCTAGTACTAGGACCACTGGGGCAGGACTAAAGAGTCCACTAAAGTTTTCCCATAGAAATGAATGGGATTTTGTAAAGTGAAAATTTCCTGTCAGAGGCCAAACCCTTCTCCCAGAAACCTCAAATGAGCACGTTTCAGACCATTTGGAGTCAAATGGTACCTACTTTGAGTGACCATTTTCCCTAACCCAAATGTATGGAATTTTCAAAAAAAAAATTCCCCAACCCATAGTTAGGGTAGGGTTAGGTAGAGTAGATAGAGTAGATGTAACTCAGTGAAATCCCCCTGAATCAGTGCTTTGACCAAAACAGTTTGGATTAGGGATTCACTGGCAATGCACGGGCTGCCGCATGTCACTCAAGAACTCCCCTCCAGTTGTTGGGTCGTATTGATGAAGAGTAACAGAGTAGAGTAGAGAAAGAAGAAAGAACAGAATAAAGAAAAACAAGAAAAAGAATAGAAGAAAAGAAACAAAAAGAAAAGAGGGGAGAGAATTGTTAAGAGACCAGGTAACAGAGGTGGTGCCATGGTATCACGGTCAACCACAACTGAGCCGGACTAGGCTTAACCCGGCTCCCCCAATCCTCCTCCTAAGTGTAGGAGAGGGAATGGGAGAGTAAAAGAGGTGAGAAGGCAAACAGCATGGTTTGTGGTGTGGTATCGACTCCACTTCTAAGTAAAGGCCTGTGCAGACTATCTGTAATGTAAACGGGTTATCTTTACCATGGCTCTAACCAGTCCAAAGAATGATCCTATCGCCATGATGTATTAGAATGTTTGTATCTGTTATTACCCAACAGGACAGGGGCGTCGGACTGGGGGGGGGGGGGGGGGGGGGGGGTGTAATAGTGAGGTGAGCTCACTATACAATTAAGTTATTCAATTTACAAGCAATCATTAGCAGCAGATTTATCTGAAAGGACATGTTAGGTTATATTTTGGTGACCTAAATCATGATCCATTTTGCTTGTGTGGTGTCTGTCCCCCTTGCAGCAGAGAGATAGAATATGTGAAAGAGGATGATGTAAGTGAAGAAAGGGAAGGTAGTGAGGATGATGAGGAGAGGCCAGAAGAAGAAGACAGTGAGAGGCTGAGAAACACAGATGACTGTCTGCCAGATGATCCAGGACTATGGCCAGAGAAGCTCACTGGTCAACAGAGAGATACAATTGTCAGAAGACTGGCCCCTTTTCAGAAGCTGACAGACATGACTGAAGAGCAGATGAAGATATCATGCCAGGCACTGATGAGAAAATATTACAAGGATCTCACAGCTGAATTTGAGAATGAGATGCTACACCTGAGAACAATATATTGGGCCACATTTCCACACATTCAGTCTCCTCTTGAGCTGCTTAATGCCATCTACAGGATGCAATTACAGAGCATTTTTGGAGAAGTTTGTATTGGACTGAGGATATTTGCACACTACCTGTGACTGTTGCTGGGGGTGAACGGGCTTTTAGCAAACTGAAACTGGTGAAAAATTATTTGAGATCAACAATGTCCCAGGATAGACTGAACAGCCTAGCTCTTCTTTCTATTGAAAGCCAGTTAGCCAAAGGATTGGACTTTAAAGATCTCATAAGTGATTTTGCTAACATGAAGACCCGTCAGTGGGCATTTACTGGAAAATAAATTCCAGGAGTTTTGTTTGAACACATTGTTGGCAAATAAAAATAATTATATGTGAAGTCTGGGCATTTCACTTTTATTATGCTGGCATTTGTATTTGCTCAATATAGAGGTTAAACTAAGATTATATTTATTATCTTGTGTTATAGCATGACAAAAAGTGTGTAAGAGAGATATTAAACAATTGAGCATGGGGGCCCACCTAGGAGACTTGTACCTAGGGCCCAGAATTTGGTGCTACGCCCCTGCAACAGGATATTAAAGCATAGAACATTATGTGATAGCGCATATCTTTGTAACAATGGACTTATGTACTCGTAGTTAATTGTAAAATACAGGCCCTATGTAATTAAAATACCGTTCAGGCGTGATAATACGATCGTGACGCATTAGAATAATTTAAACGGGTTATCTTTATCTTGGCCTTAACCGGTCCAAAGAATGATCCTATCACCATGATGAATTAGAATGTTTGTATCTGTTATTACCCAACAGGATATTAAAGCATAGTACATTATGTGATAGCGTGTATCTTTGTAACAATGGACTTATGTACATGTAGTTAATTGTAAAATCCAGTCCCTATGTAATTAAAATACCGTTCAGGCGTGCTGATTAAACGATGACTTATTAAAAGTTTTATGTCAATAATTACCCTACACCATGTGCTCCTACCTAGAGCATTATATGACAGCATGATCCTATAGCCATGATGTAATATAATGTTTGTATCTCGTTATTACCCAACATAATATTAAAGCATAGAATATTATGTGATAGCACGTGTCTTTGTAACAATGGATTTATGCACGTGTAGTTAATTGTAAAATCCAATCCCTATATAATTAAAATACCGTTCAGGCGTGATATTTAGACCATGACTTATTGGAAATTTTGTATCTAATATCTTTCTATACCAAATGGGACAATATGGAATATTACACGATGGCGTATTGCTCTGCACTAAGGGACCTCTGTAAGTGCGATAAATTGTAAAATCCAGTCTCTGTGTAGTGAAGGCACCGTTCGGATGTAATGATTAAGTCCTCAATAATGTTACAATATAATTGTACCTGTTTATCTATAAACTAAACCGGTTATCCTAAACATAACCGTACACCGTCCTAAAAGGTCAGGGATAAAATTAGGGTTTAGGACAAGGGTGGGGCCAGGGTTAGGGTAAGAGAGGGGGGGTTTGGTTAGAGTTACAGGGTATCCGCGGGTCCTTAAAAGGTCTTAAAAAGTCTTAAATTTACTTTTCCAAATTTAAGGCCTTGAAAATCCTTAAAAATGACAAATAATCCTTAAATCCAGTTTCCAAAGGTCTTAAATTACCAAAGAAACAATAAACAAGATTATTTTATTTCTATAAAACTTTTCGTGAATTTCTAGTTGGTGTTCAGCATTTTTGTGTATGATGTTGGCGTAGGCGGAACCGTACACATTCAGTTGGTTGTGAAAGGGGGCTGTTTTTAGATGAGCACATTAGCTGGTTAAGCTAGTGGGAGCTTGCGCCATGGGAAGTGCAAGTTTAATGGTAACTGGATGGCTAATCCCACGTTCACGACGTGGTTAGCACCGGTTCCAGGCAATAGCTGGAAATTATAGCTTAAATTTAATTTTAAAAATAGCGAGCCTCTGCGACCTTCCGTTCCGGAGATATTCGCCGTCAAAGTCGCCCCATTGAAACGAATGGGAGGCGGGTGACTGAAAAATTCCTATGTGTCAGGGGCCAAATCCTTCCCCCCCAAAGGCCCCCGGGGGACAATCGCCCATTGAAATCGCCAGACACGCCCCCCCCCCCCCCCGCCCCCCCCCGCGCCTGACCGGGCCCCTTCAGGCCCCCGCCGCCCAGCCCCTGAGGCCCCCAAGAATCCGGGAGGGTCGGGGCCGGGGGCCGCCCGGCGGTCCGAGGCACGTCCCCCTGGGGCCCTTGGGGGCCACGCTGCGATTTTCCAAAGTTACAATGGGGACGTAGGGCGATTGGCACAGTACCGCCCCGATCCACAAGGGGGAGATTGGGGCTACGGGGTGGCAAATTTGTCAAAAAGTAAACTTTTTAGGGGCCAATGTTCCGACCTGTCACTTGTCCGACATTTGTATGTCAAATGGCAAATCCGTAGGGCAAGTGGCAAAATGTCAGGATAATGGCAACTGTTTTGACACTAGCCCGACATTTGTATGCGGAATGGCAAAAGCGTCGGGGTGGCAAATGCGGAGGTGACACTTTGCCGTTTGGCCGGGCACTAGACCTTTGTCCGGCAAATGGCAAATTGTCATTTACCCAACATTTGTCCAGCAAATGGCAAATAATTGCCTTTTTTCCCCTATATTTGTCCGGCAAATGGCAATTATTGCCATTTCCCCTACATTTGCACATCAAATGGCAATTGCCAATTCCCCTACATTTGACGGCCCAATGGAACTACCATATATTAGTGCATAAACTGGCAAATGATAGCTGTTGGGCATTTTTATGTATTCAATTCAGGCGTACCAACACACGCAAAGGGGTTAGAAATATTAGGTTCTCAATACCATTTATCAATAAACACCAAAATCACTTTGAGGGTGAGAGAATGTCCCTACATTAGTCCAGCAAATGGCACATTGCCATTGTCCCTACATTAGTCCAGCAAATGGCACATAGCCATTTCACATACATTTGTCAGGTCAATGGACAACAACTCCCATTTTGTCAATCAAAGGACACCTGTTTGGGTCCAGTTGTCTGCCTCAAATCAAGGTACAGACATGTGGTCTTTACAGGGACACTCTAAAAAATGCCTGCTATTTATTTAACAAGAGTCCACAAATTTAACTGTATTTAAATGGAACCCAGAAAAATGTGGTCAGGCCCCTGATTTCAGCATAAGTACTGTAGAAAGGGTCTAGTTTGTAGTAAAAATCCCATCCAAGTTTGATCCTGACAGCATCTTGCTAAGGTGGTGAAATAAGGTCCAAAAGTTCACCTTGCATAATTTTGACTTGGCACACTTTGGACTTATATTGTCAGCCTAGTTCAGGGCCATACGGTCCATTTGTAATAGAAATGTCAAAAGTTTGCTATTTTAATGACATAGTAATTAGTAATAATAGTAATTAGTCATTTTAATGACATAGTAGTGAGAGTGCAAATGTCAAGTTTGTCATTTTACCTAAATTTGTAGGGCAAATGGCAAATGTTTGTCATTTAACATACATTTGTAGGGCAAATGGCCAAAGCATGTCATTCTACCTACATTTGTAGGGCAAATGGCAAAAGCATGTCATTCAACCTACATTTGTAGTGCAAATGGCAAACGTTTCTAATTTTACCAACATTTTATGGAAAAGGTCAAGTGTGTGTGTGTGTGTGTGTGTGTGTGTGTGTGTGTGTGTGTGTGTGTGTGTGTGAAATACAAAACAGCATGTTTTCAAAAACTCTGCTTTAATAGCACAGACTTAGGAGTTTTCCAATAAAAGATAAAGTAAACAAAATGAGACTGTTGCATGACAGTGAACAAAAAACAGCCACAGGCTGTAAAATAACAAATGAAACAAATGAAATAAACTACAAGACTACCCTCGTCTTGAAGCGTAGCGTCCGCCATGCCTGCTCACTTTTTTTCCTGGCTGTGAGTTTCAGCAGGCTCAGGAGGACCTTGGGATACTGACGCTGATGTGTATAGGAAAACAGAAAACATTCATTAGTTATTTCCAAACAGGAAAACATATAATGATCAAAATATAAAATGAACAATGCTTACCAACAATGGCTTGGCCCTTCGGGTGGTTCTTCGCTGTGTGCGATCATGCAAAAGATAAAGACTCACGTTTAGAAATGACAATAGAGCTCAATGACAGATGAAGAATTTTCAATTGTACCTACAGCTGGCACACGTGAGCTCAGGGGAGATGATGCCGGCTCAGGCTCCTCTGTTTGCCGAGGTTCTGCAGTCGGCTGAGGTTCTGCAGTCGGCTGAGGTTCTGCCGTTTCTTCCGGTTCCTCCGTTTGCTCCGGCTGTCCAGGGTTAGGGTGGAACACATTAGTGATAAAGTCATCATCATCATAAAGCAGCCTTCAAAGTTAACAGCCAGAAGCAACTGAACCCAGGATGATGTCAACAATGGTGACTGAAAGAACTCACCTCAGAAGGTTGTCCAGGCAGCGCTGGGGCGGTCATCTCCGGCTGTGCGCCTTGGACAGGTGTGGTTTGCTGGAGAATGAACACATAATGAAATCATCATAAAGCGGTGAGGGAGGGTCACAGTGCTCAACAACACACATCCGTTCAGAGTGTGAATGAACTTACACCACGACGGTCGCCCTCGTCCTCTTCCAGAAAGTCTCCCTCCTCCTCAGACTCCGAGGTATCACTGCAAAAATTTGCCATCTTAAAACAAGCTAAAAAAATAGTTGAATTTAGTCTAAATGACCTTAAATTAAGTTAAATTATCTGCCAGTGCAGCAAGATAATTGCACTTGATAAGACTTCTTGAAATAAGAAAAAATATCTACACTTTAGACAAGTGACAGATTTCTTAATACAAGTAGTGAAACACTAATTTCAAGTGCAAAATTAAATCAAATTAACTCAAAACTAGCCTGTTGGTGCTTTTTTCAGTTTTTTTATCCCTCTCATGTTGAGATGAAAAATCTTGGAACAAGCAACTGTACAAGATTAATCTTCTGCAATCAAGAATCATTAATAGGTTTTGTTTTAAATCAAGACAAAGAATTTATAATAAAAGAAATTAGGCACAGGGTGTAATAAACAACCTTTATTTGAAATTTCTTTTCAAAAATCAAAAGTTTTTCCAAACATCGCACAGATCAACGACTTTCTTAACAAATCTTAATTTTAAGCGTATTGTTTTGTATTCCTCTAACACATGAAGAACCTCAACATTTCATATACTAAAACTTTGTTTTAAGATGAACGTTTTAGACACAGATTTTTTTTTTGGTAACGTATACAGTGTCAGGAAGAATCAAACAAAAAAAATTAAGAATGTAGTTGTAAATGTCTACATCACAACCTCTAAATGTTGGGTAAGAACATGCTGTCACAGACGGTGAATTACCCCACGGCTGGAGTTGGAGCGGGAGGCAGGAAAAAGCCAGCTGCTCCAGGTGTGTGCTTCCGAGAGGAGCGGGAAATTTGGCTTCTGACGGGAGCAGTAGGTTCGACTCCTGGCCTGATGGGAGGTGGAGTCCGGTTGGTTCCGGCAGGAGTGGATGTGACAGTGCACACCAGCTATCATCTTTTTCTCTGAGAAAGATGGTCTCCTCAGCTTAAGAAATATTTAACTATATACTTTATTAAAGAGGGGTCATCTGACATTCTAACCAATATGGTACAATTATTCCAGTTTCATCAGTGTTAACAATATGCATAACGATAATCATACTTATATCTGTAGAAACAGTTGCATGGTGTGTGGATGACAGCACAATGACTAACCTTTATCCAGGTTCATGGGTGGCTTCAACACCTTCTTCCAAACACCGTAAAACTGAACCGTGGAGCAGAAGTCATCCCATCGCTTCTTTAATTCTGTCAGGAATGTGCAGTTGCCTTTATCCAGGATGCGCCTCAGCTCGTCCATCACCTATAGTGAAAGAAATAAAAAAGTATATGCTTGCTTTGTGGGGAAGACACAATAAAAAATAAGCCACTTACATTGTGAAGCTCCTTGAAACATGGGTATGCCTCGAGAATCTGTCCGGCTCTTTCCTCTTCTTTCAGAACATCACTGTCAATGAAGGCTCGTCTTGATTGAAACTCAAGGTCAAGGATTTGCCGGACAGCGTCTTGGTTGGGCTTTGGCTTCTTATACATTGCCTGCAGAATCTTGTAATGCCTGGCCTGCGTTACTCGACTATCCTTGTCAGCTAAAAAAACATAACAAACATATAAAAAAACATAGGAGAATCTCCAATCTCAGAATCTATGTGAATAAGGATTACAGAACATAGTTAAATTATTTAAACAACTGTGAGCATAAACAATCCAGTTACTCAGCAGTTTACACAGATGAATATATTTTGAAACACAAGGTTGACATACCATTTAGAATCGATACTGTAAAATCATCCAATCCATCCATGATTTCCTTGTGTTCCTTTCAACTGTGCCTTAACCTGGAGGACAGAAACAACCATCATGCTGTGCCATGCAGATAAAAACGGGAACTGCTCTAGACTGGTTTTAAAAGTCTAGTGACCACCTGTCATGGATCCAAAGTTTAGCACCAAAAGCATCAAACATCTCTTATGTTTTTTTATTGGGGTTGAACTGTATTTTGATCATGTGTTTCAAATAATATTAGTAATATCAATTTCACAAGAATGACTGAAAAAAACCTGTTGTTTTTATTCTTAAAAACAATTATGAACTGTTGATTTTCCAAATTTTTTCATTCATGATTTTTTTTTTCACCAACTGAAAATAGTTCACTGAAAGCTCCATACACCTTACACTCGTGTGTAATCTTTCCGGCAGGATGAGTGACTTTCTTTTTCAGAGAGTCAATATTCTGCTTCTTAATCAGAGTCAGTCATGGCCTGACAAAGAGATCAGTCCACAAAGACCAGACCTGCCAGCAATTGTAAGGTTATCCCTCTATTTTCCCTCTTCGTGTTGCACTTGTTACCTCCTCTCCCCGACCGGGAGCCTCTCGGCGGGAGGCAGTTTTCAAACCATAAAAACTCCGAAACTTTCACTATAGACACACACGTAACTGCTGCTCAGCCTGAAGGTCCACTATCTTCCGGTGTAAAGTAGTAACTTCAAGAGGGATCATATTTGTAGCTGTGGCTCTCAATATAGCGACTTTGGCGCTTAAAAGGGTTAACATCCTAACATTAAAGCAAATGTTTAACAGCAGGTGAGACACAGAAAACCAGTTTGTGGCTTAGAGCTGAATGCTGTGTTTTCTCCATGAAATATTCAAATTATTTTCTCTCATAAGCACAGGCGCATAGCAGCCTAACATTGCAAATAACTATATATTTTATTTCAGATAAATTATATATCCAAACAAACAACACTATTGATGACTCCACAGTAACATTACAGTACCAAGCGGTGAACAATAGCTAAACAATTTAGCTAGCTGGCTGGCTTTTAAGCTACAGATGTGAAAAACTCATGGGTGAATTATCAGAACTCATAATACACCCATGGACAGACTTAATGTTTTACCAGACTGTCTCCCAGCGAGTGCATTCATTTAAAAACCTAACTGTGTTGAAATAAATCTCCTTAGCTTAGCAGCTGAATCCAGTCCAAACCTGTTTGTTCGCGCTTCTGAAGCTCAGGACAGACGCGACCACACGAGGGCAGTGAGGGGGCAGACCAAATCAGTCTCCATAAAACTTTCAAAATTGTATCATGTTTTGCATAATTGACAACAAAATGGAGGGATGTAGTGAACTATAAATTATCAGTTAAAAACTAGAACTGCTGTATTTCCCTTTTAAAAAGTACATTTCTATATAAGTTAATGACCGTTTTAGTGTAGTCCACCCCTTTGGTATAGTCCTTTGGCACCTATGAGCCCGCGAAAAACTGCTTTGTTCCTGCTTCATGGGCTGTGTCTCAATTCAGGGTCTGCATCCTACCTCGGCCGGATTCGTCGGCCGGTTACGTCACAGCGCCGCGACTCGGCCTGTCCCAATTCGAAGACTCCTTCAAATGCGGTCGACGAATGCGGCCTTCTTTTCGCCTGAATGAAGGATGGGTCGGGTGTATCCTTCAATAGGTAGCATTTCCCAAGATGCCTTGCGGGCCGGCCGGCAGAAAAACTTAAAAACAATGGAGGACAGTGAAGCGGGAGCTGTCAGAGAGGATTGCGCGTATAAATGTCAGTATAAACTTGAAAACTGTCAGTGTAAGGACTTTTTGTGATGCATGAACGTTATTTTAGTTAGAAATGTTACAGTAAAAGTGCTTGTATTGCGGTCTCGGCTCGTATGTTCGGCCGCGCTCGGTGTCGTACTTCTCCCGCTACGTTTCCCCCTGATTGTAATAGACGTTTGTATTTTAGGACCAAAAGAGAAAACCAGGGAATTTATTAAGCTTAGGGCGGAGATGGACCACATGATCACCGGAGCAAAGTATTCGGCGGCTGTGGCATGGAGGTACAATAACATCTCATATTTTAAAAACTCGTTTGAGGTTTTTTTTCTGCGAAAACATGAAAGGAATAACCCGTTGTCCTCTTTTCTCTTCCTGTTTCTTTCTTACATGTTTGTTAAGACTATTCTGGAGAAAATGGGCATCCAGGGGAAGGTGCCAGCGATGACCAGCTTCTGGAGCTGATCGGGGAGGACTTGAGGCTGCAGAGGGAGGCAGAGCAGCAGAGGGCACAGGAGAGAAGGAAGAACTTTGACAGCTTTTTACTTTGCTAGAAAAAAATGGTTAAGGAAGATTAAACATGTACATGTAAAAGAAATATCTAAATAAAATCAGTTCTGCATTAAACTCTTGAATTTTATTTTTGTTTACAAATGAGAATTGTTTACTAGAGGGTATCCACTGGGTCTTGAAAAGTCTTAAAAGGTGATAAATCGGTTTTGGTCAAATTAAGACCCTTAGAAAGTATTAAAAACTATTATCACATCTTTGCTCAGGCTCAGCTAGTCTAAAGTATTTTCTCGGAATTAGCTCTCCAGCAGTCAAGGAAATGATTAACCCCCAGAGACCCACGGTTGTAATATTACAACATCAGATTTAAGTCCACAAAAATAAACCTTCCCCATTTTTTTTCTTTTTAAAACCACATTTACATTGCTAATAGGTCCTATTGTTCAGTTCTGCAACACTATTGGCTGTTAAAATGTGTAAATAGGCCCGTTTATCTGGCCTCCTAGAACAACATGTGAAAGGTTAAAAAAAGATTTTGCAGTTGTTTTCTAAATTTGGGTCTCTGGGGGTTAAAAAGCTAAATAAAACGTCGAGCTCCATCGTTTAAGGTTCCTTCTGCCCAGCGGTTCCACGGTTGCTAGGCGACGGAACGTTCGCCGAGGGAGTTCATGAAGGCTAGGCCTGTCCAAATTCACAGCCGTTAACATCCGGTCTACCCGGCCGACGGAGGACGCAGCCCACGTCGGCCGGGTGGGCTGGGTCCTTCGAAGGATGCAGACCCTGAATTGAGACACAGCCATGGATTTGACTGCTAGGTGCATTTTTCTAGGCCCCCTCAACAATAACAAAAATAATAATTAATAAAATTTCTGTTTAATAATGTGATATAGCTGGCGTGAGTCACGTGACCATACCGTCATGTGACCCTTCCGTCTCTTCCTCACGCCAGAGCGCACAGCCAGTCACAACAAGCTGCAAGCCCCCACGTTTTCTTCATGGCCGAGCGAGTGGTGCAGAGCTTTTAGGACATACATATTGATTGGGAGAAACGGACTAACACCGGTAAGTAGGATGCACACTACTATACACAGTTATTACATTATTTTGTACATTATTAAGTTGTTTTGTGGCACTAGGTGTGTGTGATATATTACTAGCTGGGTGTGTGTGTGGCTGGGTAACGATTCTGAACCTCAGTAGCTTTAGGATTAACCAAAAACATTCTGTACATAAGTACTTGAACGAAAATATTTTTTCAACCTTAAATATTGGGAATTTGCCAATAAAATGTCATTTTTGTTAACTAGGTACCGCAAAGTTGCATTCCTATTGCTGCTGCGTGTCACGTGACTGGGGTCTCACACACGGCCCTGCTTCTTGTTTACAAAATCACTTCCTGGTTCGCGGACTAATAAAACTTGAACAAATTTAAAATTTAGCTACCTTTTGTGAAAGGAAATAAGAAAAATACTAAAGGTAACATCCGTCACAAGTTTTGTGTTACTAAATATTCAGTCCTTGTCTGCAAATTCGGTCCAGCGTTTTAGGGAACATAGTTTTGTTTTAGATTTTAAGGTTTCTCAGCCCTTCTGGTGGGTATTTTAGTTCACTAATACTATGCATATTCTCAAAATTTTGGAGTTTATATTTGCTCTCTTTTTGAATGCATTGTATTAAAAACATTATGTTTTAAAGATGTACATTTAAAAAACTACTGTTTTCACAGCAAAATTATTTTATCTGTACAGTTCTCTGTTTTGCACAAAGTAGATAGTAAAACTGAATGAAAGCATAAACATTGTTTTATTCTTTATTTTTATTATAATTACTAAAGCACTATGATTAAAATATTATGGAAATATTCTGGATGAGCATCATGAAGCAAATTTGTGGCCAAATTATATACTGTTAGTTTTCTGGAAAAGGAATGAAATGTCCCAGTATGTGTATGCATGAGGTTTATATGCATGAAAAAATATTTGTAAATTAATTATGATATATCATTGTACAGACATGCGTCGTAAGGAGAGGAGGCGGAAGCAGCGTCAGAAAGAGCTATGTGAGGCAGCTAAAGGCAGTGGGTCCCTCACCAGCTGGATAAAAAAAGAGTACAGGTAAGTTGCATCACAGCAACAAGTGTAGAAACAATAATATACACAACAGTTACAACTGCAATGTTTTGATGCCAGCAAATGTTTTTTGTTAGCTACTTGATCATGGATTAGGTGCAAGACCTGTTAAATGTGAATAACTACATAATTCATTCATACAATAGCTAATTTTGCCTTGTTCTCAGATGGACAGCAAGTGGAGAGTGATAGATCACCTGAGGAGATTGAAGACACACACACACACACACACACACACACACACACACACACACACACACACACACCTCTTGCTGTTTATATTTCTGTCACATTCTTATCTCTGACATAAACTCCTCTATTATCCACTAATGTTTAGATTTCCATTTATTTACCACAGGTTTTGTCTCAGATATTTCTGTCTTACAGTTCTAAGAGTTTTCACCAATTTTTGCCATTTTTTATTATCTTACATTAATTTTGTAATTGACTAACATTTCTCCTCTGTTCGTTTTTCTACCTACAGTCTGAGATCAACACAGCCTTGCCCTCCAGCATCAGCAGCAGCAGCAAGAGGAGCAACCCTGCAACAGCTACATTGTACCCCATCATCAGGTCAAATAGGACAGCAATAGATCAGGAGGTGGAGCAGGTTGTCCAGTAATTGGAAGGTTGCAGGTTTGATCCTGCATTCAATCAGAGATTGATGCTGTTGTGTCCTTGGGCAAGACACTTAACCTACTTTGCCTGCTGGTGGTGGTCGGAGGGACTGGTGGCGCCTGTGCTCAGCAGCTTCACCTCTGTCAGTGCGCTCCAGAGCAGCTATGGCTACATCATAGCTCATCACCATCAGTGTGTTAATGTGTGTGTGTGAATGACTGATTGTGTTGTAAGGTGCCTTGGGGGGTTGTAGAACCCTAAGAAGGCATTATACAAATACAGACAATTTACCAAAACAAGTTACTTTTGCTTTACATTGTCCTTACGGTGTATATAATGATCCGCTTCCATTTTGAATTTCTAATAAATATGATTTGTTATTCAGCCGGGTATACTGTGGTTATGTCATGGTGTTTGAAAATATTATTCTGTGTGCCCTTTTTTAAATTTGAGCACCCGTCCCTTCAAAGGTCTCTGCACAGGCCTGATCATGCATTATATTATCCAGTCAGTTTCAAAAGCAGTGTGTATGTTCCGACAAAATATTCCCTTGATGATGTTATTGCACTTAAAAGTTTAAATGTATAGTTGCAACAGTGAAATATGTGGCATATTGATAATTTGTTACCTGTGATGGGGGTTTGTCTATGTTGTGGTAATGAACTGGTGCTACAATGCAGTTTAAAAAAGGAATAAATGTTGTAATGTTGGTACAACTAGTCTTAAGTGTGATTTTTTTACTAGAAGGTCTTGAAACAAGTTTTCAATGCAAAAAAATGTTATCATTCGAGCTCAGATATGACATAATATAATTATACTTAAAATATAATATAATTTTACTTAAAATGCACTAAAAATAACTATTTTTAGGAGTTAGCAATTAAGTAAGAAATAAAAGGCACATATTCTTTTAACAAGATTAATATTCTTACACATTCTGCTCTCGTTTAGTATATATGTCTCAATACACCGCTTTCCTGATAGCTGACGTGGCCCTCCTCCTCTGTTTTCGAGCTGTTGTGACGCCGCCGGGCCTTCTTGGCCTGAGGGAGCTGAGGTGTAAAAGCGGAGGTCTCCGCAGAGTCCGTTTCGCTCTGCAAGATCATTTGCAGTTCGGCCGTCATGTTGAACGGATCCTCCCGGGTAGTGTCCTCCTCCAGTGTGGATTTTTCAAACATGTCCCTGACGGCGATTCTCTTGAAAGGGTCCAGGAAGACAGAATAAAATTTGTCGGCCGTGCGCACGTCATGGCACATGGCCGCCAAGATCATCTCCCTCGCCCTGGGAGTGTGCTTTTCCTTGGCCTGAAGCCGTGAAGCAATGAAGAGACACATGAAAATGCAGTGAGTATTTTTGTCTTTAGTCCAGCAAATAACTTGCTGGCTGTGGTTGGTTAAGAGCTCATCTACACAAAGTGCGACATATAAAGTCACACGTCAATGCTGGTAAACAACTCACATATGACGCTACGGCGGTCCTGAGCTCAGTGAACGTGGGCTTCCCTGCCAGCCCCATCTCCTCCCACGCCGCCTGGAGGAAGCGGACCAAGTTCTTGTTTTGGCGCGCAGTGGCTCCAAAGAAGACGATATTTCCGTCTGGCTTGAGCACCTTTCGGACGTCCAGCCACCTTTCCATCCACTGGAACTCGTCTTCTTTGAGGAAGACCAGCGCGTTCCCAAAGAACCTGTTCGTCTTGTGCTCTGCGATCTGCAATAGAGGACAACTCGTGGTTAAACACGAGAGAAACGATGCCCAAAGCAAAGACAAAGGAGTGTTTTTCTACTAACGTTGATGATAAACCCGGGGCCACCGGGTTTGTACTGGCTTCGGGCGTCCGTCACCTCCGCCACCTTCATATTGGCGATAACGCCCGTCCGGTGTCCGAATATGGACGCAATCAGAGCAGCGAAGTAGCCGAACAAGCGGTGGCGGAGTTTCGGGTCCCTCCGCTCCTTCTCCACTTGTTCTGTGAAGATCAAACACAAGTGAGCTCTGTTTAACATTGTTGCAAGTCCGAGCAGCCGGTCAAGGCTTAGAAACAGTGGTCAGAGACAAGGGTCACACAAGGGTCAAGAGGACAATAGTTCAGGACTTGCTGGTGAGGACAGAACTAGGCAAAGGGTCAAAAGACAGGCTGTCTTCTCTGGATCCACCCATGGACACACCCCTGGGCCCGCCCCTAACTCCACCTCTGGCGGGAAAAGAAGGACTGGCATGGAGTGAGGAAAGTCCAACTGGACCCAGAAGCTCTCAGGAATGCTGGAGGAAGATCTACAATTTGCTACCAACATGAAGATTTATGACCTGTGCTCTCATTCCAGGAGTGCAGAATGTAACTTTTGTGCCCTCATGTGAATACTGCATGTAGTGAAAATGATACCAAATGTCTTATGTAGAGCTAAAAAAGTGTATTTGGTAAATGACCCCTTGACCTAAACTGTCAGGAGAGAATGACTTGTGACTCTTACATTGTTTAGAGCAGTCTCAGAAGTGATATAAAAGGATGCAGCTCAGATCGAGCAGGGCTTCGTTCTTGGGGAGATTCTGAGAAGACAAGAGCTAGTGTAAACTAACTCTTATTTAATCATTTTGAACTAATTCCTCCGTGGGGGATAGCAGTTGTTTTTCACTTTACCCATTTTTGTATTTTGATTTTGTAATAAAACTTTTTTGAAAAAGAAACAATCCTGATTCTTTCAGGTTTTCTCTAAAGCTTCACGTTTGGGGCCCTGGCCATAATTGCACAGAGGTAAGCATGTCGAAGATCGGTCTCTGAATTATCGGGACTTACTTTACAGTTTATAATAGAATAATATAAAGAAACCTTAAGATAAGGGAAGTTTTAACTTCCCCCTCCTTGCGAGTAACGAGTTGTCTTAAGGGCGATAAAAGCAAAATATTCGAGGTTATTTTGGCTCTGATTGCAGGTTGAAAAAGTCTCTAATCAGCTGGAAGGTTGGATTAATAAATAAATTGATAAACTTATGTTAGCCTGATCAACTAGCATAAATAATTTTATAGTTACCAACCTCCCACATAAGCTGTTAGAGGCGCAATTAATTCCGGATAATCCAAACAATTGCTGAGAGGCTTGGCTTGCCTCCAGACTTCTCTCTAGTATCTTAACCAAAAGGTAACGAGTTTAAAAGAAGTGTAGTACGCTGGGGCTGGCTATTCGTGCAAGTCATTTCACCTTTAAAATAAAAGACAAGATTCTAATTAGGTAGTCCAAACCCGGATCTAGTACAATCGATACACCCCCGAACCCTGATGGATGCACCGTCTCATAAGTTCTAACGGAACTGGGTTTTAAAGGAACCGGTAAATGGGACGGGCACGCGACAACATCTCCGCTCGACAGAACCTGTCACCCATCGTGACATCCTCCAAAGCGTAAACACTGACATCACCGATTCTTACCCAGCACCCCGGGAATGGCCTGACGGCAGCGCTCGCGGCAGAGGCGGAGGTCGGACGCGGGGATGAGCTGCAACTGTTTGGCCGCCTTCACCTTCATCTGATGTACGCTGACATCCCTGAGAAGAGGCCTGATGCACTGCAGGATGGTGCGCATCACTGCAGTGACCTGCGTGCTCTTCAGCCGGAACTGAGGTGGTGGCGTCTCCTTGAAGTACCTCATAAAGGAGTAAATGTTCCTGAGGTAGAAGGTGACGGTGGGAAGATGGGCTGCCACCGGTGTGGTGCACCTTCCTGGTCCTCTTGGCCGGTGGAGCAGAGTCCCCTCCTTCGCTCCGGCCAGAGGACGGGGCGACGCTGCCGGCCTGTCCGCCAACGCCTGCTGAGACGCTTTCCCAAGAGACTCTGGGCGTCTTGGATGGCCGGGACGGTGGTGGTGATGGTGGGGAGAGTGGTGGTGGTGATGGTGGGGAGGTTGTCGGTGACGATGAAGGGGAGGAGGTCTCAGAAGAAGAGGTCAAGGCAGGCGGTGGTGGACGGACGTGCACGGACGAAGGGCGTCTGACAGCGTGCTGGGTGGAAGGGCGTCTGCCAGCGTGCTGGGTGGAAGGGCGTCTACCAGCTGCAGCAGAACTTCCTCCCGGGCTCTGTGTTGCTGCGGCTGATGGGGATGGAAGCACGTCCACCTCCTCCGGAACAGGGAGGTCTTTAGTGATTTTCTAAAAAAAAAAAAAAAAAGCCAAGAAAAAGAAACAAAATGGTTATTACATGTGAATGTCACTGTCCAGTTTATAAATATAGCACATTTACAGCAGTCAGAGACAGCACAAAGTGCTGTACATCAGAAAAAATTCAATGATAAAACACGTGGTTTAAAGGAGCAACTTGATCACGTGCTTACTGAGTATTAGTTCATGAGTTAAATAGAATTTATAAGCATGTGTAACTCACTTTCCCAGTCCTCCGCTCGAACCTGGAGACCCTGCGGTGGTAGAGGCGGAAGACCTTCCGCAGGTTGTCCAGCTGCTGCTTGACACCCTCGTACTTGCGCTGGAGGGTGTTGCAGCCCTGGCAGCTGGCCTGCGGTTCCGCCTCCTCCTCTGACCAGACGTCATCAGAGTCGTCCTTGTCCTGGTCCAGCTGGCTGACCATTGGCGGGTGAGGGGCAGTGGCCCTGAGGGCTGCCAGCTGGAGGATGGTCACCCGTCTCTGGGCTGTGTCTACAGCCCGTTGCAGCTGCTCCTTGGAGAGCTCCGGGTGGCTGCTTTCCAGGTGTTTATCACACCTGGACGACATGTAGGTGCACCCAGAGACGGGGCAGGGCTCATAACGGAAGAACACCTGCTTGCTCGCCAGCTTGAGCAGCAGCTGACGCTCCTCGCCGTTGTCCACCTTGTGGGTCCTTTTGAGATGGTGGGAGAGAGCTGCGAAGGGGCGGCCACAGATGGGGCAGTTGTGGTACTTGGATGCCATGGTCACTAAGGTATGTATGTTTGATGTATGATGTCAGTGTGTCTAAGGACGGGAAATAGAAGAAAGTGTTAATTTTTGACCCTTGTGTGAAGCTACAGAAAGTCACAGAAGTCTCCTTGTCCAGTAAATGCTTTGTTCCACACCAAATCCTGTGTAAACACTGGTGTGTGCTCATGTCAAGCTGTCATAAATGCAATAACACAGTGTAACAGCTAACCTGTTGAGCTTATTGCAAGGAACTACAACTTTAACATGACAAAGACTACAAAATGACACCCTCTAGTGGCTAAAAACCTTTGCTTTAAGAGAACTTCCTGCACAGCTTATTAAAAGCTTCAAACACTTTTGGACATGTTATGCATTGTAGTCATTTATATATATACAACCTGTAGTTTATCTGTGTGTTGTGCTGCTAAACTCTTCCCATTTTATTAAATGAGACTGATTTGCACTGATTTCACTGTGAGAAAAGGTGGATTTTAGCACTCTGTTGAGCTTACTGCAAGGAACTACAACTTTAACATGACAAACACTACTAAATGACAACTTCATGCACATGTTCTATTCACTGTTCAGGGTAAAATTGCACTTTAAACCATTTAATTATTACAGAGAAACGTGGACACGATGCTTACCTGTAGATGAACTCCAAGAAAGAGGTAATTGGCCGGTGAATGGGCGGAGATAACCACAAAGCGCGCGCCAACTGAGCCAATGCCGGTGACTGCGCGGAGCTGAGAAGCGCGCGACAACTGTGCCAATGGAACGGGACGCGGATGTCAGCTGGGAGCGCACAACAACACCGCGGTTGTAACGGGAAACACTGCACACCTACCTGCGCTGATAAAACGACAAGAGGACGGATGTAACGGGAATCTCTGGGCAGCTGCGCTGATAAAACGGGACACGACGAGAGGAGGCAGCCAAGCGTGAACCACCTGTGCGCACGGAGATGCTGGTGAGCTTTGCGCAGACAGCAAGCCGTTAGCAGATAATCTAGTGGTCTGATCATTGAAATCTACACATGTGTTGATGGACAGAAGGCTCCTGGACACTGCACAATCATTTGGAACCATCTGATCGCTCCCCGGACTCAGCAAAACGCGCGTCTGTGACAGCAGCTTTGCGCAGGAGTTCACGTGACCAAAACACGGCACAGACACGCGGTAAAAACCTCACCACTGCATGACTGTCACACCTGAATAGGAGATCAGAAGCATCCTTTAAGGATTAAACACCGTGAAACATGGATGCACCTGCTGGAAGACTGGGAGACTAGCTCTGCACCAGCTAACCCATTAAAACTTCATGCTAATCGTGCAGCATCTCAGGTGAGTGTTGGCTCAAATCAATTTTAAAAGCTAAGCCTCAGCTAATGCTTGTGCAAAAAACAACTAAAAGCTCCTCTTTGGGTCCACAGTAACACACTTTGGATGACTTCACCTCCTCCAGCCAGCCAAACCTAATGGGAAGGATCATCTTGGCGTGCAGAGGTCAGCTAGACTGCCCTAGAGGTAATGCAACAGCTGTAAAACTAGGATGTGTCTTTGGGGGGACTAAAAATGAATCCTTTTTAACTGGAACGGTCATTTCATCACCTACGGTTTAGAAGAAAATGATTTTAAAGTGACCGGAGCTAAAAAATTAAAGGGGCAATAGGTTGGAATTTTTTTTTTGTTCGATTGGCTTCAAATGTGTACTGCACTTTCAGGTGTGCCACAGATGACACTTGTCCAAATATGAGGCTGATCGCACTTGTTTAACAGGCAAAGCTCAAGCACAGTGTCTCAAACAGTCTCCTCTTGTTATAGGACTCGACTGGCTGCAGAAACACGGTGACCAGGCACGTGCAGAGGGGTGTGCAGAGGGTGCTTGAGACCCTGCCCCTTTTGTCCGAAGTGCCCAAAGTGCCCTTTTTCCGGTCGTTCGTCAGATTTTACCGTACAAAACTGTTATACTGCGATACAAATCGGGCACTAGGACCATGCGGAGGCAGCCGCCTCAAGCTGAAGGCTATTTTCCCTTAGACCTGCCTACAAGCTCACTGATTGGCTCTGCCGCGTCATACTAACGTGTGATTGGTTGTCCTTGCTGTCGCTCTACCTTGTAGCCATGGAGACGGCAGACCGGTGTTTTCCCTGCGGACAGGAGTCTGCGTTCATCTACCTGTAAGTTTTTTATCTGCCTGCTTCACATCAGCTGGATAGATTTTAATATCAGAGCTTTTGTTTACGTGAGTTTGAGTCCGTGGTTAGTGTAACGGAATCAAAGTGATGTAACTATCTAAAGTTGTATTTTAATACACTGTTAGTAGTTCACTTTTTATAAACAGAAGAATAGGCTGTTTTTATCATCAGGGAGTTTAATTAAACACTCTGTATTGACTTTGAGACAAGAAAAGAGAGATGGGATCGTTTGAGAATCTTTAATTTCTGAATTATAAATTCTAAACAATCTACCAGGACTAACTCTGTGATGAATGAAAATGGATTCGGATGTTGTGTTGGTGCGTGTGTGTGTGTGTGTGTGTGTCTGGTTCAGATTCTCTTGGCTGACGTCAAAGAATCTGGTCGTCTTTGTTATGACTAGATATCACGAGGCTTATAAATTGATGACATGAGCCGCTATTTTGCCGTGTACGTACCCAGTGGGGGTCTCCCAGGTAGATCAGGAAATGCCAGGTCTGGAGACCTCGGATGTACGATGGAGCTGTCGGTGCAGCGATCACAACGTTTCAAAGCCCGTCTGGAGGGTCGACCCCGGTACCGTTCGGCGGCGTCAGCAGGTGCTCTTATTTTGAAAGGACGTCGTCTGGTTGTTAAACGACGAAAATCTCCCGCTTCACAGTTCTTAGTTTAGAGAAGAAAACACATCTGGACAGGCTGCGCTTTTCTTTAGGATGATGGTGAATAGAACTGAAGTCAAAATGGAACTGACTTAAAAATGGCGTTGCCTTGTTTTATATCTCTGAATTGTTGATAAGTTTCAGTAAAGTGGATTGGACACTTGAAGTCAACACCAGATTCTCCTGCGGCAGCCGAAAGCTCTGATTGGTTGGAACAATGTGTCATGCGTTTCTATGGAGATGAGGATCAGTATGTCTGCACCGTAGTCCTGTTTTCATTAAACATAATTCATGACATATTTATTTCACAGATCATTCACTTGATTATTGTTGATCAACATCTGTTTTGCTTAATAATTTTAATCACAAATAAAGTACTTTGATTAAGTAAAGTTTCTTCTTCTCCTTCGGACTCTTCTCCTGGAATGTAAACAGTCTGAGGAACACCCGACCTTGGTTTTTCTACACGGTGTTATTGTGCACAGGGGTCAGCTGTATGGAGTTGAAAACAATGAACTTCATAACCTTACATTAGTGTGTGTGGAGCAGAGTCAGGTAGCTGCATGTCTGGGACAGAAAATGAGACATGAGAGAGACTTCTCCTGAAGAGTTGCAGAAACTCAAAGAA
This sequence comes from Nothobranchius furzeri, assembly GCF_043380555.1. Classification (NCBI taxonomy): domain Eukaryota; kingdom Metazoa; phylum Chordata; class Actinopteri; order Cyprinodontiformes; family Nothobranchiidae; genus Nothobranchius; species Nothobranchius furzeri. Next base: position 37,573,080 of record NC_091748.1, on the reverse strand, counting down.
TCAATGTCTCACTCTAGATTCTCTGGGTCATAACTTCTGAATTACTAATCGAATAAAAATGCTTCAAACGGGTTCTAAAAGTACATAAAACGAGCTATCCAATGAGGTATTACATGATGAAATTCATGTTACTCCAAAAACCGCTATTAGAAGGAAACCAGCTTTGCAGCGTCACAGAAAGAAACGGAGGAACCGTTACGGGAGAGCGAGAACCGAAAGGAGGAGATGATCTGATCATCTTCATCAGCAGCTTTTATAAAGTTATGGAAACATCACAAATAAAATCCACCTGGTTGGTCAGGTGTCCCAGAAGGCTGTTTCTGTAGATGGTGACATGAGGAGGGACAGATTAAAGTCACACTGGTTTTTATTTGAACACTCAACTGTTTACTAAATGATTCAGCTTCATTCCAGCATTATTTATACGTACAATAAATATTTATTTAGCTGAAAATATCATGTTATCAGTGCAGAATTTTATTAGTTGACTTTTTGTAATGAAATGTTTACATTTAACCATTTATCTGTTTAGTGATCTTCATAATGCTGGTAGAAATGTAGCTACAGCTGTGAAGTAGCCCACGAGTGTTATTTGATGATACCTAGTATTTATTTTACTGTATCCCGTTCTCTGGACCAGAGCGTAGACCTGTGGTCACAGACAGGCTGCTGTCATTAAACTGGTTAACATGAGGTCAGGGGTCACACTGTTTTCTGAGTGTTTGCAACACAGTTCTGAGTTTAAACCGGTAGTTCTTTTGACATAATTTGCTCAAGTCATTTTGAAGTTCCTGTTTAGTAATAAATGTAAAGAAAATTCAAATCTGTTTTTTTTATTTAAGCTGCAGTTTTACAGACTTTAATAAACATAAACACAAATACAAACTAGACACTGAAAGCTGAGGTTGTTCTGAAAAAAGGAGCAGAGTTACAAACATTTTACACTTTTATTACAATTTTAAAGCCATAAAACAATAAAAAAAATGCTTGTCATATTTATGGTCATAAGAGGGTTAAACGTGATAAATTTTCCACCTCCCACAAAGAGATGTAGTCGTGGAGGATGGCTGCTTATACTGAGCCAGGATTCTCTGGAGGTTTCTTCCTGTTAAAAGGGAGTTTTCCTCTCCACTGTCACTTTATGCTTGCTTGGTATGAGGATTGCTGTATAGTCACTGACACTAGTCAGTGACTTGATGCAATTTGCTGGGTTCCTTATATAGGAAACATTATTTCTGATTGGCTTAATGAACTGACCTGAATTGGAATTTTTATTATGTGAAATGCCTTGAGACGACTCTTGTCGTGATTTGGCGCTTTATAAATAAACTTGAATTGAATTAAAAGTGAATGTGAGCATAATTATATACGTTTTATTACTTTATTATGTATTTTTTATTATTGACTATTACTCCAAAGAGTTCAGATGAAGGCAACTGGACTTCTTTGGTTTCTTTAAAACATTTCACTTCTCCTCTGAAGAGCTTTGTCAGTTCTAACTGGAATATGGAAGAGTCAAGCTCATAAGCTGTAGCTGTCTGTTGTTATTTAAAGAGCAGAAACTACTCTGAGTACCCCGCCTCTCCATCTCCTGATGAGTCGTTAGCCTCTATTGATGGTGAGTTATCGTGTTGATTAGATGCAGGAAGGTGTGACCTAGACTGAAACTGAATGAGATTTAAAAAAAAAGTTCTAATCTTTTAAACAACGCTGTTGGTCCTCTTGGTCCTTGTTCTGGTTTTCTAAAACCCCGTGTTAAAAACCTTGGTTGTTTTTAGATGGTTCTTGTAATCTGTACAGACAGGTGAGTGCAGTGGTCCAATCAGGTTTTTATCATTTAAGGCAGATAGCAAAGGTGAAGTCATACCTTCCTGCTAATGTCCTCGAACATGTCATCCACCTGTTCGTGTCCTGCCGATTGGACTACTGCAACTCCCTGTATACTGGCCTGGACCAGTCCTCCCCACACCGACTTCAGCTGGTCCAAAATGCAGCGGCTTGCTTGCTGACTGGAACCAGCAAGTGGGATCACATAACCCCGGTACTGGCCTATCTCCATTGGCTTTCTGTCTATTACAGGATCCGTTTCAAATTTTTACTTTTTGTTTTTAAATCCCTTCATGGCCTGGCCCCAGTTTACATCTCTGAGCTGCTGTCCGCTTACGTCCCTGCCAGAACCACGAGGTCCAGCTCTCAAGCTCTTCTAACAGTTCCAAAAACCCGCCACAAGACTCGCGGCGACAGAGCGTTCTCTGTGGTTGGGCCCAAACTGTGGAACAAGCTACCTCTCAACATCAGGACCACACAGAATCTAGAGCATTTTAAATCCCTTCTTAAGACGCAATTTTTTGATTTGGCTTTTAATGCAGGTTGACTTGAGCATCTTAATAGTTTTTAACAGTTTTTATAATAGATTGTGACTTGTGCTCATCTTATTTTAGGTTTTTATTGTTGATTTGTTGTATCTTGATTTGCTGTACCTTGTACAGCGCTTTGGTGTAGCTTTGCTGCTGTAAATGTGCTCTGTAAGTAAAATTGACCTTGACCTTGACCAAAGCTGCATTATTGGTTAGGGTTAGGTGGAGTAGATGGAGTAGATAAATCTCAGTGAGTTCCCCCTGAATCAGTAGCTTAACCGAAACAGTTGAATAGGGAGTCACTGGCAATGCACGGGCCGTCGCGTGTCACTCTAGAACTCCCCTCCAGTTGTTGGTTCGTCTTAATGAACAGTAAAAGAGTAGAGTAGAAAAACATGAAAAAACAGAATCAAGAAGAAAGTGAGAAGAAGAACAGAATAGAGAACCAGAGGAAACAAGGAGGAAACCAAGGTGGACCCAGATTTGGTAGAGACCAAGTAACAGACATGGTGTCGTAGTGTTACGTTCAACCACATCCGAGCCGGAGTAGGCTAAACTTGGCTCCCCCAATTCCCTGTCCTGAGTGTGGGAGAGGGAATGGGAGAGGAACAGTGGTGAGAAAGAGAACAGCACAGTTTGTGGTGTGGTATTAACTGTATTTTCAAGTATAAACCTGTGTATGTTTTAACCCTAACTTAAAGGGGTTATGTGGTCCAGGTAGGGTTAGGGTTAGGGTAGGGTGGAAAGGTGAAATCTAAGCCCCGCCCCTATTTAAAGTGGGGTTTTCACGTTTTGACATAGATAGCTTATTTTACTCCTCTCTCAAATCGTCTATCTTCTCTGTCCAGAATGTGGACTTTGTCATCTTCAAAGGTGTGTCCCTTGACCTTCAGGTGAAGGTGGACTGCAGAGTTTTGACCAGAAGAGGTGGCTCTCCCGTGTTGTGTTCTTGTGTAATTGTTGTTTAGTTTCTCTAATGTAAACATCTGGACGGTGCTCCTACACTGGACTGCATAAACGACCCCACTGAGCTTCTGTTTGGGTGTTTTGTCTTCTGGATGGACCAGGTTCTGTCTGAGCGTGCTGTTGGGTTTAAAGTTAACCGGGATGTTGTGTTTGGAGAAGATTCTTCTAAGTTTCTCTGAGACTCCTGCCACGTATGTGATGATGGTGCCGTTGTGTAAAGGGTGTTGTTAGGTTGGTAGCAGAGCTCTCATGTTTAGTGTTAAGTTCAGTGAGATCATGGAATGGGATCAAGAATTTTCTACTGACAGGAAAAAGATCTCAGCTAACATAGCTGTAGATCACACTGGATAACTCTCTGTGGTTGCATTTATTTTACATTATTTTACTACCTCTTACTAGAGCTGTCTTTAGTAGGTGCAAAATATCTTTGGTTGTACACCTGTGCAATAGCAATAAATTATCTTGATTTCTGTTAAATGTACTTCCTGAATGAGTGACCTTTTCAGGCTAAAATACCAAAATAACAAATACAGACAGAAGGACGACTTCTTTCTTCTTTTATAATGCGTTGCATCACCACCTGGTATCAGAACAGGACTCAGTATTGGAAGATAATCAAAAATCAAACAACTTGAACTCAGATCAGGGGCAAAAATGAGGTTGTAACATCTCTAGGTATAAGTCAGCTTTAAAAACTAAAACTATTATTTATGAACTAACATTAACACTAATGACACTAATTTATATATTTTTATTATGTTGTTTGAACCCAAGGGTCTCATTATCTGAATTTTCTGACTTATTGGATTGCTCTATAAGTGCCCCTTTTTTTACTTTGAGCACCCGCCCTGTCAAAGGTCTCTGCACGGCCCTGACGGTGACTCCCAAGCGGAGTAAACATTTTTACTTCAAATCCATCCACATGTCTTGAAAGGAGTCATGTCTCTCCAAATCCAAACCACCCTCCTCCATATCCTCTCGTGTGTGTGTGTGTGTGTGTGTGTGTGTGTGTGTGTGTGTGTGTGTGTGTGTGTGTGTGACATTGTAGCAATCCAAAGCCGTGGAAATAACTTCTGACTGGGACAGTACACAGGAGCAGCTCCCTGCTGACCAGAACCTCTATTGGGCTCGTCTTTGTCAGCTGGCACAATAGTTTGTTCAGCTGCTCATGCAGCATCTGTGCTCCTGGCTGCAGTCGTGTACATCACAAAGTGAGAAATTGAATGTGACACCTTAGTGAGAAGTCAGGTCTGTTTTATTGTACTCAAAATAATGGTGTGCTACTTATAATCCATAAATGGAGTCCAAAGAATGTATAATTTTTAAATGGCAGCTGTAATAAAGTGGTTGTACATTCAAAATCTCACATTGTTTTGTTTACATTTGTGTGAAAACAAGGTCCAATCAGGCTGAAACATAACAGGAAGGGAGAATCTATGGAGTTGTAAGTGATCTGCACGTTTCATGATGATAGCACATTTCTAAGGGGGTCAGATTATGTCACAAAGGTCACCAGGCCTGGTGTGACTTGAAGGACGTTTCCAAAAACAGCTTTGGAGGCTCATAACTTGGCTTCTGAATGTCCTAGAGAGGTCAGGTTGGTTTTAAAATACTCTGCTTACTAGCCTCTATCACAGCAGAAGGAATGGAGTCATTAGCACTTATGATTTTTAAATGGCCCCCAGAATTATGTCGCACAAAGCCCAATTTCACATAATTTTGGTTCCATTTGTGTGAAAACAAGCTCCAATCTGTCTGAAATTAACACATGATGGACCTGTGAGGTCAAGGAGCACACAGTATCAGTGTCAAGTCTGGAGGTTGAAGAGAACCCTGTTTTCAGCTGAAATCCATCATTTTTTCTGACCTCTGACCAAGAACAGCACCAGAACAACGAGCTACGGCTACCAAGCTGCCTGAGCTAGCTCTGGGTGACGGTGGCATGCCAAATCGACGTTTGTTTGGTGAAAATCGGTTGAGAAATGCCACTTTGCCGAGCACATGGCAGAAAAGGCGGGAAAAGTGCCGTACGGCCCCAAACGGATGCTTAACACGATGCGACCGGCACGAACTCGACGTTTGTGGTTCGGGCCAGTGCTGGGATGCATCAGAAGAGTTTTCGGGCGCCTCGGATCAACGATGGCCGAACAGCAGCCAAAAAGGGTCTAAAAATTGTGGTTTCGGGCCTAGGGTTTTGCCCGTTGCTTTTAATTAATTAAAAATAGGTAAATTCCACGTAGGCACATGAAATTCACATATGTTGTGAAGAAGGACATGTCAAATCATAATATATTAGTTGCGTCAAGCTACGTCGCTCACTGACCAAGTTCGGCCACTAGGGGGCGCAGTTAAAAATTTTTTTCACTCTCTGGTTCGGAAGTCCGGTACGAGCGCAAAAATCTACTTGCCTTTTTGATAGCCCTCACGGCGCTAGAATTGCGCCATTGCAAACTTGCAAAAATTGCGAGCTTTGGGGGGCTATATCTCCGGAACCACAAAATATTTTGCCACCGAACCACCTCGGATGGACTTGTGCTTGGCCCCCGAACCACATATCCGAAGATGTCGCCGCTGGCGCCAGCAGAACTTTTTCTTTCCACTTTCTACCAGGAAAACAAATGTACTCTTTGAGGCGATGGGTCTAAGAGGGCATTTTTTGGTCAAACTCAGACACGACATTTTTTTTTTCAATTTTGACAGCGGATTATGATTGCTTGGCACCACGGGGACCACCTCTCCAAAAACGGGATGGATCGGGTGTTCCCTTGAGGAGCTGTGGCCAAAAAAGAGCGTGACCTCTGGTGACCTAGGGTTCAGAAAAGCACCAGAACAAAGAGCTACAGCTTCCAAACTGCCTGGGCTAGCTCGGGGTGACAGCGGCATGCCAAATTGATGTCTGTTTTTGTTAAAATCGGTTGAGAAATGCCACTGTGCCGAGCACATGGCAAAAATGGGAGGGAAAACTGCCCTCTGGCCCCAAACGGACGCTTAACACGATGCGACCGGCACAAACTCGACGTATGTGGTAGCTGTCTGCTATCTAAAGGAAATGTACAAGTTTCAAGTGTCTAGGTTGAAGAGAACCCTGTTTTCAGCCCCAAAACAGCCCAAATCCATCATTTTCTCTGCATGTACCACGAGGCTGTGAACCTTGGCCCTTCTGAATAAGCCAGCAACTTGAAAACTGAATAGGTTGTAGCTGTCAGCTATTTAAAGAAACAGTGTACATTTCAAGTCTCTAGGTTGAAGAGAGCCCTGTTTTTCTGCCCAAATCCATCATTTTCTCTGCACGTACCAAGAGGCTGTGAACCTTGACCCTTCTGAATAAGCCAGCAACTTGAAAACTGAATATGTTGTAGCTGTCAGCTATTTAAAGAAACAGTGTACATTTCAAGTCTCTAGGTTGAAGAGAACCCTGTTTTTCAGCTGAAATCCATCATTTTCTCTGACCTCTGACCCAGAACAGCACCGGAACAACGAGCTACGGCTACCAAACTGCCTGGGCTCGATCGGGATGACGGCGGCGTGCCAAATCGATGTTTGTTTGGTGAAAATCGGTTGAGAAATGCCACTTTGCCAACCACATGGCAGAAATGGAGGGAAAAAAGGAGAGAAAACTGCCCTCCGGCTCCAAACGGACGCTTAGCACGATGCGACCAGCACGAATTCGAAATCTGTGGTTCGGACTAGTGCTGGGATTAACCAAAAAAATTTCCGGGCGCCTCGGATCAACGATGGCCGAACGGCGGCCGAAAAGGGCCTCAAATTGGAGACCAAAATTGCTTTTACATTCATGTAAGGGAAATGGCAAAGATGCATGTGAATGCATGTGAAATGGCAGAAGGCTGCAAATGAAGCCTGAGCAAAATTTTCACACTTTTGGGCCGCCGTTTGAATTCGGCTTGGCGTAGCCGCACGAAATTTGGGGTGGTGCATCCCGGCTACTGTCTCATCCACGCACGTCGAAATCGCGGCTGTCGGACCTTTTCGAAGGCCCTTAAGGGACCCGTGTGCGAGCAGATTTTGGCCCGCCTGCCACAAGACATTTCACAAGCTCCAATCTGTCTGCAATTTACACATGTTGGACCTGTGAGGTCAAGGAACACACAGTAGCAGTTTCAAGTTTCTAGGTTGAAGAGAGCCCTGTTTTTCAGCCCAAATCCATCATTTTCTCTGCACGTACCAATAGGTTGTGAACATTGACCCTTCTGAATAAGCCAGCAACATGAAAAGGCAATATGTTGTAGCTGTCAGCGATTTAAAGAAACAGTGCAAGTTTCAAGTCTCTAGGTTGAAGAGAACCCTGTTTTTCAGCCCCAAAACAGCCCAAAGCCATCATTTTCTCTGCAAGTAACCAAGAGGCTGTGAAGTTTGACCCTTCTGAATAAGCCAGCAACTTGAAAACTGAATAGGTTGTAGCTGTCAGCTATTTAAAGAAACAGTGCAATTTTTAAGTCTCTAGAATGAAGAGAACCCTGTTTTCAGCCCCAAAACAGCCCAAATCCATCATTTTCTCTGCATGTACCAAGAGGCTGTGAACCTTGGCCCTTCTGAATAAGCCAGCAACTTGAAAACTGAATAGGTTGTAGCTGTCAGCTATTTAAAGAAACAGTGCAAGTTTCAAGTCTGTAGGTTGAAGAGAACACTGTTTTTCAGCTGAAATCCATCATTTTTTCTGACCTCTGACCCAGAACAGCACCGGAACAACGAGCTACGGCTACCAAACTGCCTGGGCTAGATCGGGGTGATGGCAGCGTGCCAAATCGATGTTTGTTTGGTGAAAATCGGTTGAGAAATGCCACTTTGCCGAGCACATGGCAGAAAAGGCGGGAAACAGGAGGGAAAACTGCCCTCCAGCTCCAAACGGACGCTTAGCACGATGCAACCGGCACAAATTCGAAAACTCTGGTTCGGGCCAGTGCTGCGATGCACCAAAAAAATTCCGGGCGACTCGGATCAACGATGGCTGAACGGCGTCCGAAAAGGGGCTCAAATCTTGGTAAGGCTTTGTTTGAGGCCTAGGGTTTTGCCGGTTGCTTTTAAATAATTAAAAATAGTTATGTTCTACGTAGGGACATGAAATTCACATATGTTGTAAAGAAGGACATGCCAAATCATAATATTTTAGCTGTGTCACGCTACGTCACTCACTGACCAAGTTCGGCCACTAGGGGGCGCAGTCGAAAATTTTTTTCACCTCGGAAGTTCGGTACGAGCGTAAAAATCTACTCGCCTTTTTGATAGCCCTCACGGCGCTAGAATTGCGCCATTGCAAATCTGCAAAAATCGCGCACTTTGGGGGGCTATATCTCCGGAACCACAAAATATTTTGACACCGAACCACCTCGGGTGGACTCGTGCTTGGCCCCCGAACCACATTTCCGAAGATGGCACCGCTGGCGCCAGCAGAACTTTTTTTTCCACTTTTCAACAGCAAAACACAAGTCCTCTTTCAGGCATTGCGTCTAAGAGGGCATTTTTTGGCCAAACTCGGACACAACTTTTTTTTCTTTCAATTTTGACAGCCGTTTATGATTGCTTGGCACCACAGGGACCACCTCTCCAAAAACGGGACGGAACGGGCGTTCCCTTGAGGAGCTGTGGCCAAAAAAGTGCGTGACCTCTGGCGATCTAGGGTTCAGAAAAGCACCAAAACAAAGAGCTACAGCTACCAAACTGCCTGGGCTAGCTCGGGGTTTGTTTTGTTAAAATCGGTTAAGAAATGCCACTTTGCCGAGCACATGGCAGAAATGGAGGGAAAACTGCCCTCCAGCCCCAAACGGCCGCTCAACACGATGCGACCGGCACGAATACGGAATATGTTGTAGCTGTCAGCTATCTAAAAGAAATGTACAAGTTTCAAGTCTCTAGGTTGAAGAGAACGCTGTTTTTTAGCCCCAAAACAGCCCAAATCCATCATTCTGTCCACACGTAACAAGAGGCTGTGAACCTTGACCCTTCTGAATAAGCCAGCAACTTTAAAACGGAATATGTTGTAGCTGTCAGCTATCTAAAATAAAAAATATGTTTCAAGTCTCTAGGTTGAAGAGAACCCTGTTTTTCAGCCCCAAAACAGGCCAAAGCCATCATTTTCTCTGCACGTACCAAGAGGCTGTGAACCTTGACCCTTCTGAATAAGCCAGCAACTTGAAAACTGAATATGTTGTAGCTGTCAGCTATTTAAAGAAACAGTGTACATTTCAAGTCTCTAGGTTGAAGAGAACCCTGTTTTTCAGCTGAAATCCATCATTTTTTCTGACCTCTGACCCAGAACAGCACCGGAACAACGAGCTACGGCTACCAAACTGCCTGGGCTAGCTTGGGGTGACGGCGGCATGCCAAATTGATGTTTGTTTTGTTAAAATCGGTTGAGAAATGCCACTTTGCCGAGCACATGGCAGAAAAGGCGGGAAAAACAGAGGGAAAACTGCCCTCCGGCTCCAAACGGACGCTTAGCACGATGCAATCGGCACAAATTCGAAATTTATGGTTCGGACCAGTGCTGGGATGCATCAAAAAAATTTCCGGGCGCCTCGGATCAACGATGGCCGAACGGCGGCCGAAAAGGGCCTCAAATTGGAGACCAAAATTGCTTTTACATTCATGTAAGGGAAATGGCAAAAATGCATGTGAATGCATGTGAAATGGCAGAAGGCTGCAAATGAAGCCTGAGCTAAATTTTAGCACTTTTGGGCCGCCGTTTGAATTCGGATTGGCGTAGCCGCACGAAATTTGGGGTGGTGCATCCCGGCTACCGACTCATCCACTTACGTCAAAATCGCGGCCGTCTGACCTTTTCGAGGGCCCTTAAGGGACCCGTGTCCGAGCAGATTTTGGCCCGCCTGCCACAAGACATTTCACAAGCTCCAATCTGTCTGCAATTTGCAAATGTTGGACCTGTGAGGTCAAGGAACACACAGTAGCAGTTTCAAGTCTCTAGGTTGAAAGGAGCCCTGTTTTTCAGCACAAATCCTGTGGACTTTGACCCTTCTCAATGAGCCAGCAACTTGAAAATGCAATATGTTGTAGCTGTCAGCTGTCTAAAGAAACAGTACCAGTGTCAAGTCTCTAGGTTGAAAGGAACCATGTTTTCAGCCCCAAAACACCCCAAATCCATCATTTTCGCTGCACGTACCAAGAGGCTGTGAACCTTGACCCTTCTGAATAAGCCAGCAACTTGAAAATGTAATATGTTGTAGCCGTCAGCTATCTAAAGAAACAGTATAAGTTTCAGGTCTGTAGGCTGAAGAGAACGGCAATCAGGGGCCCCTGGCTGCGCAGTGGGCCCAGGGGGGCGGATAACCTCGTGCAAGGGGTGGTTGGGGGTGTCAGCCTTGTGACAATGGTCCTGTCAAAATGTATGCGAAGTGATACGGTGGAGCGTGACTGCCATCTAGTGGCCAGTTGACTTCAGGACGGGGTGTATGCGGGATGGCAAAATGTTTTCCAATTGACACGGCAAATGTCTGCTGTGTGACAGCCCCCATTGTCATTGGGGGCAATTCCGCGACACGCCGCCTACATTGCATGGGAGGTGTCTGGCCATTGGCCTGACAAAACCTAATGCTCCCTTCTGCTCTGCTCGTTGACATCCGAGACTGCGCTGATCCGGCTGCTGCATTCTGCTGTGCTCATTTAACATCAGCGACTGCGCTGATCCTGCTGCTGCTTTCTGCTCTGCTCATCAGCGACTGCGCTGGTCTTGCTGCTGTTCTCTGCTCTGCTCGTCGGCGTCAACGACTGCGCTGGTCCTGCTTCTGCTTTCTGCTCTGCTCATCAGCGACTGCGCTGGTCTTGCTGCTGTTTTCTGCTCTGCTCGTCGATATCAGCGCCTGCGCTGGTCCTGCTGCTGCTGTCTGCTCTGCTCGTCAGCGACTGCCCTGGTCCTGCTGCTGTTTTCTGCTCTGCTTGTCGGCGTCAGCGACTGCGCTGGTCCTGCTGCTGTTTTCTGCTCTGCTCGTCGGCGTCAGCGACTGCGCTGGTCCTGCCTTTGTTTTCTGCTCTGCTCGTCGGCGTCAGCGACTGCGCTGGTCCTGCCTTTGTTATCTGCTCTGCTCGTTGGCGTCAGCTACTGCAGTGGTCCTGCTGCTGTTTTCTGCTCTGCTCGTCGGCGTCGGCAACTGCGCTGGTCCTGCTGCTGTTTTCTGCTCTGCTCGTCGGCGTCAGCGACTGCGCTGGTCCTGCTGCTGTTTTCTGCTCTGCTCGTCGGTGTCTGCGACTGCGCTGGTCCTGCTGCTGTTTTCTGCTCCTCTCGTCGGCGTCTGCGATGGTCCTGCTGCTGTTCTCTGCTCTGCTCGTCGGCGTCAGCGACTGCGCTGGTCCTGCTGCTGCTTTCTGCTCTGCTCGTCAGCGACTGCGCTGGTCTTGCTGCTGTTTTCTGCTCTGCTCGTCGGCGTCAGCGACTGCGCTGGTCTTGCTGCTGTTCCCTGCTCTGCTCGTCGGCGTCAGCGACTGCACTGGTCCTGCTGCTGTTCTCTGCTCTGCTCATCGGAATCAGCGACTGCGATGCTCCTGCTGCTGTTTTCTGCTCTGCTCGTCTGCGTCAGCGACTGCGCTGGTCCTGCTGCTGCTTTCTGCACTGCTCATCAGCGACTGCGCTGGTCCTGCTGCTGTTTTCTGCTCTGCTCTTCGGCGTCAGCGACTGCGCTGGTCCTGCTGCTGTTTTCTACTCTGCTCGTCTGCGTCAGCGACTGCGCTGGTCCTGCTGCTGTTTTCTGCTCTGCTCGTCGGCGTCAGCGACTGCGCTGGTCCTGCTGCTGTTTTCTGCTCTGCTCGTCGGCGTCAGCGACTGCGCTGGTCCTGCTGCTGTTTTCTGCTCTGCTCGTCGGCGTCAGCGACTGCGCTGGTGCTGCTGCTGTTGTCTGCTCTGCTCGTCGAAATCAGCACCTGCGCTTGTCCTGCTGCTGTTTTCTGCTCTGCTTGTCGGTGTCAGCGACTGCGCTGGTCCTGCTAATGTTTTCTGCTCTGCTTGTCGGTATCAGCGCCTGCACTGGTCCTGCTAATATTTTCTGCTCTGCTCGTTGGTATCAGCGCCTGCACTGGTCCTGCTGCTGCTTTCTGCTCTGCTTGTCAGCGACTGCACTGGTCCTGCTGCTGTTTTCTGCTCTGCTCGTCGGCGTCAGCGACTGCGCTGGTCCTGCTGCTGCTTTCTGCTCTGCTCGTCAGCGACTGCGCTGGTCTTTCTGCTGTTTTCAGCTCTGCTCGTCTGCGTATGCGACTGCACTGGTCCTGCTGCTGTTTTCTGTTCTGCTCTTAGGAGTCAGCGACTGCGCTGGTCCTGTTTTCTGATCTGCTCGTCGGCGTCAGCGACTGCGCTGGTCCTGCTGCTGTTTTCTGCTCTGCTTGTCGGCGTCAGCGACTGCGCTGGTCCTGCTGCTGTTTTCTGCTCTGCTTGTCGGCGTCTGCGACTGCGCTGGTCCTGCTGCTGTTATCTGCTCTGCTCGTCGGCGTCAGCGACTGCGCTGGTCCTGCTGCTGTTTTCTGCTCTTCTCGTCTGCGTCAGCGACTGCGCTGGTCCTGCCTTTGTTTTCTGCTCTACTCGTCGGCGTCAGCGACTGCGCTGGTCCTGCTGCTGTTTTCTGCTCTGCTCGTCGGCGTCAGCGACTGCGCTGGTCCTGCTGCTGTTTTCTGCTCTGCTCGTCTGCGTCAGCGACTGCACTGGTCCTGCCTTTGTTTTCTGCTCTGCTCGTCGGCGTCAGCGACTGCGCTTGTCCTGCCTTTGTTATCTGCTCTGCTCGTCGGCGTCAGCGACTGCGCTGGTCCTGCTGCTGTTTTCTGCTCTGCTCGTCGGCGTCAGCGACTGCGCTGGTCCTGCTGCTGTTTTCTGCTCTGCTCGTCGGCGTCAGCGACTGCGCTGGTCCTGCTGCTGTTTTTTGCTCTGCTCTTCGGCGTCAGCGACTGCGCTGGTCCTGCCTTTGTTATCTGCTCTGCTCGTCGGCGTTAGCGACTGCACTGGTCCTGCTGCTGTTTTCTGCTCTGCTCGTCGGCGTCAGCGACTGCGCTGGTCCTGCTGCTGTTTTCTGCTCTGCTCGTCGGCGTCAGCGACTGCGCTGGTCCTGCTGCTGTTTTCTGCTCTGCTCGTCGGCGTCAGCGACTGCGCTGGTCCTGCTGCTGTTTTCTGCTCTGCTCGTCGGCGTCTGCGACTGCGCTGGTCCTTCTGCTGTTCTCTGCTCTGCTGGTCGGCGTCAACGACTGCGCTGGTCCTGCTTCTGCTTTCTGCTCTGCTCGTCAGCGACTGCGCTGGTCTTGCTGCTGTTTTCTGCTCTGCTCGTCGATATCAGCGCCTGCGATGGTCCTGCTGCTGCTTTCTGCTCTGCTCGTAAGCGACTGCGCTGGTCCTGCTGCTGTTTTCTGCTCTGCTCGTTGGCGTCAGCGACTGCGCTGGTCCTTCTGCTGTTTTCTGCTCTGCTCGTCTGCGTCAGCGACTGCACTGGTCCTGCCTTTGTTTTCTGCTCTGCTCATCGGCGTCAGCGACTGCGCTGGTCCTGCCTTTGTAATCTGCTCTGCTCGTCGGCGTCAGCGACTGCACTGGTCCTGCTGCAGTTTTCTGCTCTGCTCGTCGGCGTCAGCGACTGCGCTGGTCGTGCTGCTGTTTTCTGCTCTGCTCGTCTGCGTCAGCGACTGCGCTGGTCCTGCTGCTGTTTTCTGCTCTGCTCGTCGGCGTCTGCGACTGCGCTGGTCCTGCTGCTGTTTTCTGCTGGTCGGCGTCTGCGACTGCGATGGTCCTGCTGCTGTTCTCTGCTCTGCTCGTCGGCGTCTGCGACTGCGATGGTCCTGCTGCTGTTCTCTGCTCTGCTCGTCGGCGTCAACGACTGCGCTGGTCCTTCTGCTGCTTTCTGCTCTGCTCGTCAGCGACTGCGCTGGTCTTTCTGCTGTTTTCAGCTCTTCTCGTCGGCGTCAGCGACTGCGATGGTCCTGCTGCTGTTCTCTGCTCTGCTCGTCGGCGTCAGCGACTGCACTGGTCCTTCTGCTGTTTTCTGCTCTGCTCGTCGGAGTCAGCGACTGCGCTGGTCCTGCTGCTGTTTTCTGCTCTGCTCGTCAGCGTCAGCGACTGCGATGCTCCTGCTGCTGTGCTCTGCTCGTCGGCGTCAGCGCTGGTCCTGCTGCTGTTTTCTGCTCTGCTCGTCGGAGTCAGCGACTGCGCTGGTCCTGCTGCTGTTTTCTGCTCTGCTCTTCGGCGTCAGCGACTGCGCTGGTCCTGCTGCTGTTTTCTGCTCTGCTCGTCGGCGTCAGCGACTGCGCTGGTCCTGCTGCTGTTGTCTGCTCTGCTCGTCAAAATCAGCACCTGCGCTGGTCCTGCTGCTGTATTCTGCTCTGCTTGTCGGCGTCAGCAACTGCGCTGGTCCTGCTAATGTTTTCTGCTCTGCTCGTCTGTATCAGCGCCTGCGCTGGTCCTGCTGCTGCTTTCTGCTCTGCTCGTCAGCGACTGCTCTGGTCCTGCTGCTGTTTTTTGCTCTGCTCGTCGGCGACTGCGCTGGTCCTGCTGCTGCTTTCTGCTCTGCTCGTCAGCGACTGCGCTGGTCTTGCTGCCGTTCTCTGCTCTGCTCGTCGGCGTCAGCGACTGCACTGGTCCGGCTGCTGTTTTATGTTCTGCTCGTCGGAGTCAGCGACTGCGCTGGTCCTGCTGCTGTTTTCTGCTCTGCACGTCGGCGTCAGCGACTGCGATGCTCCTGCTGCTGTTCTCTGCTCTGCTCGTTGGCGTCAGCGACTGCGCTGGTCCTGCTGCTGTTTTCTGCTCTGCTCGTCGGAGTCATCGACTGCGCTGGTCCTGCTGCTGTTTTCTGCTCTGCTCGTCGGCGTCAGCGACTGTGCTGGTCCTGCTGCTGTTTTCTGCTCTGCTCGTCGGCGTCAGCGATTGCGCTGGTCCTGCTGCTGTTTTCTGCTCTGCTCGTCGGCGTCTGCGACTGCGATGGTCCTGCTGCTGTTCTCTGCTCTGCTCGTCGGTGTCAACGACTGCACTGGTCCTGCTTCTGCTTTCTGCTCTGCTCGTAAGCGATTGCGCTGGTCTTGCTGCTGTTTTCTGCTCTGCTCGTTGATATCAGAGCCTGCGCTGGTCCTGCTGCTGCTTTCTGCTCTGCTCGTCAGCGACTGCGCTGGTCCTGCTGCTGTTTTCTGCTCTGCTCGTCTGCGTCAGCGACTGCACTGGTCCTGCCTTTGTTTTCTGCTCTGCTCTTCGGCGTCAGCGACTGCGCTGGTGCTGCCTTTGTTATCTGCTCTGCTCGTCGGCGTCAGCGACTGCACTGGTCCTGCTGCTGTTTCCTGCTCTGCTCGTCGGCGTCAGCAACTGCCCTGGTCCTGCTGCTGTTTTCTGCTCTGCTCGTCGGCGTCAGCGACTGCGCTGGTCCTGCTGCTGTTTTCTGCTCTGCTCGTCGGCGTCCGCGACTGCGCTGGTCCTGCTGCTGTTCTCTGCTCTGCTCGTCGGCGTCAGCGACTGCACTGGTCCTGCTGCTGTTTTCTGCTCTGCTCGTCGGCGTCAACGACTGCGCTGGTCCTGCTTCTGCTTTCTGCTCTGCTCGTCAGCGACTGCGCTGGTCTTGCTGCTGTTTTCTGCTCTGCTCGTCGATATCAGCGCCTGCGATGGTCCTGCTGCTGCTTTCTGCTCTGCTCGTCAGCGACTGCGCTGGTCCTGCTGCTGTTTTCTGCTCTGCTTGTCGGCGTCAGCGACTGCACTGGTCCTGCTGCTGTTTTCTGCTCTGCTCGTCTGCGTCAGCGACTGCGCTGGTCCTGCCTTTGTTTTCTGCTCTGATGGTCGGCGTCAGCGACTGCGCTGGTCCTGCCTTTGTTATCTGCTCTGCTCGTCGGCGTCAGCGACTACACTGGTCCTGCTGCTGTTTTCTGCTCTGCTCGTCGGCGTCAGCGACTGCGCTGGTCCTGCTGCTGTTTTCTGCTCTGCTCGTCGGCTTCTGCGACTGCACTGGTCCTGTCTTTGTTATCTGCTCTGCTCGTCGGCGTCAGCGACTGCACTGGTCCTGCTGCTGTTTTCTGCTCTGCTCGTCGGCGTCAGCGACTGCGCTGGTCCTGCTGCTGTTCTCTGCTCTGCTCGTCTGCGTCAGCGACTGCACTGGTCCTGCTGCTGTTTTCTGCTCTGCTCGTCTGCATCAGCGACTGCGCTGGTCCTGCCTTTGTTTTCTGCTCTGCTCGTCGGCGTCAGCGACTGCGCTGGTCCTGCCTTTGTTCTCTGCTCTGCTCGTCAGCGTCAGCGACTGCACTGGTCCTGCTGCTGTTTTCTGCTCTGCTCGTCGGCGTCAGCGACTGCATTGGTCCTGCTGCTGTTTTCTGCTGTGCTCGTCGGCGTCAGCGACTGCGCTGGTCCTGCTGCTGTTTTCTGCTCTGCTCTTCGGCGTCAGCGACTGCGGTGGTCCTGCCTTTGTTATCTGCTCTGCTCGTTAGCGTCAGCGACAGCGCTGGTCCTGCAGCTGTTTTCTGCTCTGCTCGTCGGCGTCTGCGACTGCGATGGTCCTGCTGCTGTTCTCTGCTCTGCTCGTCGGCGTCAACGACTGCGATGGTCCTGCTGCTGTTCTCTGCTCTGCTCGTCAACGACTGCGCTCGTCCTGCTGCTGTTTTCTGCTCTGCTCGTCAGCGACTGCGCTGGTCTTGCTGCTGTTTTCTGCTCTGCTCCTCTGCGTCAGCGACTGAACTGGTCCTGCTGCTGTTTTCTGCTCTGCTCGTCGGCGTCAGCGACTGCGCTGGTCCTGCCTTTGTTTTCTGCTCTGCTCGTCGGCGTCAGCGACTGCGCTGGTCCTGCCTTTGTTATCTGCTCTGCTCGTCGGCGTCAGCGACTGTGCTGGTCCTGCTGCTGCTTTCTGCTCTGCTCGTCAGCGACTGCGCTGGTCCTGCTGCTGTTTTCTGCTCTGCTCGTCGGCATCAGCGACTGCGCTGGTCCTGCTGCTGCTTTCTGCTCTGCTCGTCAGCGACTGCGCTGGTCTTGGTGCTGTTTTCAGCTCTTCTCGTCAGCGTCAGCGACTGCGATGGTCCTACTGCTGTTCTCTGCTCTACTCGGCGGCGTCAGCGACAGCACTGGTCCTGCTGCCGTTTTCTGCTCTGCTCGTCGGAGTCAGTGACTGCGCTGGTCCTGCTGCTGTTTTCTGCTCTGCTCGTCGGCGTCAGCGACTGCGATGCTCCTGCTGCTGTTCTCTGCTCTGCTCGTTGGCGTCAGCGACTGCGCTGGTCCTGCTGCTGTTTTCTGCTCTGCTCGTCGGAGTCAGTGACTGCGCTGGTCCTGCTGCTGTTTTCTGCTCTGCCCGTCGGCGTCAGCGACTGCGCTGGTCCTGCTGCTGTTTTCTGCTCTGCTTGTCGGCGTCAGCGACTGCGCTGGTCCTGCTGCTGTTTTCTGCTCTGCTCGTCGGCGTCTGCGACTGCGATGGTCCTGCTGCTGTTCTCTGCTCTGCTCGTCTGCGTCAACGACTGCGCTGGTCCTGCTTCTGCTTTCTGCTCTGCTCGTAAGCGACTGAGCTGGTCTTGCTGCTGTTTTCTGCTCTGCTCGTCGGCGATAGCGACTGCGCTGGTCCTGCTGCTGTTTTCTGCTCTGCTCGTCGGCGTCTGCGACTGCGCTGGTCCTGCTGCTGTTTTCTGCTCTGCTCGTCGGCGTCTGCGACTGCGATAGTCCTGCTGCTGTTCTCTGCTCTGCTCGTCGGCGTCAACGACTGCGCTGGTCCTGCTTCTGCTTTCTGCTCTGCTCGTCAGCGACTGCACTGGGCTTGCTGCTGTTTTCTGCTCTGCTCGTCGATATCAGCGCATGCGATGGTCCTGCTGCTGCTTTCTGCTCTGCTCATCAGCGACTGCGCTGGTCCTGCTGCTGTTTTCTGCTCTGCTCGTCGGCGTCAGCGACTGCGCTGGTCCTGCTGCTGTTTTCTGCTCTGCTCGTCGGCGTCAGCGACTGCGCTGGTCCTGCCTTTGTTTTCTGCTCTGCTCGTCGGCGTCAGTGACTGCGCTGGTCCTGCCTTTGTTATCTGCTCTGCTCGTCGGCGTCAGCGACTGCACTGGTCCTGCTGCTGTTTTCTGCTCTGCTCGTCGGCGTCAGCGACTGCTCTGGACCTGCTGCTGTTTTCTGCTCTGCTCGTCGGCGTCAGCGACTGCGCTGGTCCTACTGCTGTTTTCTGCTCTGCTCATCGGCGTCAGCGACTGCGCTGGTCCTGCTGCTGTTTTCTGCTCTGCTCGTCGAAATCAGCGCCTGCGCTGGTCCTGCTGCTGTTTTCTGCTCTGCTTGTCGGCGTCAGCGACTTTTCTGGTCCTGCTAATGTTTTCTGCTCTGCTCGTCGGTATCAGCGCCTGCACTGGTCCTGCTGCTGCTTTCTGCTCTGCTCATCAGCGACTGCACTGGTCCTGCTGCTGTTTTCTGCTCTGCTCGTTGGCGTCAGCGACTGCGCTGGTCCTGCTGCTGCTTTCTGCTCTGCTCGTCAGCGACTGCGCTGGTCTTTCTGCTGTTTTCAGCTCTTTTCGTCGGCGTCAGCGACTGCGATGGTCCTGCTGCTGTTCTCTGCTCTGCTCGTCGGCGTCAGCGACTGCACTGGTCCTGCTGCTGTTTTCTGCTCTGCTCTTCGGAGTCAGCGATTGCGCTGGTCCTGCTGCTGTTTTCTGCTCTGCTCGTCGGCGTCAGCGACTGCGATGCTCCTGCTGCTGTTCTCTGCTCTGCTCGTCGTCATCAGCGACTGCGCTGGTCCTGCTGCTGTTTTCTGCTCTGCTCGTCGGAGTCAGCGACTGCGCTGGTCCTGCTGCTGTTTTCTGCTCTGCTCGTCGGTGTCAGCAACTGCGCTGGTCCTGCTTCTGTTTTCTGCTCTTTTCATCAGCGCCTGCGCTGGTCCTGCTGCTGCTTTCTGCTCTAAT